>NC_057730.1:42548722-42628645 GCF_004010195.1 Chiloscyllium plagiosum
ATAGCCTGCTCTCTTGTGGGCTCCATGACAAGCTGTTCCAAAAAGCCATCCTGTAAGCATTCCATGAATTCCCTTTCTTTAGATCCACTAGCAACATTATTTACCCAGTCACCTGCATATTGAAGACTCCCATGATCAATGTAACCTTGCCTTTCTGACATGCCTTCTCTATTTCCCGGTACATGTTGCGTCCCTGGTCCTGACCACTGTTAGGAGGTCTATACACAACTCCAATTATATACTGGACTGTTCCATTTTCTAAGGCTATATTGAGGTATAATGGGGATAGATATCTTAATAATAATGATGTGACTCTGTCAAAACTCTAAAAAGAGATGATTAGAAGAACTGAGTTCTGAAGAAGAGTCGCTGGACTTGAAATGTAATTCTGCTTTTTCTTGACTGATGCTACTGGACCTATTGAGTTTCTCCAGCAATTTCTGTTTCTGTTGTAGTTTGACATTCATTGGTCAACACATTCCCTTAAAAGGACTGTAATCTGTTTTGTGCCATTGAGAAACGATCAGAACATGTACATGTTCTTTCTAACTGCAAAGAACAGGACCTGGTGTATTAATAAATTTAGCTTCCAGTATATGCAAGTGCGCCATTCTGCAAACCCGAATGACAATCTTAAATTGATTGTCTGCGCAATTCTTCACATACTCAGGTTTATGTAGCAAATGTTGTCCAATTGCAGAATCACATGTGCAATAGTAATATGAATGCTATCATCAGCAGCATCAATAATAGGATAAGATATCAAGACAAGATGTTTTGCCTACCACACAAATTAATAATGCTGGATATGAATTTCAGTGCCATTGTAGTACTAAGTATGTAAACCATTTGTTTCAAAGACAGGAGGATTGTATTAAACAACATACCCCTTCGGCTCTTTTCAACAATCAAGGTATCGACCAAATCCAACTAGTTCAATCTGGCAAGGCTCTCGACACACTGTCCAAAATTAGATGTGATTCTGTAGACAAAGGTTGACCAGCAGAGTATTGAAGGGACAAAGCAAAATATTGAGAGTGCTGAAAATCTGAAATTCATAGAATCCGTATAGTGTGGAAACAGGCCCTTTGGCCCAACACATCCACACCGACCCTCTGAAGAGTAACCCACCCAGACTCTACCCTATATTTACCCCTGACCAATGCACCTAACCTACACATCCCTGAACACTATAGGCAATTTAGCATGGCCAGTTCACCTAACCTGCACATCTTTGAATTGTGGGAGGAAAGCGGAGCACCCAGAGGAAACCCACACAGACACTGGGAGAATGTGCAGACTCCACACAGGCAGTCGCCTGAGCCTGGAATCGAACCCGGGTCCCTGAAGCAATTGTGAAGCAATAGTCCTAACCACTAAGCCACTGTGCTGCCTGAAATTAGAAGAGAACATGTAGGAAATTCCTGGCCTGTCGGGAATGAGCTTTAAAGGGACACTTACTAAAAGAAAATGCTTGACAAATTGTGTTTGTTTGCCGAGAATAAAGCTTAACCTTAAGTCTACCTTGCAAAGGAAAATATATGTAGTCATTTCCCTGGAAACTGTTCAAGTAGACATCATGATTTTCACATAGATGCAGAAAGTTTTAGCACCTGAATGAAAATTCTAGAAATTAGTTTTCAGAACAAAGTAACGGCCAAAAATACTTCCTGAAATGCAACATTACTTCCCTTCTTCATTAAAATTGGTTACACAGACTATTTTCTAATTTTCCACAATGCATCTTATTAGCATTTTAATATTTTTTGACTACTTTATCTTGTTTACATATATGGACTATTCAACTCTAGAACAATATTCATATAGCTTTCTGTATTTCTATCTTTTGATGCATTGTGTAATATGTTTGATTTCAGGATGCTGTTACCTGAAGAATCACCTGGTGCCCCTCCTCAGAATATTATGGCCAGTGGTCGAACAAACCAATCCATAATGGTACAGTGGCAGCCTCCCCCAGAGCAGGAGATTAATGGGGTTCTTAAAGGATACATTCTCAGGTACAGAATGAAGCACTAATAAATTCTGGAGAAAGTGAGGACTGCAGATGCTGGAGATTAAAGTCGAAAAGTGTGGTGCTAGAAGAGCACAGCCAGTCAGGCAGCATCCGAGGAGCAGGAGAATCGAAATGAGCCTCATTCCCAGTGAAGACCTTATGCTCGAAACATCGATTCACCTGCTCCTCAGATTCTGCCTGACCTGCTATGCTTTTCCAGCACCACACTAATAAATTCAGAAAGTCAAGAAAATTCTGCTTTAAAAGAAGTGGAATCCAGGAAGGAAATTGCTAACAACCCATTTTAAAAAAAAATATGCAAAGTTATAAATCTGACAGATACCTTTTCTTTAAGGGTACGTTCAAGATTTATTTTGCTTTAATACATGACATGATAGAAACAATAGATGGTGAAAGACCTGGAACCATTTATTTTGGAAATTGAAATTTTAATAAAATATCACCGTGGGCGGCACGGTGGCACAGTGGTTAGCACTGCTGCCTCACAGCGCCAGAGACCCGGGTTCAATTCCCGCCTCAGGCGACTCTCTGTGTGGAGTTTGCACATTCTCCCCGTGTCTGCGTGGGTTTCCTCCGGGTGCTCCGGTTTCCTCCCACAGTCCAAAAATGTGCAGAGTTTAGGTGAATTGGCCATGCTAAATTGCTCGTAGTGTTAGATGAAGTGGTAAATGTAGGGGAATGGGTCTGGGTGGGTTACGCTTCGGCGGGTCGGTGTGGACTTGTTGGGCCAAAGGGCCTGTTTCCACACTGTAAGTAATCTAATCTAATCTAATCACTGAGAGTTAAGTACTACATTGTAAACCTCCATTGATTTTTTATTTTTGGAAACTGAGCACTTTCTCAAGGTTTTATCAAGGGGGAGAAAAAAGTGTTGGCTTTCATACGATATTAATACTAGGTCAGTTCTTGGAGGGGCTCTGTGCAATAGTTTAACACAGTACCCTTGACCTGAGATTAAATCTATCCCAGACAGATTGAATGAAAGTGTGCTTCCACTGCTGACTATTGAAGTCCAATGGCAAACTGGATTCAGTCAGTCTCAATCAGTTGCGAATTAACATATGCACAGCATCCACAAAATTACCTATAATTTAATTCTTATTGACATGAAATTGTCAGCCTTATGGGAAAGGCAGGTGTGGAAAATGGAAACAACACTTCTGATAGTAGATTATATCATTGTGATAGTAAAAAGAGTGTTTATTTTAATGTACTACAGTGATATTGAAGTGTTGAGCTGACACTGAGTGTCCAAGGTACAAGAATGGTCCATTCCTTTCTCTCAACATTATTTGCTTTAAAACGCACCAAAATATGATAAAGAACATGGTGCAATTCCCAGTGTAATTGTTTCTCTGGTGATGATACCAAAGGAATATTTTTAACAGTTGTGTTGTGAAGCTGCAGACAGTAAAGAAGGTAGTGTGTGATTAATTCGTCTACCACAATCACCATGATTTATAATGATCACACCAGTAGTAATGAAAACAGCACAATAATCTCAAGAAATTAATGACACTAATGTTGGAAAAACAACTAATAAAATTAGTTTGGGGACAGGCACATCATGATAAAACAAACAACTATAAGTTGCAAGAGTAAATAGTTTGTTCTTAAACTATCTGAACTTGGAAACTTGAGTTTTCTTTCTGTTCTTTTAATTGTTCAGTTTTCGATGCTTTCAAAAATGTTCAAGACATTTCAATGACAATTTTGTGGAATGTACATAGTTTTGATTCTTAGAGTTTCACAAGTTTTAAAAACAATAAATACAGTGAAACAAAGCTACAAGTTTCACATGGTTACAAATTTTGTCACAAGTTCAGTGGTACAGGTTCATGTCCAGTCCCAATGTAATAAATCTTGGTCAACTTTTATATATTTGCTATCTTTCTTGTGTTTTAATGTGATCTTAATCCACCTCTGTTTTCACCCTTCACAATATCAAGTATGCAGTTTTTGATGGTCCCATTAGGGACAATATGGACAAAATAATCACAAACTTTGAATAAGAAACATCTGTGTTTTGTGATATTTTAGGATATCGTCTAAGTTAGAAAATAAACCATTTTATTTGTGTCAGATTCTTTTCTGCAGGGCAATGAAGGTTGGGGTAGGAGCTGGTAAAGGTGTATAAGATTATGAGGGACATGGACAGAATGGATGAAAAGCAACAGTTCCCTATAGTCGAAGGTCAAGAACAATGGGGCACACTTTTTGAAGAAAGACAGGAAGTTCCGAGCAGATTTGAGGAAAAATACTTTCACCCAGAGGATTGTGGGGATTTGGGAATACACTGCATAGGAGGGTAGTTGAGGTGGGTAATTTCGCAGCCTTTAAAAAGTACTTGGATGAGCACTTGAAGTGTCATAACATTCAAAGTTATTGACCTAGTAAGGAAAAGTGAGACTCGTGTAGGTCGTGGTGTAATTTTGACATACAGAATTGATGTGCTGAGGGGCAGCTTCAGTCCTGTATAATTCTATGACTCTGTAATATTAAAAGCTTTAGCAAAGTATTGAAGTTTTTATCAGAAGAGTGTATTACAAAAAAAACTGAAAAAAATACTCCTCAATTCTGCCAAGTTCCACACCATTTATTCCAAAAATGTTTATTGATTTAAAAACTATGCATCTTCTTCATATCACATTGGCATTATTCATTGCTATGTTCATACATCTGAATTTAATCCAATACCACTGCAATTCCTGTGATACTGTTTTGAGTTTCGGTCTTTATTTCTTTGTAGGTATCGACTTGCAGGCCTTCCAGGTGGATACCATTATAAGAATATCACTAGCCCTGAAGTGACCTATTGCCTAGTGAAGGACTTGATCATATGGACCCAGTATGAAATTCAAGTTGCAGCATACAATAGTGCTGGGCTTGGTGCATTCAGCAGAGCAGCAGCTGAGTACACACTGCAGGGAGGTGAGAAAATCATTTTAAAGATTTACTTTTTAAAAATTATGTCTTACCTTACTCCCTGATGTTCTCCCACTCAGGGGCTGTCATTGCCCTGTTGCAGCTACATCAACTCGACCAGAACAATATCAACCCCAGACCTTTGATAACTTTGACATTAATGTCAGTCTTTATTCAGTAAAATCAAAATATATTTCCTTGAGTGGAGATTGCTGCTTCAGTTGTGGTGAAATGCAAATTTGTTATCTATTATCAAACTTGTCCTCCTTTGTTTTCTGTTTCATTTTATTGTTGTCCCATAGAATAGCTTCACTGAGGATTGATGACTTGATTTGAATGATTTATTGTCACTTGCATTTCACAGTGAATAATACAGTAAAACACACTTAGCAGCTTCAAGTGTCGCCACAATCCAGCACCATTTTGAATAGTTGAAGAAGAAAAAGATATTCAAAAATTTAAATTTCCAGCAGTCCTGAGAAGACCCATCAGAGATTACAACAAACATCCTTTTTTAGATCCTGTACTAAATACAGTAATCTCGAGTTTAGCGTTGAAAGTTTAGAACTGTATAAGTCAAACACTGTTTTATCTGAATTGTTCCTATAAACCTTGTGCTGAGGTATTTCCTGAGGAGAGATTGTCAAAGTAAGCAGATCCTTGGACTAGTTGCTATGCAATATTTCTCAAGATGCTGCTGAAATGAGATTATACATACATTTGATTTGTCCCTTTAAGCTAACAAGTAAGAAAAGTTTCATTCAATAAGCTGCTTAAAATTTCTCAATTCATGAGGAAGAGACCAAATTATAAGAATCTGTAAAACCAGCATGATAAAAATAGGCCTGGATTTTGCACTAATGATGGCAGAACTGTCAGAATTGCCTGTGTTACTCCACTTAAGCTGCCATCAACTTCAGAAATCCGAATATGTCCATAATGCTGCAAAGCTCATGGACTCTCCAACATCCCCAATGTAGTGCTCAAGATATGTTCCAAAAGTAAATGAACCATTAGTCAAGCTGGCTCAGCATAGCTAAATCACAAGCAGCTACTCGATTATCAGTCTTCTACTATCAGCAACATAGTAGAAGATGAAAATGACAGCATTACAAAGGGAACACTTAAAACACCAAAATTCTGCTCACCATAGTTTGGGTTCCACCAGAGTTAACCAACTCCCAAGTTTGTTACAAATCGGTATTCTCGACAGAAAATTCTTAGGACACCAAGACAGTATTTAGACCATTAGACATTTGAGCAGAAATTAGGTCATTCAGCCATCTAGTCTGCTCTGCCATTCAACCATAGGTTTTTCAACCCCATTTTCCTGCTTTCTCCCTGCAACATTTGATCCCCTTAGCAATTGAGAACTTCTCTATCTCCGTTTTAAATGTACTCAATGACCTGGCCCCCGCAGCATTCTGTGGCAATGAATTGCACAGATTCACCACTTGCTGGTTAAAGAAGTTCTCCTTATCTCCATTCTAAAAGGTCATGATTTGGAGGTGCTGGTATTAGACAGCGGTGTATAAAGTTAAAAATCACGCAACACCAGGTTATAGTCCAACAGGTTTAATTAGAAGTATTAGCTTTTGGAGAACTGCTCCTTCATCAGGTGGCTGTGGAGTATAAGATTGTAGGACACTGAATTTATAGCAAAAGTTTACAGTGTGAGCTAACTGAAATTATATATTGAAAAAGACCTGGATTGATTGTTAAATCTCTCATCTTTTAGAATGGGCATGTTGGTTTCAGTTCTTTCATATATAATTCCCAGATCTTAAAGTTACATTCTCGAATGAACTTTAACAATAGGTCTCCACAACCACCTGATAAAGGAGCGGCGCTCCGAAAGCTAGTGCTTCCAATTAAACCTGTTGGACTATAACCTGGTGTTGTGTGATTTTTAACTTTGTACACCCCAGTCCAACACTGGCATCTCCAAATCAATTAACAACAGGTGCCATGTTGGCCCAGATAATGAATTGAAGGTGTGAGGTGCCCTGTATGAGGCTGTCTGTGCCCAAGTGTTCAGACTGATTCTAATCTAAAAAAGGGATTTACAGAATCTTACATGGATTCATGCAGTTTTTGAGGAAAATAAAATGTAATTCTGCAAGTACAAATTCATCTCACAAACTTATATGTGTATGTGTGCAGGTGGATATGTGTATGTGCAGGGGGTATGTGAGGAAGCGTGTGTATGTTTATGTGTTTGTGTGAGTATAAAAGGGTATAAGTCTGTGAGAGGGTGCATGTGTGAGTGTGGGAGTGTATGTGTGCATGTATGAGAGAGAGCTTGTGTATGAGAGAGTGTCTGCGTGAGTGCAAGGGTCTGTAGGAGTGTGTGTGTGTGTGGTCTGTCGGAGTGTCTGTGAGTGTGTGTCTGTCTGTGTGTAGTGCTGTGGGATCACCTGTAATGTGACATGAACCCAAGGTCCTGGTTGAGGCATCCCCATGGGTACCGAATTTGGCTATCAGCCTCTGCTTGGCCACTTTGCGTTTTTGCCTGGCCAAAGTCCGCCTTGGAGGATGGTCATCTCAAGGTTCAAGGTCGAATGTCGCGGATAACTGAAGTGTTCTCTGAATGGGAGGGAATACTCCTGTCTGTTGACTGTTGTGCAGTGTCCATTCATCCATTGCCATAGTCTCTGCTC
Organism: Chiloscyllium plagiosum; assembly: GCF_004010195.1. Classification (NCBI taxonomy): domain Eukaryota; kingdom Metazoa; phylum Chordata; class Chondrichthyes; order Orectolobiformes; family Hemiscylliidae; genus Chiloscyllium; species Chiloscyllium plagiosum. The sequence continues at coordinate 42,556,343 of NC_057730.1, forward strand.
GGTCTCACCAATGTACCATGACTCAGGGCATCCTTGCCTACAGCATATGAGATAGACAATGTTGGCCGAGTCACATGAGTACCTGCCACGTACATGATGGGAAGTGTCCCCACACGTATTGGTGGTATCCGTGTCTACACTCTGACATGTCTTGCAGCATCTACTATGACAAGGGTTGTTGTCATGGTAGATGCTGCAAGGTGTTGTCCTGAAAGCTGGGCAGTTTGCTGCGAACAATGTTCTGTTTGAGGTTTGGTGGTTGTTTAAAGGTGAGAAGTGGAGGCATGGAAAAGGTCTTGGCGAGGTGCTCATCCTCATTGATGCAGGCTCCGAAGAACATGGCATAGTTTTTGGCTCCTGGGAAGTACTGAATAACGAAGGGTACCCTGTCTTAACAAACAATCCAGGTCTTTTTCAATATATAATTTCAGTTACATCACACTGTAAACTTTTGCTATAAATTCTGTGTCCTACAATCTTATACTCCACAACCATCCGATGAAGGAGCAGCACTCCGAAAGCTAGTGCTTCCAAATAAACCTGTTGGATTATAACCTGGTGTTCTGTGATTTTTAACATTCTAAAAGGTCTTCCCTTTACTCTAAGGCTGTGCCCTAAGGTACTCGTCTCTCATGCCAATGGAAACATCTTCCCAATGTCCACTTTGTCCAGCCCATTCAGTATTCTGTAAGTTTCAGTCAGATCCTCCCCATCCTTCTAAATTCCATCAGTATAATCCCAGAGATCTCAAACATTCCTCATATATTCTGCCTTTCATTCCTTTCATCACTCTTGTCAACTTCCCCTGGACCCGGTCCAGAGCCAATTGCTCACAGTACTCTAAATGTCATTTTACCACAGCCTTATAAAGCTTCAGAGTACATCCCTGCCTTTATATTCTCGTTCTCTCGAGATGAATGATAACATTGTATTTGCCTTCCTAACTAATGACTCAATCTGCCAGTTTACTTTAAGAGAAACCTGGATTAGGACTCCCAAATCCCTTTGCACTTCAGAATTCTGAATTTTCTCCCCATTTAGAAAATAGTCCATGCCTCAATTCTTCCTACCAAAATGCAGGACCTCACACTTTCCCACGTTGTATTTCATCTGCCACTTCTTTGCTCATTCTCCCAACCTTTCTAAAGTTTTCTGCAGCCTCCCAGCCTCTTCAATACTCCCTGCCTCTTCACCTAACTTTGTATCATCTGCAAACTTAGACAGAATGCCCTCAGTTACTTCATCCAAATCATTAATGTATAAATTGAAAAGTTGAGGTCCCAACACTGGGGAACACCACTAGTCACCAACTTCCATTCTGAGAAGGCCCTTTTGTTCCCCACTCTCTGCCTTCTGCCAGACAGCCAGTCTTTTATCCATGCTAATACCTGGCTCTAATACCATGGGCCCTAACCTTACTCAGCAGCATATTATCAAAGGCCTTCTGGAAATCGAGATACAATGAAATCCACTGGCTTTTCTTGGTATAACCTGCTTGTTACCTCCTCTAACAAATTTGTCAGGCATGACCTCCCCTTGATGAAACCACACTAACTTTGCCCTATTTTACCATGCACTTCCAAGTATTCATAAATCTCATCCTTCACAATGGACTCCAAAAAGGACTGAGGTCAGGCTAATCAGCCTATAATTTAGTCGTGGAAGATCACTATTAAAGACCCCACTACCTCTTCAGCTATCTCCTTCAGAATTCCAGGGTGTAGCTCATCTGGTTCAGGTGATGTATACACTTTCAGACCTTTTAGTTTTTCTCGCACCATTCCTTGGTGATGGCCACCACACTTATATCTGTTCCTTGAATTTTTGGGAAATAACTCGTGTCTTCCGCTGTGAAGACTGACACAAAGTACTTATTCAGTTCCTCAGCTATTTCTTTGTTCCCCATTACTACTACTCCAGAATCATTTTCCGATGGCCCAGTCTCCAATTTTGCCTCTCTTTTGCCCCTCATATATCTAAAGAAATTCTTGCAATCTTTCCTAATATTACTGACCAGCTTACCCTCATATTTAATCTTCTCCCTTCTTATTTCTGCCTTTGTTGTCCTCTGTTGGCCTTTGTAGGTTTCCCAATCCTCTTACTTCCCACTGCACTTTGCCACATTATATGCTTTCTGTTCTGCTTTTTTGTTGTCCCTGTCTTCCCTGGTCAGCCATGATTGCCTCATCCTCCCTTTAGTACGCTTCTTTATCCTCAGGGTGAATTTATGCTTTCTCTCTCGAATTACTCCCAGAAACTCTTGCCATCGCTGTTCCACTGTCTTTCCTGCTAGGTTCCTTTCCCAGTCAATTCTGGTCAGCTTCTCCCTCGTGCGTCTGTAGTTGCCTTTATTCAACTGTAATACCATTACATCTATTTCCATTTTCTCCCTTTCAATCTGCAGAGTAAATTCTATCATATGGTCACTACCTCCTAAGGGTTTCTTCGCCTTAAGCTCCCTTATCAAGTCTGCCTCATTGCACAACACTAAATCCAGAATCACCTGTTCCCTAGTGGACTCCACCACAAGCTGCTCCAAAAAAGTGGCCTTAAGGAGCTCTAAGAAAATTGAAGTCAAGGTTAGAGAGAAAGCCCTCACCTGGCTATTGTTATATATAGCACAAAGAAAGATGGCTGTCAGCTTTAAGACCAATCATCTCGGCCCAGAAGACTGCTTCTGTAGATACTCAAGGCAATATTCTAGACCCAACCATCTTCATCTACTTCAACAATGATCCTTTTATCAAAAGGTCAGAAGTGGAGATGTTCATTTATGTTTGCTGTATGTTTAGTTCAGTTGAGAACTCCTTAGAAAACGAAGCAGTCTGTGTCCTTGTGGTCACGATACCTGGCCTGCATTCGGCCTTAGGCCAATAAGTAGACAATAACATTTGTGCTAGTTAAGAGTCGGAGGATGAAAGTCTACAAGAAGAGAGAATCTCACCATCTCCTCTTGACAGCTTTGCTAGAGCTGAATTTCAAGCTGTCAATATTCTAAGCAGTATCATTGTCTAGAAACTGAACTGAAACAGCTATATATATAATGTAACTCCTAGACTAGGTCATGCGTGAAGAGTTCTACTGTGAGTTTCTCACATTCTGCCACCTCAAAGCTTATCAAACATCTATATAGAAGTCACAAGCCAGGGATATGATGGAATAGTTCCTAATTGCCTTGTGCGTGCAGTTTCAATAACACTGAAGCAGTTTGATAAAGCCTTGAACAAAGCAATCCACTTTCATTACCAACCCTCGGGCTGCAGTACCACTTACAATATGCAACAAAGCAACTCAAAAGAGGCTGTTTCAAGAGCATCATCCAACCCTGTGACCTTGGCTACCTAAGAGAGCAAGATCAGAAGACATGAGGAATATCACCCTTTGCAAGTTCCCCTCCAAGTCATATATCATCCTGTCTTTGAAATATGTTGCTGTTTCTTCACTGAGTGGATCAAAACTCTGAGCTACTTAAATCAAAACTACCTAAATCAAGCAGCATTGCGGGTCTGTGTGTTACCCTACATCAGCTATAGCAGAAAATAGTTTATCAGCATCTTCTCAAGGGCTGTTTGGAACAAATCGCAACAAATGCTATCTAATCCAGTGATGCTTATATTCTGTGAAATATTAAATTAAATAACACAAAAATCTATAATTCTCTTCCAATTACTCTACACCTTTTCAGAAGTTGCATTGTTGAAGCCAAACACAGACTTCAGTCAATGGAAGATCTTATGAATTGAAGAATAAGTATGATGGCTCAGTGGTTAGCACTGCTGCCACACAGCGCCAGAGACCTGGGTTTGATTCCAGCCTCGGGCGACTGTCTGTGTGTAGCCTGCACATTCTCCCCGGGTCTGCATAGGTTTCTGCTGTGCGCTCCGGTTTCTTCCCACAGTCCAAAGATGTGCAAGTTAGTTGGATTGGCCATACTAAACTGCCCATAGCATGCAGACTAGATGCAAAAGGCATGGGAAATGCAGAGTTACAGGAATAGATTAGGCGGATGAGTCTAGTTGGGATACTCTTTGGAGGTTTGGGTGTTGACTTGGGCCGAATGGCCTGTTTCCACCCTGTGAGTCTATGATTCTGTTCTATGAACTTCCATTTTTATTGATGGTCCAAAGAGTCCACCATCTGCATAGCACAAGTCAGAGTGTAGACAAGCCTTGATGAGTGCAGCTCCAACAACACTCAAGAAGCTTGACACCTTTCAGATTGAAGCGACCTGCTTGATTGACACCACATTGACAAACATTAACTCCCTCCACCTCCGATGCTCAGCAGAAGTGTGTGCCATCTGCAAATTACATTACAGAAATTCACCAAGGCTCCTTAGACAGCACCTGCCAAACCCCTGGTCATTATCATCCAGAAGGATAAGGATAGCAGATACATGGAAAAGCCACTTACAAGTTGACCCCCAAGCCACTCAGCATTCTGACTTGGAAATATACTTACCATTGTAGAATACATATTACTTGTATACAGTCAGTACTGTATTACTAATTGGCAGGCACTGCTGCTACATTCCCTGTTTCTACCTTCGCCTGAATGGCTTCCTGTATCACAATGTCTTGTTCAGTTTGCTCATCGACCCATTTCTCATGTAGTCGGGCTGAAGCTTCTTAAAATTAGAATTAGGATCCCTCCACTGTGGAAATAGGCACTTCAGCCCAACAAGTCCACACCATCCCTCCAAACCCATCCCCCTATTCTACATTTACCTCTGACTAGTATACCTTGCCTACACATCCCTGGATACTATGGGCAATTTAGCATGGCCAATTCACCTAACCTGCACATCTTTGTGATTGTGGGAGGAAACCAGAGCACCCAGAGGAAACCCACACAGACACGGGGAGAATGTGTAATCTCCACACAGACAGTCGCCTAAGGCTGGAATCGAACTGGGTCCCTGGCACTGTGAGGCAGCAGTGCTAGCCACTGTGCCGCACCAGGAACGAGGCGCATTCCTGATGAAGGACTTATGTCCGAAACGTTGACTCTCCTGCTCCTCAGATGCGACCTGGCTGGTTGCGCTCTTCCTGCACTCTCCTTACCTGGCTCACACAGGCACACTCTCCTACCCTGAACCACTCACCAAATCAAAAGACCCTGACCTTAATGTTGAATGAGGTAACCATTTCCCTCCCTAATGTGTTGCATTGTCTTTAGATCAGCTGATCAACTTACTGCAAATATGTTTGCTCAGAATCATGATGCTATCCAAAAATTCTCATATGGTTGTAGCCTTTACATGTCATCTGAACTGCCAACATTGCTGAGTTTAATTAGAGTCATAGAGATTTACAGCATGGAAACAGACCCAAACAGGTCCAACCAGATATCCCAACCCATTCAGATAAATGCGAGGTGCTGCATTTTGGGAAAGCAAATCTTAACAGGGCTTATACACTTAATGGTAAGGTCCTAGGGAGTATTGCTGAACAAAGAGACCTTGAAGTGCAGGTTCATAGCTCCTTGAAAGTGGATTCGCAGGTAGATAGGATAATGAAGAAGGCGTTTGGTATTTTTTCCTTTATTGGTCAGAGTATTGAGTACAGGAGTTGGGAGGTCATGTTGCGGCTGTACAGGACATTGGTTAGGCCACTGTTGGAATATTGCGTGCAATTCTGGTCTCCTTCCTATCGGAAAGATGTTGTGAAACTTGAAAGGGTTCAGAAAAGATTTACAAGGACGATGCCAGGGTTGGAGGATTTGGGGTAAACAGGCTGGGGCTGTTTTCCCTGGAGCGTCGGAGGCTGAGGGGTGACCTTACAGAGGTCTACAAAATTATGAGGGGCATGGATAGGGTAAATCGGCAAAGTCTTTTCCCTGGGGTCGGGGAGTCCAGAACTAAGGGGCATAGATTTAGGGTGAAAGGGAAATGATATAAAAGAGACCTAAGGGGCAACTTTTTCACACAGAGGGTGATACGTTATTTAGTTTTTTTTATTTACATCAATTTTGACAGTTTTATTAATATTATCACCAATTTCTATACTATGTTAGAATTTAAAAAGAGAAAAGATCTTAACCAATTACAGGAGACTCAACAAACAGCTAGCTCCTTTCTTTGGAAGAACAAAAACCAATTCCAATCAGCTCTAATGAATCTAGCTCTGTCTCTGGCCTCCTGTCTCAGGAGCTCACATCACCTGTTGGCCTACTCAGAAGATATGTACTTCAATTTTGTAAATGTAATCAGCCAGTCTTTTGGGCCTTAACACATTCACAAGGCTCTGAGGCTAACAGCGAGAAGGCATTTTTCCTTTTGTCAGTGTTACGCCCTGTCAGTTAGCAGGAATGCTGTAAAATTGTTTCATCTAAGTAATACCACTTCTTGCTGTGCTGTATCTCTGCAGCAAAGGGCCATAATGAAGGGCCTTAAGATCATGCTTCAACTTCATTTATGTTTCCATTTCAATTGAAGGAGGGGAACCAGTTGTAGGAATATGCCAGTTTAAGAAAATCGGGACTTCAGTTCATATTGGTAACTCCAAACCTTTTCATGAGCTCCAGAATTCTAAAGTTTTTAATGCAAATAGCATTTGTATTTGAGGCAATTCCTAAATCCATGAGCAACTGTTTTGAGACCAATAGATTGTGTTTATCTGTATGTGCATGACAACAACATGAATAATAATTTTTTAAAAAAGCTTTAAATAATTTATTTTAAAACCAAACTGTCTCTGTTAGCTCCAATCATTAATTCCATTTTTTTTTCCAGTCAGTTTGATTTTTTTCATGCAGTTTGTTATTAAAGACAGGGAGGGCAACTGAATTTGCCTCACTGTAGTCATTACTTTCATATGAATGTACAATCTGGAAACTCTGTGCCGTAACTCTGCTGCATACTAATTTGAAATTGTACTTTCTGAATGTGCAGTAGCTAGAGAAAAAAAAATTGAATAAAGAATACTTTGTCAGCTTACCATCAATGCTTTCCAAGTAGTAAGTGGGGTTATGGAATTTCAAATGCTAACTTCAACTCCCTGATTGTCTTAAACAGTTGTTAAAGCCTGTGAATGAATTTCATCTGAATTAGTTTACGTTTATACATTTGCTTGCTGCAAGTTTTTTTTTGGATCTGACTCCAATGATGTTTAGGAAAGTTTAGTTTTATTTTCTCCCCTTGGTTCGGTGTACTTATGAGCAGTTTCATTTTCTTCACCAAGAGTAGGCATGCCACACAAATGGAATCTTTGTATTCGAGAAGATCCTGTGCTCTGATCTTCCATTTTACCACGTGATAGTATTAATATTATACATCTTATCAGCATGTACATGATTACGAACCCAAATTGGCTGTAATCCTCAGCTCCATCATCCATATTTAAGCATTGCTACAATTTTTGTTTAATGTTCATTTTACAAACAGTATTGTAAGTTTTGGTTTGGGCAATTGGATCTTGATTGTTCACAATGTGTCTAACTGCTTCTCTGACTCTATTATAAGTTCTAATCTGGACATGCCAAATGGACTAATGTGCAAATTGAGATTTTCAGACATACATCCCCAGTGAGGAAGGGGAAATTAACTTCTCGCACTCCAACCTGCTTCCATGCTATTATTCCTTGGGTGAAAAGTGACATTCATTGCAAAAGCCATCTTCCTGATCTCCTGGATCATTATATTATTGTATTATGATTGTAATAATACCTGTAAGGGCCAGAAATCCTGATTGCATTCAAATTAATAGAAGCTCCTGTCTTGGAAAGTTGGATTATTGTTCAGTCAGTGAATTGTGCAGATTGGAATATTCAGGTTCCCTGCAATTTCCTAAGTTGTCTCATACAGCAAGTTCATTGGTATGCTGTTTATTAAGGGTGAGCTAATTAAGACAAATGACACACAATATAACTTGTTACCTTTTGCTGTCTCACTTTAAAGTCATAAAATCTTAGTGCCCTTCGACAAACAGCAGTTCAGATAGTTGAGACTGTATGGTTGCTTGGTCATAGAACTTTGTAGAAAAGAAAATGCTTATCAATTTCATACTGCAAGATTGTTGGAGGATGTGGTTCATGTTAAGAAAGTTTAGTTTTATTTTCTCCCCTTGGTTAGGTGTACTTATGAGCAGTTCCATTTTCTTCACCAAGAGAGTGATTGGGCAGTGTGGCAGGTAGGTGTGCCACACAAATGGAATCTTTGTATTCGAGAAGATCCTGTGCTCTGATCTTCCATTTTACCACGTGATAGTATTAATATTATACATCTTATCAGCATGTACATGATTACGAACCCAAAATGGCTGTAATCCTCAGCTCCATCATCCATATTTAAGCATTGCTACAATTTTTGTTTAATATTTATTTTACAAAACTCTAACTGTTGTTAAATATGTTTGTGATGATTATACCATTTACAAAGTGAAATAAAATGTAACAAGTTGTTCTGCTTGTGTATAGTGCCAACAGCACCCCCACAGAATGTCGAAGTTGAAGCTGTGAACTCCACTGCTATCAAATTTATGTGGGATCCTCCTCCTCAGCAGTTCATAAATGGTATCAACCAAGGTTACAAGGTAATAAAACATAACACAAAAGCTAAATGTTGAATAAAATAATTGTGTGGTTTTGCAAATAAAAATATTTCACCGAAATCATCTTACTTTGGCCAAGGAGGTTGAGAAGGAATGTGGAAAGGAAAGTAAGATAGGCAAAGAATATGAGAACAGAATGTTACTTAATATTAAAGGGAATCCAAAAATCTTCCATAATAAATAGTAGATAGATAATAAGAGCTGGTGTTTAGCCTGTCAAGGAAAAAATGGATAAGTTTGTCAACAGGTTGATGTGGTATGACGAGTGTATGGTTGCTGAAGAGAATTAGTCTGTTTCTTAACTTTTGTGTGCTCTTGCATTCGTTTTCAACCTACATCACTTGTTAGCAGAAACGTGAAATGGAGAGCCAGTTGAAAAAGTCTGTCTTTGTCATGACAAATCCTCCTCTTCCGTCAGTCTTCTGCTGTGCCTACGCTTGACGATACATGAAAATGAGGCCTCTTGCAGCCCCACATTGCAACATCAGAGAATTTGATATCTGCAGGAATTCTGTTGACTCTTAATTGCTCTCTGATATAGTATGGGAAGCCACTTACTTGGATCAAAGACAATTACAAAAGCTAAAGAAAGGACTGAAACTGGACAGTCCACACACAACACCAAACCAAGGACTGGAAACAGCAATGGCAAATGAGCATTGTTAGCCTTGCAAAGATGCCCTACTATCATTGAGGATTTGTAAGTAGGGAGAGCATACCCCACAGACTAGCCAAGCAAGCAATAGCCTGATGTAGTCTTACTTATGGAATCGTACCTTACTGACAATGTCCCAGTCACCACCACCACCATGCCAGAAGCAGCAACAGGCGTACCTAAACACCAGGTGTCAACATGGTAAAGCTACAAAACAAGACTACTTCATGTCCAAACTTATAAGCAGGAAATGATAGACAGAGCTAAGTAATTCCAAATTCAACAGATCAGATCTAACCTCTGCTGTTCTGCCACATTTAGTCATAGATGGTGGTGGATAATTAACAGCCCACCTGAGGAGGAGGCTCCACAAAACTCCCCATCCTAAAGTGAAGAGCACAGCATATCAGTGCAAAAGAATATTGGGTGCAGTGGTGGTCATCTTCCAAAGTTCTGGAGCAGTTTCTACAGATTGGGACGTGGCAGAAGTGAAGACCATGTCTTTTTATTTTTCTGTATTTTCAATTGTGGACTAAAAGGTCTGTTTTAAAAATCAAAGATGATTGGAGAATTGCAGCATGTTTGAAAGCAATTAACCTGGCACTCATTGCAGATATCATTGATAAAACTGCTTCAGAACCTGTCATTGGAACATCATTTATAGATGAGATTGGGTTGTGTACAGATGCAGCTTTGGTTGGCAACAGGAGCTGATTAATCTTATGACTAGTTATTGATGACAAAGGCCAGCGACCTTGCCAGCAACTATGTGGTTGGTTGTTAGGGTAACTGAACAGCTTGGGACTGTGAACAATATACAGAGAAACCTTTGGACCAGAACAACCTTCAAAGTTTGCTCTGTATTGTGTGCAAAAAAAAATCCATTTTAAGTCTGAAGAAAGCAAGTTTTATCTTTTGTTCAGTTGCTGCAAGCTGTGTCCTTTAATTGATAAGTCAGGGCTGTTTCATGTGAACCAGTTGCCATGTGTCTCTTGCAAGCCAATGGAAGCATTCAAAGGACAACTGACAAGCACCATTCTGACCAGCACAAGAATCCTAGGAGTCATCACAGAAACATTTATGAACAAGACCACTCAACCGCCTTGTTAGTTTTTCCATTTTTTCATGACCTTTCTTTTTTCCCCACTGCAGTGCATGCATGTGTGAGGGGGATAAGTGGATTTAAGTTTTAATTAGTAGAGTTACATACTAGGGTTTTATAACTGTTTACCTCTAGCTAATTACTTGTAATAAATAGTGACTTTTGTTACATACAGAAACCTGGTTGGTGCTTTCTGTCAACCTGGGTCTGAAAAATCAGGTTAAATGGAAAATATTTGTGAACTTTGTCAAATCTTTTGCAAAGACTCTGGAAATAGTGGTGCTTAATGCTCAACACCCTGGTGAGTTGTGATGTAGACGGTGAGACAAATGTAATGCTGCTATTTAAAAAAGGAGGGAGAGAAATAAACAAAGAATTATAGACTAGTTTGTTTACAGTCACTAGTGGGGAAAATGTAAGTCGATTATAAAATGTGATAAGAATACTTAAAAAGAATAATGGGATTAGACAAAGTCAGCATTGTTTTGTGAAAAGGACAATTCTGCTTAACTAATCTACTGGAGTTTTTTAAGGATATAACTAGAAGAATTGATGAGGGAGAACAGTGGGTGCATTTGTATTTCAATTAGGCTTTGATAATGTTACACTGGTGAGCAGAACAAAAACACATGGGATTGGGGAAATATCCAACATGGATTAAGAATTGATTGACTAAAGGGAAACAGAGAATAGAAGTAAATAGATCTTTTTCCAAGCGCCAGTCATGACTAGTGGGTACTAGAGAGTTCAGTGCTTAGGTCTCCCATCTATTCGTGATATCTATAAATGGCTTGGATGAGTGAATAAAATGCAAAAGTTTTATGATGATACGAAACAAGGTGGGATAATAAATTGTGAGGAATATGCAAGGAGGCTTCAGGATCATCTCGAAAAGTTGGATATGTGGACACAAGTATGGCAGATGCAGAGTATCATGGGTAAATGTGAAGTTCTACACTTTGGTATGAAGTACAGAAAAGATTATCGTTGAAATGTTGATATATTGAGAAACGTGCAAAGGAATCGTGGATGTCCTTGTACATCAGTAAAAGTCAATAAATGGGGCTAGACAGACTAAATTCAGGGAGGCTGTTTATTCTGGTTGGGGTGTCTTGAACCAGGGGTCATTTTCTCAAGATGTGGAGTGGGCCATTTAGGATTGAGATGAGGAAACATTTCTTCTCAGAGGGTGGTCAACCTGTGTAACTTATTACCATAGAGGGCTGTGGAGGCTGGGTCGTTGAGTGTATTCAAGATTTTCTTTTAAAGGCATCAAGGATATGGAGAGAAAGTGTGAATATGACGTAGAGGTAGAAGATCAGCCATGATCATATTGAATGCTGGAGTAGGCCTGCTCCTAGTTTCTACATTTCTATTTCAGTACAGGAAGATTGTAGAGTTCAGACACACAGCATGTCATTACAAAGATAAATGGAATGTTGTCTCTTTTTGCAAGGAGTATGAGTTATAAAACTACTGATGTTTTGCTGCAATTGCATAGAGCATTGGTGAAGGCACAACTGGAGTATGTTTTGCGCTCACTTTCATTCTCCAATAGAGACAGTTTAGAGAAGGTTTACTTAGTTGATAGCTAGGATGGCAGAATTAATTTATAAGAAAATGTTCAAAAAGCTGGGCCTGGATCCATTGATGTTTAGGAGAATATTTGGTTATCCTATCAAGACATATTAGATGCCGAGCAGGCTCTAACATGTTGGTTGCTGAAAGGGTGCTTCCCCTTAGGGGACAGGCTAGAACTACATCGTACAGTCTAAAAATATTTGATCTCCAGTTAAAGACAAAGCTGAGAAGGATTTCATTCTCTCCGAGGATTGAGAATGTTGTCATTCAACTTGACAACATGGTAGAGGGTATCCTTAATGTGAAGACTTTCTTCACTGTTACAAGGGCAATGCAGTGCCACTCATACCATTATTCTACTGGATAGAAAGCATCTGTGACAGAGAGATTGCTGAGGATGAAGTGAAGCAAGGTTTTCCTCTTGCTGGTTCTCTCAGGAAACTGAGATTTGGGATTACGATAGTTTATTTGTGCATATGCAAGGAGAGTCAGCGTTAGGACGAACTATGGAAAATTTCATATATCTTCAGGTTCGTGTACTGAATACTTTAGTGAGTCATTTCTCATGTAATTTACTTTTTTTTCCCTACAGTGTACAACAGGCTTTGGTTTGTACCCAAAACCACTTCTATCTTTGCTTTTTGTGTGGCACCTCGTCCTTACATTCTTGGTATTGCACATGTGTGGTTCCCGTTTGCTTTTGCTTTTACTGTTACAAATAATATTTCTGATTGAAGATTTAACCCTTAACTAACTAAAGCTAATTCAAACTCTTCAAGATTCTTGGATTCTCCCTTTTCCCAGAGAACAATGGAGCAGACTCATTGTATATTTTCATTGTAGATTGGTTTCTTTGTTAGTCGAAAATCCAGGTTTATGAGTTAGCTGGGAATGTGGAAGTAAGGCTACATTTAGATTAATCATGAGCAATGGACAGGATTGAGGAGTCAAAAGGTCTACCAATGTTCCTATTTCATTTTTTTTTGTCTGTATGTGCTGGCCATGTACTAACATATGTAGCTGCTACACTGGGCCAGTGACAAATGAGAGAACCAGCAAGAGGAAAACCTTGCTTCACTTCATCCTCAGCAATTTCTCTGTCACAGATGCTTTCTATCCAGTAGAATAATGGTATGAGTGGCACTGCATTGCCCTTGTAACAGTGAAGAAAGTCTTCACATTAAGGATACCCTCTACCATGTTGTGTGGCACTACCGCAAGGAAAAATTAATAGATTTTGGATAGATCTCACAACTTGAATGTAGATATCTATGAGCAGAGATAGATAATGTCACCATAGTCCCAGAGGACCATAGGCTTTCCTCTCATTAGAGGAATAGAGAGATGATTGGTGGTGGTTTAGTCAGAGGGTCATTGCCTCAGGCAAGGTTGTAAAGGTGAGATCTTCATGCTGACCTGAGCCAAGACAGGAAATTATCCTACGCTATTGGTGTCACTCTGCATCACAAATTCATCATTAGCCAACTGAGCGACAGAATTACAGACCACAATCTGTAGTCTCATGGCCCAGCGTATGCTCCACTCTTATTATTATTACGCCATGGGACCAACCTGGTTCAATGAAAAGTACAGGAGGGATTGCCAAGAGCAGCACCAGCCATAAATAAAAATGAGCATTTGACCTAGTGAGGCTACACACTGGACTACCTGGATGCCAAACAGCAGAAGCAGCATGTAATAGAACAATGTGATCTCACAGCCAATGGGTCAGATCTGAGCTCTGTAATCTTGCATCTTCCAGATACAAATGATATTGACAATTAAATAACTAACAGAAGGGGGAAACTCCACAAATAAAATCATCCTCAAAGATTCATGCAAAAGTCAAATTGAAGTATTTGTAGCCCTCTTTTACCAGAAGTGCAGAGGGGAGGATCTATCTCAGTCTCCTCCTGAGGTCCCAGCATCACAGATTCCAGTCTACAACCAATTTGATTTTGTCCATGTGATATCAAGAAAAAAATAATGCAGTGGATGCTGCGAGAACCATAGAGCCTACCAGCAATCCAATAGTAGTTCTAAAGACTTGTGCCCTTATCCAAGCTATTCCTATCCAGCTATGACACTAACATCTGCCAAATAAACTGAAAAATTGCCTAGGAGGTCCTGTGCACACAAAGCTGGACAAATCCAATCCAGTTGGTTACTGAAACAAATAAAAACAGAAATTGCTGGAGAAACTCAGCAGGTGACAGCATCTGTAGAGAGAACACAGAGTTGAAGTTTCAAGTCCAGTAACTCTTCTTCAGAAAGCCACAACAGCCCACTACTTTCCCATCAGTCTGCTCTTGATCATTAGCAAATTGATGGAACCGGCCTTTGTCAGTACTATCAAGCTCTGCAAAAAAACTATTCACTCCTCAGTTTGGATTCCACCAGGGCCACATAACTCCTGACCTCATGGTAACCTTGGTCCAAGTGTGAACAAAAGTGAGCAATAGAGATGAGGTGAGAGTGACTGATCTTGACATCAATGCAACATTTATAAAGAATCAAGAAGCTCCAGCAAAACTGGAATAAATGGCAGTCACATAGAAACCTTTCCACTTGTTGGATTCACACCTAGTACAAAGTAAAATGATTAGGATTATTGAAAGTTATTCTCCAGGATGTAACTACTCGAGCTCCTAGGAGTTAGTGTTTTAGGTTCAACCTCCTTCAGATGCAGATCAGAATTAGACGATTGCACAATGTTCAGCACTGTTCCCAACACCTCAGACATTGAAACAGCCCATGTGTAAGTGCAGCAAGATCTGGATAACATCCAGGCTTGAGTTGATATGTGACATGAATATTACTTGCCACTTTACTGGCAAGCAATGACCGTCTCCAACAAAAGGACTATTTCCCCTTCAATGGTGTCACTGCATTCCCAACTCTCAACATCCTATGGGTTATCATTGACCAGAAGCTGAACTGGATCAGCCATATAAGTAATTTGGAAGCAGGTCAGAGGCTGGGAATTCTGTGGCAATTAACACCTGTTGACTCATAAAAGCCTGTCTACCATCAATGAGGTATATGTCTGGAGTGTGATGGAATGCTCTCAATTTGGCTAGATTATTGCATCTCCAACAACACTCAAAATGTTTGATACAATCTAAGACAAAACATTTCACTTGATTAGTATTCCATCCATCATCATCTACATTCACTCCCTCTACCACCAATGTACTAGCAACAGCAGTATGTAGTGTCTACAAGATGCACCACACCAATTCACCAAGACTCTTTTAATTGCACCTTTGAGACCCATGGCTACAACATGAAGGATGCTTGAGAACACCATCACCTAAAAACTCCCCTCCAAATCGCATCCTGATTTGGAATTATATTGCAGATCCTTCCCAGCAGCACCATTGATTCCCCTAACCACAATGGATTGCAGTTTTTGAAGTAAGTACCACCATCTTCACCATCTTCTCAAAGGCAATTAGGGATGGACAACAAATGCTTAAGTAGTCAGCAACACCCGAATTCTAAAAACAGATAGGGAAAAGAATTCTGATGTTTGGCTAGCCAGGGGCCATCATTCCTTTTGCTAGTGTTATGCATTGGAGTGGATGCTCCATTATTGGTACATTATTAACCCAACACCGAAGACAAATATTTGATTGATGATCTCAATTCATTTGGCATAGAAAGTGGGTGCCATATGTTGGCTTCAAAGGCAGGAAAACCCATTACTCCCCACTAGTCATTTAGCTCAAGCCAAGCAGCCCAACTAGTGAGAGACTAAGTCACTACTGTCTATCTGCTTCTGTTGGTATCTGGAGTTTAATAAGTGAACTGAATCAATTGCACCATGTAAACAAATGAAAAGAAACATATGTAACCTTTAACTGATAAGCTTGAACCGTGGCTGTGTGTACAGGAGTAACAGATGAATTGCAACTAATCAACAACAACCCAACAATAGCTGCAATCGATGTTACTTAATAGACTGAACATTGACATGACTGCCCTACAAAATACAACACCCACTGAAAATGCTGAAGGAATAATTACATGCTCATTAGACAGAGTAAGAGTTCATGGGAAACATGAACAGGGTATAGAGCAGCAATCAAACTATTTTGAAGGCTCTTTTTGCGAAAAACGGATCGTTTTTGAAGTAATTATATTACAACATGGCAGTGAACCCTTCTGCTAATTAAACCAAACACCCAGAAAAGCTCACTTCGCCTCGTAATTTGTTAAAGTATGAGTGACAGAGAATTCCCAACTTCCACTATTTAATGGGGGAAAATATCAGTTTATTCTTTCACGCTAAAAGTGAACATTAATCAACAACAATTTAGCCTCCTTTCTCTTAAAGGTTTGTTATCTACCTCCAACCATCACAATATACTGTTCCAATAACCACCCATATTAAAATTACATCAACTTAATTTTCAAAACCAGACAGCGGCAGTCGCCTCCGGTGTCGTCCTTCCTCTGGCTGTAGATCTCCCTGGGTAGTTTTCGGTCTTTTGTTGAAAAGACATTTCATATCAAAAAGGTACCTTTGATAGAGAGTGTTTTACTGGAAGTTACACTGGTGATGGCAGGTGGTCGCTCTCTGTCTGACTCTCAAAATGCCTGCTTCTTTAGACCCCAAACATTGGATCGTCTCATTGGTTTGAAGTTGGCAAAAACAATAAATTCAAATTTGATAGGGTTTTAGTATTCTGGGGCATAATGTAAACTGGTTAAATTCAAACTGTTGTGAAAACAGCATCCAAAACACAGGTCTTTGTTTCGCAGTCAAGTGTTACATATTTTCAATTTTCCAGTACACTGAGATTGCTAGTCAGTCACATGGTGTCTGCAAGCTCTTAGTGCAAAACAGCTTTCACTCTCTCTTAAAGGTACAGGACATGCCTTCAACTTCATAACAATTATTTCAAGGGCTTGATTTTCATTGCTACTTCTAATTTTGGGAGATTTCTTTTTGGTTTTCCTACGAGGAGTTCAGGGTAGCATTCTTCCTTGGTTCATTGGTAATTTCTTTCAAACTTTGACTCTAAATGCAATTTTGAATTTACAATAAGGTGTTAAGATCAGATTCATCTCAAATTCCAATTACTTGATACAGTGAAACAATGAGGCATCCATAAGCCATTATGTATTCTAATATTTTATGTATGTGTGTATATATAATTAGATATCCGTTATGCAAGTCAGTAACAGACCAAATGAATTTCTGCATGATTAATCGTGGTACTACGCACCATATCTTTGCAAACCAGAGTATGGCTAATGCATTTTATATCTCATATGAATGGTTGAATTAAGCAATAGTGTTTAATTGGAACCTTCTGAATACATAACCTGGGAAATAGAATAGGCAGTCAGAAAATAAAGCACAAGCTGATATTAGTGAAGTTATTAACAACTGGACAGTAGTTTGGCTATTGATTTTGCAAATTACTGTAAAACATAAGCACATATGTATCAGTTCTCCCAAGAGATATATACCATGCTTAAATTGACTGAAATGATTCTTGATTTGATGTACATATATGTGCTGCAATATCGACTTCAGTGAAGTCTTTAAAATCATGAGAGACTTTGATAGATTAAAGATGAACAACTGATTTCAGTGGCAGATGGCTCAGTTACCAGAGAGACCAATGTAAGATAAGAAGAAAATCAATGAAAAGTCATGTAATAAGAAAAAATATTACAGAGCAAGTTACAGTCACATTACTCACAGACAAATTACAGAGATGCCACCCACACATTTATGTTAAGCCCAATTTTGAGATAGAGACCTTCCCAGCTACGTCAGGGCATCCCGAAATGAGAGTTGCAGTCAAAAGTTGAAATTTTAGGTTTGCAAGCTCCAAAGCAGCAATGACCACCATGGAGGTCTAACCTTGACCAGCTCTCATGGACTTTGGCCGCAAGTTACAGTGAGAGAAAGTTTGGGAAGGACTCCTCTATGCAACCCAATTTGCCTCCAAGTGTGTTGTATGTCAAAAAAAATTAAAAGTCTGACACAATAATTATGTGAAAAGTGTCTTTTTTGTTCAATTTGATCATGCTTTATAACTACCTGACATCGTACAGTAAAAGTAGACAGGCAGGAGGCTGGAAAAACACAGTAAACCGGGTAGCGTCACAAGGTAAAGAAATCGATGTTTCAGGTGTAACCCATCTTCAGGACTTCTCTGCCTCGTACAGTAAAAGGCACTGAAAAATATTGGAGTTGCTCCAGAAAAACTTAGTCACTAATTTCTACTTAGTGAGCTGTCTTTGGATGAGTGCATCATGTTGTCAATATTGTTTACCAGGTTTTTGTGCTGCAGTGCAAAATCCCCCAATATCTTTGTGGCTTAATCAAGGGAATCTGATTCTTGAGGGTCTTCGGATTGATAATCTTCATTTTCCTCCATTGATACATTTTGTCCATTTATGGATTAAACAAGTCTATTTCATTATGATTTCACTGTAGAAACAGAACATTACTTGCAAAAGGATAACAGAATCATGCAGTTCTGATAACGCAACTTTGAAAAGAACATTTCTGCTTTAAAGTGTCTATCTAGGAAAATAGGATTTCTAAATTAATTTTCAAAATTACTTTCAAGATTGAAGTCACAGCAGACAATCGTTAGGGGATGAAAGCCTATTGACCTACATAATGTCAGCATCAACCACAAAGGGAAACATTTAGGATTGAATTCACCCTCAGACAATGCAGTGAGTCTTTCAAAAGGTGTGAGATTATGAAGCCTCTGAGAGACCAGAAGACTGGAAATATACCACAATGAATTCTAATCTAATAAACCCCTTTGCCTGATGAAACAAAGGCTTTAGTTCTGATGAGATAGGTGATGAACCAGCATTTCAAAGAGAACTTCAAGAAATCTGTGAGGCATCAGTAGAGAGAGCATGGCTTCTCAGTAGAGACAGAGAAAGAAAAACAAACTAAAGAGCTGCTGTACTGAATTTGGCCACCGTGAGCAACAAGCTGCAATGCTGTAAACAAAAGGCTGAAATGAAAGTACCTTCACTCCTTCTCAAAACTTGTCTTACCCATGCTACCTGTGGAAGAAACCTCCAGCAACTCATCTAAAAAAGCAGCTGCTGAAATCTGACTTCAAGTTTTCAAACCTTTCACCTTGGAAAGTAAAAATTTCAGCCAGGTCTATGATCATACCAGAGACTGGTCTTTCTTTCACCTTCCTGAAGTAACTTTATTGCAGACCTACTTTTATTCTTGGTATCTGCATTTTAGCTCATACTGTGTCACCTTTTAAATTTGTAACTTTAAGCACTATTTATGTAATAAACTAACCTTTTATTGAAGCATTGAGCTGTGCTGTTGGTATTTTATAATATATTGTGTACCAATGGCAACATTTGTAGCTCACTGCCACCTTCCAAGGAGACTTATGGTTGAGCAATAAATGCTGACCTAGCCAGAGATGTCCACATTCTGTGAATGAGTGAAAAATGGTATATATTGAAGGAAGTGGGTTAAAAAGTTATTTTTGCCTCATCACCTCCATTCCCGATACTGTAACTCACTTCCTCCTCTGCTTGCTACTGCTGTTCAGTAGAATCAGTAAGACAAAAGATTTTTATTGACTAGGATCTACAATGTAAGATTTGGTGCACACCATTAGGAGTGGCAAACCTGGCTTGGACATTACGGCAGGGAAAGATAAATACAGATAAAGATTGTGCTATGTGTGGTTAACATCATTTTTTTAGAATAAACCATGCTGCATGTGTCCTCGAGGCATCCATGGTCGGGACATTAGCATCCGTTAAACTTATTCATCATCAGATTCTTAATAGCATCCTTAACACAACACTGAGTGTGATACAGATCACTCGCTAATGTACACTGAGATCTGCATGCAATCCTTGAAGCTTTTCCATTCAACGGCTGTTTAAGTTACAAAGCAGAGTTACAGTCATTGTTTCAAAATCAACTATGTGGCTTACCAAGATAAGTTCCTTGACTCCAGTGAACAGGTGCTGTCCACCATTCTCTGAGTGCTAGAAACAAAATTGTAGGTTCTTTTGGACTTTTGCAACAGTGCATTATTAACATGTCAAAAACAAGGAAGGAAAAGCTTCAACTTATTCAAGACTAACATTGCTGTGTTGGAATCTTTTACTGAAGCAAAGCAGTCTGCCCTCAATAATTACATGAAAACCAGACAAGAACACTCTGAATATAGTAGCGCACTTTTAAAGAAAAACCTAACAAAATCCTAGGTGCTGTACCGTGACTACTGGTTACAATTATGTTAGAACATCCAGATTTTGCTGGGCCAACATCCTGCTTCCTTCTTCAGCGCAGTGAGTATACTTGTAACCTCAAGGATTGGAGTTGTTCAAGAAAGCAGATCACCTCAAGGGCAGTTAGGGGTAGGAAATAAATGCTGGCATGGCACTAAAGCCCACATCCCACAAAAGAAATTTTAAAAAGCCCTCCAACATGGAGATCATTAAGAGGACCTATGATGGGTTCAAAAACAGGTATATCAGCAAAGAAAAAAAGGCCCCATTGCAAACGAAGGCAGTGGAGGTAGTCAAGCAATAAATAGACAAAGATAACACTTTGAGTTATACTTCCTGGAAAGCACTGTCACCGAGCAAGCAGTAGATGTAATAGAGAGATTCCTTGTCATGAACTAAATATCAAACCCATGGCGGAAGAGCTTAGCAAAGCTGTTAAATTGCTTGCCACTGGCAAAACTCCAAGTGATGAGGCTAGAACATCTGAACATCAGAAATATGAGCAGATGTGTAGGCCATTTGACCCATTCAGCCTATTCTGCCATTCGCCTAGATCACGGCTGATCTGAACCTTACCACCATTTTTCCACATACCCTCGTCATTTGACAGCTTTAATTTCTTGAAATCAAAAATTAGATGTTATTTATCCATAGTTCACAAGGTACCATAGTCATTATTCTTTGTCCAAGAGAGAGTGAGAGGAACAGGTGGTATATAACTTGAGTAGCAACCTTTGAGTATGTTTCACATCAAGCATAGGCAGACCTCCAAGAACTACCAGAGCCAATGGGAGATTGAACCTCAGTTATTCTGCATCAGACTCTTGCCATTTAGCCATTTGAGCACCTGATGCCCTAAGTACCATGAATCAGGCCCAATGAATGGGGAGTCTAGAAGTCTCATGACTCAGGGTAGACCATTTAGGACTCAGATTTCTTCACTTAAAAGTGTAATGAACCTGTGAAATTCTGTATGACAGCAGGCTATGGAGGACAAGTCACTGCGAAAAGTATTGGCCTATGATGCTCTTATCAGATTGCAATTCTTGACTGAACATTTCAAGACAAATGTGCACCAAGTCCTCATCAGAAAGTTGCTCTGTGCTGATAATGTTGCACTGACATTCCATACTGAGCAAGACTTTCAGCAAAAAGGACAGATGCTTCCGCACCATCAGCAGCAGGAATACAAATATCAGGGTCCAGGATGTTGCCATAATACCATCAATCAGCATGTGGTGTGAGCCACACCACTCAGTGTTAATACAGAGTTAACCACCAAGGCAGGAGAAAGTGAGGACTGCAGATGCTGGAGATCAGAGCTGAAAATGTGTTGCTGGAAAAGCACAGCAGGTCAGGCAGGATCCAAGGAACAGGAGAATCGACGTTTCAGGCATGAGCCCTTCTTCAGGCAGCTAGGCAGCAAACACAAATGTGCTTTGCCACTCAGAACAAAATTAGAAATATTATTGGTTTTATGAAGGAAACGGATGCTGACCAAATATAGAAATGGAATGGTAAAGGTGATCCATGAGTTGAAATTGATCAGAGTGTACCTAGCTGTGCTTAAAATGAAGATGTTTCTCATCTGGATTACTTGCATCTCAGGTTGCTAAGAGAAGTGAGGGGGAGATAACATGAAGCTTTGCTATAATCTTCCCGTTTACTCCATATACGTGGAGATACCAGAGGATAGGAAAGTGTTAAATATCGCACTTTTGTTCAGGAAACAATGCAAGAACATTCCTTCTACCAACAGGATGGTCAGTTTAACATCAGGGATGGATAAAATTTTAGGAACAATAACTTAGGAAAAATATTAACATGCATGTGGAGACTTTTGAGACTATTAATTAGAACCAGCATGAGTTTGAAGTGGATTACATAAAACTAGTTCAGTTAAATTCTTTGATGAAGCACGACAGAGAAGTTTGAAGAAGGGAATGTAGTGATTGTAGTCAGAATAGATTTTAAGAACTTTTGACAAAGTACCATATAAAAGACTATTAACGAAATTGAGACATACAAGAATCAATTGTAAGCCAAAGTTCCCTTTAAAAGCAAAGTACTGAAAATGTTAGAGATCTGGAATAAAACAGGAAGTGCTCAAGAAACTCAGCAGCATCTGTGGAAACAGAGTAATCTCTTCCCAATAGTTCTGAAGAAGTTATTGAACCTGAAATGTTAAATCTCTCCACAAATGCTGCCAGACCTGTTGATATTCTCTAGTGATTTCTGTTACTATTCCACAATATCCCATAACTGACTTTTTATATATACCTTAACCTTTCTCCAGTTAGTACATGCTGCTAATCACACCTAGGACATAGCTATGTATACACCCAATTGACATAGTATTCACATCGTTAACAGTCAGTGCTAAGATCACTGCCCCTTTTGATAAATATAAAGTTATTGGAATATAGAGTACAATTTCAAAGTTTGGTCATAATCCCAAACTTGAAAGTATGAACAAGTAATGAGGATGATACCAAATTATTGCAACAGGACCTAGGCTAGCAGAACAGGCAGCCAAAAAGCAAGTAGAATTTTATGCATAGAACTGAGAGGTGGTGCGTTTTGAACAAACGATACAGTGAGACAAATATAAACTTAATGGCACAATTCTGAAGAGTTTGCAGGGACAGAAGGACTTGAGGGAATCCTTGAGTATAGATCTTTGAAATTTTCAGGACATAGGGAGAATGTAGAGAATGTAAAGTATATGCATTCTTGGACTTCATAAATGCAGGCATTGAGTGCAAAAGCAGGGAAGTTTGCTGAACCTTTATAAAGCACTAGTAAACCAGAATAAGAATATTGAATCCAGGTTCCAGTCACTTTTAAAAGAATATTGGATAGGCAGTTGAAAACAAACTTCCAGGGCCTCAGGGCTAAAGTGAGAAGTCAAACTGGCGAGAGAATCATCATACACAAAATGAGCCAAAAAGCTACCTCTGTGTGTTTGACTCAATAAATGAAATGCCAGATTGGTGCAAGCTAATCTGGAATCAGCTTTAATCTCTGATCTGTTAAATTAGCTGATATCAACCAGAGAGGCATTAAGGCTTCTGCAGCTTGCAATATCAGCTGGAGTTCTCATACTTGTTCCTCTACCCCACACCATCCTTCGTGGCTAGTGCACCTTCGGATATAAGATTAAGGAAATCAATGCAGCTAGAATATCTAATACAGTTGAATGTTCTTTTGATATTGACTGTCAACTTTGCACATGAAGTCACCATAAAGTTGAAGTATTCAAAAGTGGCCAGCACTTGTAGGACTATATTTTAGCATGTGGTACGTCTTGAGAAAGAGAGGGGGTAATTAAAAGGAAATATTTAGTTTAAAATTCTAAATTTATTCTACGTATCTTTACAAAACTTCTATCTTCATAATTCCTCTAATCTTCTTTCATCAGCTCCTTGCCTGGACTATTGACTCACCAAATACAATTGCAGTGATGACCATCACCCCTGATTTCCATGGAACACGCCATGAAGGAATTTTTACAGGCCTCAGAAAGTTCACAAAATACTACACATCTGTATTGTGTTTTACAACGCCAGGTGATGGCCCAAAGAGTTCTCCCCAACTCATTCAGACCTGTGAAGATAGTAAGTATTTGAAAACAGTCATGGGACATAATAGTCATATTAGACAAATGTTGAATCACATTTGATGATGTTTAAAAAGACTCTATCTATGTTAGCATGACTTTGAAGCCACACATGGATGTCTAGCAAAGCATATGCAGCTTTGCATTCATGTTTTGTTTGTAAACTGAGTCTTCAGATTGCTTACCCTTCTTCCAAGAGAGGGAAAGGATTGTTTGTATAACTCCCTGCTCCTTCTAAGAAATCAATACACTCCCAAACCAGAAAAGGTTAAATGTGGGTTTTTGTGTAATCTAAATGGAGAGAGTGTACAAAATGCTGCGGTTCAAGGGAACCTGAGTGCACTCATACACAAATCATAAGAAATTAAAATGAAAATGAAGTAATTCAGTAAGGCCAGTAGGCTATTGGCCTTTTTTACATTGGATATAGAGGATATAAGGAGAGGAAATCTTGCTCAACTGGACACAGGTGCTGGTGAGAATGCACTGAGTGCCAGCTTAGAAATTTGCAACCTCCACCAGCAAAGTACAATGGCAGCAGTGTGTATCATCTACAAGGTGCACTGTGACACCACCTAAATCTACAATCTCCACCACATCTCCAGCAGCGCTGGTTCTTTCGTTCTACCTCTCACCTTCTTACCCTCTCTCTGCAATTTTTTTCTTGTTTCTGGCTTCTATCAAAGTGTGAGAAATGTAATGTTCCTGCTATATACTTTTATCTTTTATGTCAAGCTGTTAAGCTATCTTTGGATGCAGGCCATCCTACTACTTCTACTCTTTATCATTACCTAAGTGAATTTTCAAACTTCATCCCATCTCCTCTAGTAGCCTGTCCTTGGAAATTATACACAAATGTTAACAACGCATGTCAAAAGAATCCTAGCAATTGTCAGTTGCAGATAATAAACCTGGCACTATTTTGAGAATTTTCATGACTTGCCTGCTAAAGCCCCATGCGAGTAATGAATGGGAATCCAAGCATTTTGTGATGCTGATTTTTAAGTAATAAAGAGCATTCATTTATGTAATACTTTTTATGACCTTAAGTCATCCCAAAGCTTTTAATAGCTAGTACAATTGCTTTGGATTGTAGGTATTACTGTAAAGTGTGTCATTTATAAATATATATTCTTGCAAAGAAATAATCTTCACAGGCAAGCCATAATGTGAAATGTAGCTGTGAGGGAAGGGTCACAGATCAACCTGATCCAGTTCTCATGTACTGTATACATGTTTGTATTTTCCATTATTTATTTAATGGGAAACAGTCAGAAATATGAACACGATGTGTTTTTTTTTTCTATTTTATGCCCGGCCCCTCATCACCTTTCCCACAACGCTCATTTCATCCTCTCTGCATGATACTGAGTCCAATTGTAGCATCCAAATGCTGCCCAGTTGAAATGAGTTAACTCATTTCTAAGATTTGTAATCACTTAATTGTCATTTCCTTATCCAAACATATACAGCAGCTTTTGTACATATGTCCTACCTCTTCACTTTTTTCTTTTTCCCGGATGTGCTCATTTTCTTCATATCCTTTAAAGATAGTCTAGCCCTTGCAACTAATTCTAGTTATCGTCTTTTGCATTCCGTAATTGACATGGAATTTTCCTGTGCCTTTTAACTATAACTTGGCAGAAACATTGCACATAAGCCAGTTTTGGAAAGCAACACACTATGTTCTCTTACAGTAAATATGCAGAAGAATAAAATCAGCATCCCTGGTGAGGCACTGTTGCATAAGTCCTTCAGCAGTGCTGCCTAAGGCCTTCATTGTTGATTTTTAAAAAACTCAGACATAGCTCATCAAAGGAGGAGGGCTGACAAGTGAGAGGGTTGGATTAAGTTCTACAGTCACGTCACAAGGCTCAGTGAGATTCACGAACTCTTCCCTGAAGATGTGCAGTGCAGGTTGTGTCCAGAATCTTCTTTGTTTATTCAGCTGCTTTCATTAGGCCAGAAAGACAATATTTGGCTGGCTGTCCTCAACATTTCTTTGTGTAGCTATACTAGGCTCTGTTTTACATCCTCCCTCTTCTGCTGAGCAGTGCAGATCTGTGAATGATCCGGGACTCTTAGTAGCATCAGGAATGAAGGATTCTAGCAGTCATTCCTCAACACTTAAGATAACATAAAATATACTGCTCAAAAGTAGGCAATGTTACCTAACCAGATCATGCCAGTGATTTTGCCTACTTCTGCCTCCTTCAGTCCTTCCTTGTCCAAGTTTTGTGGCATAAACCTTGAATTCAGCCTCCATCGTGCTTATTTAGCTTCCTCGTAAGTGGACCTGAACTTTTTATTTTCAATGTGGCTCAGTGGTTAGCACTGCTGCCAGGGACCCAGGTTCGATTTCAGCCTTGGGTAACTCAATGTGGAGTTTGTGTGTTCTCCACATGTCTGCATGGGTTTCCTCCGAGTGCTCTGGTTTCCTCCCACAGTCCAAAGATGTGCAGATGAGGTGGATTGGCCATGCTAAATTGTCCAAAGCATCCAAGGGTGTGCCAGCTAGTTTGATTAGCCAAGGGAAATGCATGATTACAAGAATGGGGTCGGGAATTAGGTCTGGGTGGGATGCTCTTTGGAATATCGATGTGAACTCGATAGGCCAAAAGGCCTGCTTCCATACTTGTAGGGATTACATGATTCTATGATACTCAATTGGTATTAGGTTCTACATTATCAACACTCTGGCTCCGAACGTGCCCTTGAATTAACTACCTGATACCTTGGGCGATGATCATATATTGATGGCCTCTAGTTTATCTCTCTTTGAAAAGGCAGAACACTCTGTGCCTACCCAATAAAACAATTCACATTTTTAAGCACACTTTTAAGTCAACTCGCAGACTTTTTCTCTGAAGAGAAAAGAGACCTAACTTTTTTATTCTTTCCTGACAGATATAACTTAACTGCTTTAGTTTCATTGACATAAATCGTTCTTTGAACACTCTACAGGACCACTATGTCCTTTTTTATGTTATGACAGCCAGAACTACAGTGCAGAATATCTATTCTAACCAAGATTCAACACATTTAGAATAACTTCTCTATTTGAAATAAACACTAGTCTTTGGTCTACCACCCACGTATTTTCCATGAAATATGCAGGTTCCTTCCTTCTCTCACTGAAGTGTAATACTTCATACTTATAAGTATTAAAATGCATTTGCCAATTATATTTCTATTAGCATATTATTTAATATCTCCTCACTGTTGTCTAACAACCCCAGTTAGGTGTTATCCACAAATTTAGAAACTAAGTTTAAATTATTAATGTAAATTGTGAGTAATGGTGATTTTATCACTGATCATTGTGTAGCTCCATGTTGCATTTTCTGCTGCTTTAAATAGTTATGCATCACCCATGCACTCTTTCTGTCGTTCAGCCAGTTAGCTATCCATTCTTTGATTTGCCCCTTGACTATAGTGACATTAAATATTATAATATTATATATTCTACTATCTCTGCACAACTCAATATAATCTTAACGGTGCAGCCATAGTCACACCTAGAACAAAGATCTTCTGGCAGATCGCATATGTACAAAACCTAGCATGACAAACTCCTGGATTTGTCACATCTGGTTGCAAATCAAATGTTTCCTTTTCTGATCAGCATGGTGCAGTTAGCATAGACTAAAGTGTAAAATTGCTATAAAGGAAGTGCTATTATTTCTTCTTATTAGAGTTCCAACGGTGCACCACCTCAGGCTGTACACATTGTAGGCTATATTGGCATTGTGAAAGAAGGACCATATTTTAACTATGAAATTTAATTAATTGAGGAAAATTAAAAGACAGTCATTAATTTGGAGGACTAAGACAATTTTTAGAAAATGTGAACCTTGATAAGCATTAAACTGCAGCATTGTGATTTTTGTAAATAATTGTTATACTTTGTGCCCATTTTGCTTCTGCAATACAACTTCAGATTTTTTTTTAAGATGAAATTCATGCAGAAATCTGATCGAACATTTTGCTTTCAATTGCATTCTGTGAAGTTCAGTCATGTATTTCCTCTTCTGCAAAACAGTACTTTAGACTTTTCCTGCATTTAAGATACACAATAGGGATTTGTACATCCTATTTCTGAACTTGCTATCTCTCTGATCATATCTTTTACTTGTTTTTTTCTGGGCTTTTTGCAAAATAAGATTTATCTGTTTGATTTTTGTTCTGGAATATTGCAGTCAAAGCTTAATTTTCTTGTCCATTTTTATATGCATGCATTTATCATTGGTTCAAAAATAGAACAGCATCAATGTGAGGTTTAACTGACAGTCAAAGTGGATGTAGTTGAAAAAGATTTATCTTTCAGGTGAAGGAAATAAGAGGGCAAAAATAAATTGAAATCTGCAGTTAGAACCCAGACAAATTGCTTTCACTAAGGTTCCATATATGATCATTTGCTCTCAATCAAACTAGTTATTAAAAAAGTTAAAAAATAATTAATGTATAGCAAAAAGATTTGTGTGTATTCCACTCCTCAGTCATTAACCCACAACTGTTCTGTTGTGAATTGAGCTTTAGTAATTCTTTAGCACAGACTGCCTAATGCCTAGCAAGAAAAATCCTAGTTCAATATTTACGTACAGAAATTATGCTCAACATATTTTTTGATTATTTAATATAAAAATGCAAGGAAATTAAAATAGGTGGAATACATTCTGATAATGCTCTGGTTTCAACAATAGTTTAATTTCTCCCCAGAATTGGTGCTGAAAATATAAACTGGTTACAATAAAAGTGCAAGCAGGTTAAGTAACACAAAGACATGTTTTATCTGACAGGACCTTGTGACATAGAATTACATAGCCCTTGAATTTGTGTGTTCTTTTTGCAGTAGTTCCTTATACATCCTGATTTAATCACACCACACTAGTCAGCCGCTGTCTCTAACAATAACATTTTAAACTTCTACAGGACCGGGAGCTGTTGGGCACTTGGGTTTTGCAGAAATACTTGATACCTCTTTGAAAGTCAGCTGGCAAGAACCACAAGAAAAAAATGGGATCCTCACAGGTAGGAAAATACACTAAAATGTATTCAAATGCATCTTTTACTACAGGAAGGTGTCAGTGTTTCAGTGCACATTTATGTGTCATTATCAAATTATTGGAATGTAAGCATTTTAATTGTGTTGTATGAATTTCATTGCATCTACAGTGTTAAAGCACTTGATGTACTTTAAATTGAATTATGCTGAGTGTCCAGGAATGTGGCATCAGTAAAAAAAAAATACAAAAAGCTGTAGTAGTCCTTTTATAACCAGTGGATATCTTAAAGAACTTTACGGCCAATGAAATGTCGTCACTCTTGTATTATAGAAAACATAACAGCCACTTTGCACATTGCAAACTTCCACCAAGAGCAATGTGATGATACATAATTGATATAGATAAATAATTGGTTTATTGAAATCTCATCACAGTGACAGGTGCTAAGGTGTGATGACAAAACAAGTAAAATGATTCAGCATAATTCATAACACAGTTATATACAATCATTAAATTAAGGTATAAAAGGATTACATAATTATGAGCATTTTAGTATACATATAATTGCAATATGTTTCAAAATGCAGGCCCCTCAATTTACAGAATAAAATTGAAGAGTCTGCTGCACTTTATTTTGTGTGAAAGTCAGTATATTGCCAGGTTGAATTATTACCTTCTCAATAATTTGCATACTATTTGAGTTTTATGAACTAGGACATTTTACTATATCCTGAATATACCGTCCTTTCTCCTTAATTGCATTGCATATGGACTACAGTCCAGTTATGGCAAGAGATAATTTCTGTGCGATGTGAGATTCAAGGTTTTCTTACTAATTCTAATTCAAGGCCTTGACAGCAGAAACCAACTTGTTCCCTTTTTTATAAATAAATATAAAACAAAACAATAAGAAAGTTATGATCCTGTATATACAGGGAGAAGTGAATAAAAAGTGCTCCCTTTATCAGTCAGGCAGTTTATACATTTAGCACAACAATTGTGTTGGCATGCCTGAAGTTTTAATCTTGAAGTGTTTTTTAGCATGCTGTGACTAGGTATCCAGTAAATCAGTCACTTCCATCATTACAAGACTCATTGCCTTGTCGAAAGTATACTGAGAGTAAACAAATCTTCCAGCAATTCGATGAGGTCGCCTGATGCAGCTGCTGTGCAATCTTCCGTAGATTTTCCAGTTGATGGAATTATGCTCAAACCTCTAACCAATGTCCCTATCAGTGCTTTTTATTTGCATATTGTGCATGTATGTGTTTAGAACAGTTATCAATCATAGTTTGATCATTCACAGTATGGTTAATCCAGTTCTCTTGATTTAATTGTTTAACAGTGTGCTGTTACTCCTTTACTTTTCTGACATTTTATTTAAAGGAAAGGGATTTTCATTTCCTGGTTTTGATCTGTTTTTGTATTCATTAAGAATTGCATGAACATCAGTGTACATACATTAATCCAAGTCATAAATGAATTAGCAAATGCAATCACTTTATAATCCATAGGGTACAGATTCAAGTACCAAGTGATCTTGAGACACTTCATGTTGCTAAGTGCAGTTACAATAAGTTCAGTCTCTTTTGGCAGTGATAACATACAATAGAGCTTTACTTAAATGAATGACAAAAACTAATGAGTTCATTATTTTCACTTTCTAAAAGTAAAAGCATGAATTTCAATTGCTTCCTTTTCCATTCTGCCTTCTATCTGATAGACTAAACTGCTGAATCAAGTCTCAAATGACATTTTTTTTTACTTCCAGAATGGCCACTTCATTACCATTAAGATCCTTGCCATCCTTAGATGTATTGTTAGTCTCATTCAAAGATGAACAACATTTGGGACACCCAGCTTTGACATTTTGCCCTTACTGAAATCTCCCTGACTTGTAATAATTTTTACAAACTGTCATTCATTTACAGGTGTTGTTGAGTGGGAATTTATACAATTTGCCCATTTCAAGATCCAGTCATAAAAATACCTTGGTGTGAGGAAGACAGTAACATTGAGTAATGTTACTTACAGAAAGTTATAAATTCATGAGGGGCATGGATAGGGTGAACAGACAAAGTGTTGTTCTCAGGGTCGGGAATTCCAAAACTAGAGGACATAGGTTTAAGGTGAGATATAAAAGGGATCTGAGGGGCAACTTTTTCATGCAGAGGATGGTGCATGTATGGAACGAGCTACCAGAGGAAATGGTGGAGGCTAGTACAATTACAACAGGCATCTGGATGGGTGCATGAATAGGAAGAGAGATTATGGGCTAAATGTTGGCAAATGGGAGTAGATTAATATAGGATGCCTGGTCGACATGGATTAGTTTGACCAAAGAGTCCGTTTCCATGCCATGCATCTCTATGACTCTAAGTCACAAACATTTTTGTAATTTAGAAAAATATCAGAAATACAATTGAGATCATATTGTCTGGGTGAGTAGTTGAGCTAGGAAACCTCACAACCTTAAAAATGTAATTGGGTTAGCACTCAAAATGTCATAACATTCAAGCCTGTGAGCCAAATGCTGGAAAGTAGAACTAGTGTAGATTTAAAGTAGTTTTTAACATTGCAGACTCAGTGGGCTGAAGGGCCTTTTTCGTAGTATGATTCTATGAACTGATTAGATGCCATTATATTAAGATAGCAATGACCTGTGGAATGTTAGAGGTAAATAAGATTTAATCTTTATTTAATTGGTGATTTAATAGCTATTCACACACATTATCTTTTTACAAGAGCACTCAGGAAGGGAGGTAAATACTTAATGTAAAACTGTGCACAGATCATTAAACACTACGTTTTTCAAGTGTGTTTTTTTTTATTTGAGTAGTTAGCATAAGATTAGTCATGATAATCTTGTACAGGACCATATTGTGAAAATATAATCAAAATGGTTAGCCCCTAATAATCTCTCAATGAGTGGGCTTTCTATGCTGTCTATACCTGCCAAGGACATCAGCTTATTCAGATTATAGTGTTCCCACTCAAAAGTGAAAGACTGAACAGATATTATGTTGATTCAGGCAGTTCACAGAAAAGTGCATTCAGACAGCAAGAGAATAAATTGATCTGCCACATTAATTCTATTATTATTGCTACAAAAACCAAATCAAGAGATTACAGCTGGTTTGCATAGATGCACAGGGATCATAACTGATACATGAGACTAAAAGCAAATGTCAATTTTGACCAAATTGGATTTAACAACACAAAGTTAACATGTAATCATCAGTTTTATAGATCTTAAAAAGTTCATATGAAATCTGAAGAATCTGGTGATGGTTTATATGTAAGTGAGAGTAATTAGCGAGTAGAATGTTAAAAAAATCATAAATCTAATCCAGTTTTTAGTAAAATAGTGAGACTATTATCTTAAAAGATATTTTACAAGTTTGGGCAAAGCAGCAGGAAAATCCCTGTGGGAATTCAAGGCACTGAACATTCTGGAGCAAACAGCAGAGAACAGCAAGTATCAGAGAAAAAATTGCTTTGTAAATAAAAAAAAATCTTCAACAGTTTCACATAACAGATAGTAAATGTAGAAAGTCTACATTTTTTGCATATTGCTATTGATATTATAATGTCATAGAGCTATATAGCATGGAAACTGACCCTTCAATCCAATTTGTCCCTGCCGACCAGGCATCCTAAATTAATCCTGTCCCATTTGCCAGCATTTGACCCATATCCCTCTAAACCTTTCCTATTCATGTATCCATCCAAATGCCTTTTAAATGTTGTAATTGTATCAGCTTCCACCACTTCATCTGGAGCTCATTCCATACGTGCACCACCCTCTGCGTGAAAAGGTTGCCCCTTAGGTCCCTTTTATACCCTTCCCCTCTCACCTTAAACCTATGCCGTCTAGTTTTGGACTTTGCTACACTGGGGAAAAGACCTTGGCTGTTCTCCTTATCCATGCCCCTCATGATTTTATAAACTTCTACAAGGTCACCCCTCGGCCTCTGACCCTCCAGGGAAACAGCCTCAACCTATTCATTCTCTCCCTATAGCTTAAACCCTCCAACCCTGGCAATATGCTTGTAAATCTTTTCTGAACCCTTTTAAGTTTCACAACATCCTTCCAAAGCAGGGAGACCAGAATTGCATGCAGCATTCCAAAAGTGACCTAGCCAATGGTCCTGTACAGCTACAACATGACCTCCTATACTTAGTGCATTGACCAATAATGGAAAGCATACCAAAAGCCTTCTTCACTATGCTATCTACTTGTGACTCCACTTTCAAGGAGCTATGAACCTGCACTCCAAGGACTCTTTGTTTAGCAACACTCTCCAGAACCTTCTGTTAAATGTATAAGGCTGCTCTGATTTGATTTTCCAAAATGTAGCATCTCATATTTATCTAAATTAAACTGCATCTGCCACTCCTTGGCCCATCTGATCAAGATCCTGTTGTACTCTGAAGTAACCTCCTTCACTGTCCACTACACCTCCAATTTTGGTGTTACCTACAAACTTAATAGCCATACTTCCTCTGTTCACATCCAAATCATTTCTATAAATGACGAAAACCAGTGGACCCAGCACTGATCCTTGTGGCACATTGCTGGTCACAGGGTCAGTTTTATGTTACTTGAAATCAACAAAAAAATTCCTGCTCCCTTGCTAGACTTCAGTATAGAGGTTTCTAAAATCATGAGGGGCATGGATAAGGTAAGTAGACAAGGTATTTTCCTTGGGGTGGGGGAGTCTAGAACCAGAGGGCATAGGTTTAGAGTGAGAGGGGAAAGATATAAAAGAGACCTAAGGAGCAACGATTTTACACAAAAGTGGTGCTTTATAGAATGATCTGTCTGAGGAAGTGGTGGAAACCAGTACAATTAGAATATTTAAAGGCATCTGGATGGGTATATGGGTCAAGTGTTGACAAATGGGACTAGATTAATTTAGGATATCTGGTTGGCATGGACTAGTTTGACCAAAAGGTCTATTTCCATCCTGTATATGTCTATAGTTCTATTATATATAACTCTATTTTTCTCATTTCTCTCTCCCTTCCTCTTTCACTTCTTTTCATTCCTTCTCTTAATTTCTCTTCCTTTCTAATTTATCTCTTGCATTATTGTTTTGTTTATTTCATCCTCCTCTTCACTCTTTCCTTCTTCCTCTCTTTCAATTAATTTCTGTTTCATTTTCATCTGTTTGTTCTCTTCCTCGCTTTTCTCTATTTTCATTTTTTTCTCACTATCACTTTCCTCTGTCTCTTTCACATTCTATCTTCCTGTTTTCCTATCCAAAAGGATTTTATTGTGGCCTCAAGCAGCTAAATATTGAGGTGCCTCCAGGGGTGGGATCAAAATAGATAAAGACAAAAGTGCCAGCTCAGATAGTATGTCAGTCTCCTCAGTACATTCCTGATCCTGGTGACTTAAATCAGGACAACCAGCCCCATAATCCCACTCAATCCATTAACAATGGGGGAGGGGAGGGGAGGGGGGGAAGCGGTGCAGCGCCTTGGTAGTAATGTCACTGGAGTAGTAATTCAGAAAACTGGGTTAATACTCTGTTCAAATCCTATCGTGGTAATTGGTGAGATCTGTATTAGGTTAATAAAATCTGGAATTGAAAACTAATCACGGAAATAATGACAATGAAACAATCATCTATAATCTCACCTAGTTCACTGATGCACTCAGAAAAATAACTCTGCCTTTCCACCCAGTTTGGCTGACATGTGAGTCTAAACCCACACCCAGTAGGTCCATTAGAGAAAGAGCAAAGCTTCCAAAAGCAATTTGGAAGCTTCTGGACACAAGGAAGGCAGTGGCTGGCAATGAGAGTATGATTTTGAGATTTTATGTCCAATAGTGATGAGGAACAACATCTGTCGGAAAGTCACATGACTGAGCATCAGTACAGGGACAAGGAGAAGAAAATCATAGATCCTATACTAACGCTATAGGAAGTAGAAGCACCCTGTATGACCAAAAACCAAAGACTGCAACTGTCCAGACACAATGTTACTAAGTCATATAGCTTTAATGTTGACACCACTGATCTTACATCACTGCTCACCTTGACACGTGTGAAGTCATCAAAATCATTTGGGCTGAACTTTGCTTTTGGTGTCTTCCAAGGATTAGCTCCAGATCTTAGCAAAACCACCCAAGTGGCTGCATGCTACTGCATTATGTATGACACTAACGGCCTATTTGCAAGAATGAAACGTTTTTTTCTTTCATTCTAAACAGTTGTGATC
The DNA here is from genome assembly GCF_004010195.1 of Chiloscyllium plagiosum. Taxonomy (NCBI): domain Eukaryota; kingdom Metazoa; phylum Chordata; class Chondrichthyes; order Orectolobiformes; family Hemiscylliidae; genus Chiloscyllium; species Chiloscyllium plagiosum. Next base: position 42,591,348 of record NC_057730.1, read on the forward strand.
TAACAGATAAATATGACGGTAAATTTATTTCCATTTTCCCCCACCCTAGCTTTGTCATCAAGGCATCTATTGTAATTCACCTGATGAAGCTCTGATTCTTCTTCCACAAATGCTGCAATACCCACTGACTATTTCCAGTGTTTTTTTGTTCTTATAAGAATTTTCTGTATGTGTGAACTTACTTTCTTGACAACTGTCATGACTCCTTCATAGTCCACCCATCCAAACTGCTATAACTCTTCAAACTTCCAAAATTCTGTGGATGGTTTTGAGGAGAAGGGATATTGCTAATGAGAGAGCTCCCCGTCTCTCAATAACAGCATAAAACAGTGACACAGTGACAATACAACTAAAGCCATTTGCTCACTAATGAGGAGGCCATTGGGCTTCTGAACAAGATTGCATTACAGTCCCGCAAGGGTCTTCCTCATTGTGGTGGTCTTCTACACTTTCTACAACATGCTCCTCCAGAGAGGTGTGAGCCTTGAAGAGGGTGAGACTCTTAATCAAACAACCCATTGGAGGAAGACAAGGAACTGGAGGTGTAAGGGGATGATGCAGCACTGGCACGGGGAGTGACTGGCCTCAGTGTTTCTGTACTGCAGCAGCTGTGTGACCTTACTTTCTCCCATTGTTACTGGAAACCAATGCAAAGATGCTCATGACCAATCACTGACTTTCTCCTGGGGAGTTCTACAAGGTGCCCAATAAAATGAGTAACATAGTACTTACTATTGGAAGTTCTTAGCAAATTTCCAGAAAATATGTTAATTCGGACTTGGGCAAAAAAAGACCCAAAGTCACCTGATGTGATTAAAACTTTCTAAGTACTACTTGAAAGTTCTCAATAATGACTTGTTTCCTCTCAATCAACTGGTCACTGTTAGAAAAGGCATTTGTTCAAGTGCTAACCACCACAGTAACATGCAGGCATCCTGATGAGTACAAGGATGAAATTTAAGTGGTAGTTCTCCCTTTAACAATCTTCTGGACAGCTATTCCTTTCAAGCAGGGCCCACTATCTCACCTGCTCATCAACCCCTGAGTTTGTCACTTCTCTGATACCAAGGATGTGTGGGTACAACATCGATTGCCTCACCATAAGTAAGGGGCAAGTGAGCTAATTAACAGCTTGTTTGGACCCAGTAATATGGTGTTCACCATAACATGGCTACAGTGGAGAGCTAGTTCTTTTGAAAAATTTTTGAAAAGGCAGGAAGGAAGGTGATTCTAATTTTAGAGGGTGTGCAATGTGTTCTCTTTAATCATAATGTTAACTCTGATAACATGAACACAGATTGGATTCTTACTGCAAAGAAGTAGGTGAACGTTTATTTACAGACCAAATAAGTGATTAGTATGAATGTGCTTAACAAATGTTCCTCATGGATTTCAAACTACAGTAGTAAATATTCAAGATGGAGTTGATAATTTATACAAGAATATCTCACAGCATGATGTCACACAGATGTCATCACTTAAAAGTACATGCTTTAATCATGGATTCATACCATGTCACAGCATACTATGTGCATCTGCTGCCCAATCTGATAGGCTGGCAGCTTCCAAGCATGGGACCTAGTGCCCAGAGAGGGTGGAAGTCCCACTCTCTCCTTGTTAACACAACTCACTGTATCTTATTGCTGTTTGGTGTACTTTTATCTTGGTTGGTTTCTGACTAGCATTTTAGTTGGTAGGGTAGAACTGTCTGCCATCCTGGGAAAATGCATTCAATTAATTTAATTTGTCTTACTTTGTTTTTCACATTTCCAAATTTCAACCAGCTCCACCATTATTCTCAGGTAATATTTTGATTTTTGGAGAATTCTAAGATTAACTTGTACGTGATGATCCACAAATGCCAATTGGCATGCAATTTGAACCAGCACTTTACAGGTTATTGATATTTGGCACACTCAATTTGAGGCATATAAAAATTGACTGCATGCTAATTCTCCCTCTGTTTTTAGTTGGGCAACATACCTAAACATTCTGTTATCACACTTCAAAACCATCACCTCCACATGTTGTGTCTGCTTCTCCTGCCAGCTCTAAGCTATTTAATACAGGCTGTTAAAAGATCAAAGCTGGTAGGAGCAGCGTGCAGATCTATTTCGTTATATCACACAAGCTGCACTGTGCAGACAACAAAAAAAATGCCTCTGTCTTAATTTTCTCAGATGTTTATCAGTTGCCATAAACAGCAGATGTTTGGGCCAAGGGCCAAACAGGGGATTTGTGTTCTAAGAAATTATCATACTCAGCAACATGAGTTCAGTTAATGCGCGCTGGTCGCAATTCAGCCGATAAAGTAAATTTGTATTTTTAAGCATTTTGCATATAAAAAGGTTCATCAAAAGTTTTCTGAAGAAATATTTATTTTTTATGTATGTGACAGATTTTCCTGTTCCTGACATTGGGCACAATATAAGAATATAAGAACTAGGTGCAGATGTAGGCAATTCAGCCCCTCGAGCCTGCTCTTCTATTCAGTACAAACGCGGCTGATCTTATCTCGGCCTCAACTCCACTTTCCTTCCCATTCTCCATAGTCCTCGACCTGTCACTGCCTTATGCTCTTGTGGAGAGATGAGGAACTATCTCCTTGGAAATATCCCTTCTCTGCGAGAAACCATCCCTGGAATTTGGGCAGTTTGAACAGCTGTAGCAACCTGGATGGGTGGATTATGAAGGAGTCATGACAGTTGCTAATCTTCATCTTCTCCTTCAACATTCATGGGGTGGCACAGTGGCTCAGTGGTTAGCACTGCTGCCTCACAACACAAGAGTCCCACGTTCAATTCCAGCCTTGGGCGACTGTGTGGAGTTTGCACATTCTCCCTGTGTCTGCGTGGGTTTCCTCCGGGTGCTCCGTTTTCCTCCCACAGCACAAAGATGTGCAGGCCAGGTGAATTGGCCATGCTAAATTACCCATAAGCTGAAATGGAAGTTGAGTCTGTCTTCAGCTGGAAAAGCAGATTAGTATTGCGAAATGGAAAAATCAAGTGAACATTTTTAGCTTGCAAAGTTGTTGTTTTTTGAAGCAATGAAGTTGCTATATTGAGACCGAATAGTTCCAAATGCATGAGTTAAGGAATGTCTGCCTGAGGACTGTCCCCGGATTGGCTGAGCTACAATTTGTCACAAATTTGTATTTGCAGGGTAGCAAGAGACATCCAGAACCTGAACTGAAAATATTTTTCTCTTGCCCTCTCTCACATTCGAGTGAACAAACAAAAATAAACCAACGAAATAAAGAATTCAAACAAGAAAATGCATAGGTCCATGTGGGTGGAGAGTGCGCTTGGGAGCAAGGGAGAGGGTGTTGGTGAGGGAGAGGGCATTGGTGAAGGAAAGAGAGAGTATTGGTGAGGGAAAGAGGATGAGGGAGTGAGAACGTATGAGGGAAGTAGACTTGGGTAGCGAGAGTGTCAGTGGGAGGAATATTTTTGATGCAGGAATGGAGAATTTGTGCAAATCCTATAAATGAAGATGACGTAAACACATATCCACCCTTCCTCAAAAAAAGTCGCAGTGCTAACAACTAAAGCTATCTTTTTAACTTTTTGCGTAATAAATAGAGATGAGAACTAACTTTGGTTTGCTCCTGATGTTGAAAGCTAGCACGGCAGAACTCTCAAGGGGATGGAACTAGGTTGTCTTACAGTATGGGATTTCGTCCTATCCCAGCCTAGTTTGTAGAAAGACTTTTTTTGAGGAAGGGTGGATATGTGTTTACGTCATCTTCATTTATAGGATTTGCACAAATTCTCCATTCCTGCATCAAAAATATTCCTCCCACTGACACTCTCGCTACCCAAGTCTACTTCCCTCATACGTTCTCACTCCCTCATCCTCTTTCCCTCACCAATACTCTCTCTTTCCTTCACCAATGCCCTCTCCCTCACCAACACCCTCTCCCTTGCTCCCAAGCGCACTCTCCACCCACATGGACCTATGCATTTTCTTGTTTGAATTCTTTATTTCGTTGGTTTATTTTTGTTTGTTCACTCGAATGTGAGAGAGGGCAAGAGAAAAATATTTTCAGTTCAGGTTCTGGATGTCTCTTGCTGCCCTGCAAATACAAATTTGTGACAAATTGTAGCTCAGCCAATCCGAGGACAGTCCTCAGGCAGACATTCCTTAACTCATGCATTTGGAACTATTCGGTCTCAAAATAGCAACTTCATTGCTTCAAAAAACAACAACTTTGCAAGCTAAAAATGTTCACTTGATTTTTCCATTTCGCAATACTAATCTGCTTTTCCAGCTGAAGACAGACTCAACTTCCATTTCAGCTTACTTTCTAAAAAGGCAAAATAGGTAGTCCCTGACAAAGGCTAAAACTAAAACAAAATGGTGTAGATATTATAAATGTAAAGTAAAGACGAAGTGCTGGAAACACTCAGGTCCAGCAGCAACAGTGGGTCAAGAAATAGATAATATTTCAATTCAAGTATGACTTTTCTTCATAACTGGATTTCAGAAGTCCATATATGACTTGAAACATTAACTCAGGCCTCAATTTTCCAATTAAAATCTAAAATATTACAGCAAGCATTCAGATGGCATCATATCTGTCAGTATCCAAGGGTATGTTATCTCAAGCAAATGTGTTTTACAGCTCATTATTTATGCAAGAGAGATGGCTGTGTATATTATTTGACATATCACATGCTAAATGATCAGAAGTTCTCACTATTGACAGGCGGTTCCAGGGTCAAAGGTTCTGGGACTATATTTATAGGCCTTACCGGACGTGCAAACTAGCTATGGCACTGTGGTTGGAAGGCATTCAAATGGAGAGGGCAACAAGAGATGTAGTAGTAGTAATAGGTGACAGTATAACAAGGAGTATTGACCCCATTCTCTGAAGCAAAGAGCAACAGTCCAGCCTTGTGCCAGGGTTCAAGACAGCAGCTCAGGGCTGGAAAGGCACTTTTAATGGGAGAAAAGAAATCCAGTCATCTTGGTCCATATGGCTATCAATAACATAAGTAGGAATAAGGATGAGGGTCTGCATAGAGAATATGAGGAGTTTGGCACTAAATTGAAACTCAGAATCATACAGATGTATAGCACAGAAACAGACCCTTCGGTCCAACTCGTCCATGCTGACCAGATATCTTACATTAATCTAGTCCCATTTCCCAGCACTTGGCCCATATCCCTCTAAGGTGTAAGTGGGTACTGCAGATGCTGGAGGTTAGAGTCAAGGTTAGAGTGGTGCTGGAATAGTACAGCAGGTCAGGCAGCATGCAAGGAGCAGGAGAATCGACATTTGAGAAAAAAACCCTTCATCAGGAAGCCCATCCTGATGAAGGGCTTTTGCCCGAAATGTCAACCCATATCCCTCTAAACCCTTCCTATTCATATATCCATCCTTTTAAATGTTGTCATTGTACCAGCCTCCACCACTTCCTCTGGCAGCCAATTCCATACATGCATCACCCACTACATGAAAACGTTGCCCCTTAAATCCCTTTTAAATCGTTCCCCTCTCATCCTAAACCTATGCCCTCTAGCCTGGACTCCCCACCCCAGCAAAAAAAGACTTTGCGTATTTACCCTAATACACCCCTCATGAATTATTAAACATACATAAGGTCACCTCTCAGCTTCCTGCGCTCCAGGAAAAACAGCCCCAGCCTATTCAGCCTCTCCCTGTAGCTCAAATCCTTCTCACCCTTGCAACATCCTTGTAAATCATTTCTGAACCCTTTCAGGAACTCAATAGTTTATAATCTCTGGGTTGTCACCTGAACTGCATGCATATTGATGTAGGGTACATAAAATTAGACAGACAAGTACATGGCTCAGAGACCTGCAAGGGTGAAGTGGGTTCTAATTTGTGAGCTCCTGACACCAGTATTGGGGAAAGTGAGGGTGTATGATTTGGAGGATTTACACTTCTTGTTGTGGTTCTGATCGCCGAGCTGGGAATTTGTGTTGCAGACGTTTCGTCCCCTGTCTAGGTGACATCCTGAGTGCTTGGGAGCCTCCTGTGAAGCGCTTCTGAGATGTTTCCTCCGGCATTTATCGTGGTTTGAATCTGCTGCTTCTGGTTGTCAGTTCCAGCTGTCCGTTGCAGTGGTCAGTATATTGGGTCCAGGTCAATGTGCTTATTGATTGAATCTGTGGATGAGTGCCATGCCTCTAGGAATTCCCTGGCTGTTCTCTGTTTGGCTTGTCCTATAATAGTAGTGTTGTCCCAGTCAAATTCATGTTGCTTGTCATCTGCGTGTGTGGCTACTAAGGATAGCTGGTCGTGTCATTTCGTGGCTAGTTGGTGTTCATGGATGCGGATCGTTAGCTGTCTTCCTGTTTGTCCTATGTAGTGTTTTGTGCAGTCCTTGCATGGGATTTTGTACACTATATTGGTTTTGCTCATTCTGGGTATCGGGTCCTTCGTTCTGGTGAGTTGTTGTCTGAGAGTGGCTGTTGGTTTGTGTGCTGTTATGAGTCCTAGTGGTCGCAGTCAGTTCGGAAATGCTCTTGATGTATGGTAGTGTGGGTAGTCCTTTGGGTTGTGGCATGTCCTCGTTCCGTTGTCTTTCCCTTAGGCATCTGTTGATGAAATTGCGCGGGTATCCGTTTTTGGCGAATACATTGTATCGGTGTTCTTCTTCCTCTTTTTGCAGTTCTGGTGTACTGCAGTGTGTTGTGGCCCTTTTGAATAGTGTCTTGATGCAACTTCTTTTGTGTGTGTTGGGGTGGTTGCTTTCGTAGCTCAGGACTTGATCTGTGTGTGTGGCTTTCCTTTGCATTTACCCCTTCACCTAACACTGCGGGCAATTTAGCATGGCCAATTCACCTAACCTGCACATCTTTGGACTGTGGGAGGAAACCGGAGCACCCGGAGGAAACCCACGCATACACGGGGAGAATGTGCAAACTCCACACAGACAGTTGCCTGAGGCGGGAATTGAACCCGGGTCTCCACCGTGGGGCCCATTAAAAAAAACTTCTAAAAGGAGCACATGCCAACTATGGTTAGCTAAAGAAGTTGGGGAAAGCAATATACTTGAGGCTAAATACATAAAACTGTGCAAAGTTGATTGGCAGATCAGATGATTGATAGCATATAAAGAACAATGGAGAATGACCAACAAATTAATCAGGAGGAAGAAATTCAAGAATGAGAGGAAACTAGCTAGGAATGCAGAAATGCAGAGTTTCTACAGCTATTTAACGAGAAAAAGAGAGAGAGAGAGAGAATGTGCTGTTAATAGTAAATAATAAGAAAATGGTGAAGATAATGAACAAATAATTTGCTTCCGTATTCATAGAGGTTACAAAAGCTGTTTCAATAATAGCTGTAAATTCAGATGTGAAGACCTTAATGAAACTACAATCACGGGGAAAGTGATAGTACCCTGTTCACCAAAGTACCATCTGGGAAGCTGAAGCTGGTGTATTGCCATCCTGTGGTTGCATGGAGCAATGGACATGTTCTGCATTAGTCCCCATATATGTGCGGACTGAAGTTGTAGAGATTATAACAAGAGTGAAGACAGAAGGACCAAAATTGTTTTTTGGTAGAAGTAGCCAAAGCTATGTACTGGACTGGAGGTTGAAAAACAAAGTTAAAAGCTGCAGGCTTTATGTAGTCAGATGTCTGAATTGATTCTGAGTTTTCACTTGAGTAGAAATTAATTGGGAAGAGGAAGTTGATTCCTTTTGTGAAGGTAATGAGATGCAAATACATGTATATAGGTTTCATGCCACCTGATGGCACAGAATTCATCTTCATCTAACAGTGGAGGAATTAATCACAAAAGTGTCTCAACAGTGAGCATCTGGTTTTTGGACTCCCGCCTGATCAATTCATCATGCTTGCCGTTACTCTTGCCACTTCAGGGAATGAGAAATACACCCATTGATTCTCTTTTCACAGATTTTGCCATGTCCAGATGAGTATTTTCAGGACTTTGTCTACAGAAAAGCCGATAGGTACCCACACAGAAATCATTGACACTATGGTGGGCTTGACAGAAAACCTGCTGTCACTATTAAGGACTGTGGAAGATTCCGTCACCAGTTTTGCATGTAACCGTGCCCAGAGTCCATCATTTCTAAATTTGTTTCCACTTATTGCCATGAACACACAAACTGATGCCAGTGGACACCAGTGTTCAAAGGGCTTTGCAACATCTCACAGTACTCCAACAATCTGTTCTTCCAATAGATTATTGGAATTGCTGAAACACCGCCTTTGAAAGTAGCAGTGATGGAACACAAATCTGCTGCCCTCTTCTAGTTTGTTTTTCCATTAGGGCACCACTCCACCAGTGCACTTGCTGTTATCTATCAGCCAATAAGTCTGAGATGATGTTTAAAGCCTAGACCTTGTAGCGCAAAGAACATCCTGTAAGGCCATCTATCAGTTGCCTTTCATCAGTCATGCTCCAGCAAATGGGGTAGAATTATGTTACAGTGCTTGGAGAAAGTACACAGATGTCAGGCATCAGAGCAATTGGTTCACGTTTCTATGGATTATTGGATAGTTTGATTCTTAAAAGTTGGTTTAGAATGTTTGATTTATTATGGCTTTTACTTCAGGACTGTGCAAAGACAACTTTGTGATGGTCAGTAAAGTGTGGAACTATAACTTAATCGTTAATAGGGCTGCATTTATTGGAACCACTATTTAATCAGCTAATCACAAACAACGCACAAAAAGGGGTTTTTTGAGGGTGTTTTCCTCCTGCCATGTCACCCACCTTCTGGTCTACTTGTGGAAAAGTTGCATGTGATGCAGCAAGACCACTACAAATAATGTGATACACTGAGGCTTTTGCAGGTTGGTCCAGACAGAAGAAGAGTTGCTTAAACACTTCAGTGGTCTGCTCACATTTCATGTTGTATTATTCCTCTAATTATCTTCTAACTGCTCGTGAAGTCATCAGGCAAGTGGTCAATGGATAGTTCTCGTTACCAAGTAGCTACTCTTTGGTTTCTCCAGATGACTCATATTCTAATGGTGCAATGAAATTACACAGAACAAATGCTTCGTGACTGCTACCACAGTCCCAGTCCATGAGCTTCATTTTTTTTCAGTAGATTTGTAGATTGCATTGAAGGAGTAGAATCTTTTATATTTGTGGTGCAGCTCTGAATTTACTTGTTGTTCCCAGAAAGTAATGGGCATATAGTCATGGGAAGCCTGCTAATCTGCAAAGCCAAATGTTCATTTCACTTATTTCTCTCTGGCAAGAGACAATACAGTATATTCCTCTATCTTTTCATATAGAACACAAATAAACTCCCTGATATAACAGTAGATTATGAAATATTGGAGATGTTGCTTGCTTTGACTTGGGTGGAGAAATGCAAAGAATATAAAAGCTACCATCAACTTTCATAGTCAATAGCAGAACTGTCTGTACCATCCCTTCTCCAGTATTGTGACTCTGGTTGTAAGCAGTAGTGAGTTTCAGTGAGTTTATCCTTAATGAAACTTTTGCTCACTGATGCTGTAATAGGGAAATGAATCCTGGAGATATGGTCTCCTACTGAGAATCTTTCTTTCTACCACCTTCCCTCCACCTTTTCCTGTAAGCAGCCTATACTCCTTGTTGACTCTTTCATTCTACCCCTTCAGGCTGCAGCAGGTCAAAGATGATAAAACCCATAATTGGATGCAAGGTTTATGTACTGAACAGAACGCTTGAAGTGAGAATCAAGATCTTCACCAAGTGCCACATCACTCCTTGTAGACTTTAATTTTAGCTAGTGGTGCAATCAGCAAACATTCTACAAACTCAGCAAAAGCTGTCAAAATCAATCAGAGCTAACATGAAAATGGTTGACAATCTTTTTAAAAAGCATTGATAGAGGGTCCTTCCTGCTGAGTGAGGTTATGAGACGATACTAGCTGAAGTGTTGAGCTTTGAAATGGCACTACTGGAGTCAATTCAATGGTAAACGCTGACTGATTCCACAATCTGCCAATTCTGCTTACCATCCAGATATAATTTGTAATATTTTATATATTAATGTTATCGTTAATGCTGTTTTAATGATGCTAAACCTGATAGAAAATAGTGTGGTGGAAGAATAGGGGAACTGTTGGAAAATCAGAATCATGAATAAATCACAAAATATTGCAGTTATGTTGAAATCTACAAATTTGAACTGTCATATAAAATTGTATAATCATTCTTTCATATATCTTTTACAGTTTAATTCTATCATGTGTACATCCAAAATTATTCAAGTTTAAAGCTGACTTGATTATAAATTGCATATTAAGAATTTATATTCTGAATTTGGTTTCTGTACATGAACTATATTCAAAGTAGCCTAGGGAATTTGTTCATTTCATTATTTTTGGATCTATTTCTCTGTAGGAAGAACTTAATGTATGACATCTTAAATATATGTCACTGACAAAAATAAAGTAGTGTTCACCAAAGAAGTACGTATCCTAAATTGACACCAGGATACTTGTAAAATTCACATAAAGATCAATCAAAGTTGAACATCTTTCTGTTGTCCTGTGCCGCATAGGTTACCAGATTTCCTGGGAAATATACAACAAAAATGAAAGTCGTATGAGCCGCAAATTGTCAAATACAACACAAGAGTACAAAATAACAGGACTGAGTTCCCTTACCACCTACACTATTGAAGTGGCAGCCATGACATCAGTGGGCATTGGAGTACTAACTTTATCTACCATCTCTTCTGGAGTCCCACCAGGTAAGACATCCTTTTGTTGGAATACAGTTGGGTAATTGGCATAACAAGACAAAAGTGAGTACTGCAGATGCTGGAGATTAGAGTTAAGTGTGTGATGCTGGAAAAGCACAGCAGGTCAGGCAGCATCCACGGAGCAGGAAAATTGACATTTTGGGCAAAAACCCTTCATCGGGAATTGGCATAATAATTTGAACATATTAATTAATTACTCTTCTTAATTCATTTGTAATCTTGTTTATGAATGAATCTTATTGGGCTCTACACTGAAGAAATCACAAAAATTCTTGATCAATTTATTTCACTAATATTCTTATCTTCATGTCATTGCTTGGGGTAAAAGGGAAATCAAGCGCATAAATTATGTATTAAACTTCTCTGTTTTGCAGAACTCCCAGGTGCTCCATCTAATCTTGTGATCTCAAATATCAGTCCTCAATCAGCCATGCTGCAGTTCCGGCCAGGGTATGATGGGAAAACATCCATCTCAAAATGGATTGTGGAAGGGCAGGTCTGTGACATATTTTTAGATGTGGTGCTATCCAAACCACCTGTATGTTTAACCATAGCACAAAAGCCAGTACATTTCTACTGGCCAAATCAATAGACAGTGAGTAGAAACCTAAGTATGAGCTAGTCCTTAATTAAACCTTTTCGCATTTTGCTTGAATCAATTCTTAAGTTTTCCTGCCATGATTTAAGCTATGTCAATGACCTGGTACATCTACCAGCTAGCAAAGAAGAATCATTTTACTTTGAACTGTATCTTTCAATTATAATTTGGAAAAAAAATTCTTATATTTCTATTATAGAATAAATGATCAAGTTTTCATAGAGCATATAGTTGTTTTTCAATGAATCTGTCAATGAAAAATCTCAATCTGCTTAAAATGTGGTAGAAAATGTATAAAGGTGATTTGTATTCCATAGTTTGGGCTTTTACAATTTCCAGCTGATGTTATTACAGGACAAGTCAGATCCCAGACTGAAATCTAGCGTGATAGTTTTTTTTATTGAATGGGGTGATCTTACACTAAAACATAAGCATATGTTGCATATCTGGTTTGATAATAAAACAAGTTCATTATGTGACATAAAATAGTGTAAATCAAGCTATTTACATATAATGTAATTTGAAAATAGAATAGGAAAATGACTCAACCATGGCTAACAAGGGAAATTAGGGATAATATTAGATCCAAGGAAGGGGCATACAAATCAGCCCAAAAAAGCAGCAGACTTGAAGTTTGGGAACAGTTTAGATTTTGACAAAGGAAGAAAAGGGATTGACTAAAAGGGGGGAATATAGGGTATGAGAGTAAGCTTGTGGGGAATATACAAACTGATTGCAAATGTTTCTCAAAATATGTTTTAAAAAATAGTGAAGACAAATGTAGATTCCTTACAGTCAGAAACATGGGAATTTATATTGGGTAACAAAGAGATGGCAAACCAATTAAATGCATATTTTGGTCTGTCTTCACAAAGGAGGATACAAATTTTGCTCTAAAATTGGTGGGAAACAAAGGATCCAGCGAGAGGGAGGAACTGAAGGAAGTCAGTATTACTACGGAAATGGTGATGGGGAAATTGGTGAAATTGAAGGCCAGTAAATCCCCAGGGCCAATAATTTACAACCCAAAGTATTTAAGAAAGTGGCCCTACAAATAGTGGATGCATTGATGGTTATTTTCCAAGATTGTATAGATCCTAGAACAGTTACATTGGATTGCAGAGTTGCTTATAACCTCCACTGTTTAACAATGGAGATGGAGAAAAACACAGGGAATTATAGACTGGTTTAGGTTGACATTGGTAAAGTCCATTAAAAAACTTGCAGTAGTGATACACATGGAATCAGAATCAGACAAGGTCAGCAAAGATTTACAAAAGGGAAATCGTGCTCGACAAGCTTATTAGAATTTTGAGTGGATGTAACTAGTAGAGTTGACAAGGGGGAGTCAGTGGATGTGGTTTGCTTGTTATGGACCAAATCAAACCCCATTAAAATATATCAAGGAAATAGCTTAGACCCTAAATTTTTAAAGGCAAGTTTAAAGTCCTGTGTTCCAGATATAATTTGATACGTTACACTACTTGGCTTTAAGCAAACACACACTTTATTCATTCACTATAGTTAAAATACAAACAAAAACAAGAAGGGTTGGAATAACTTAACTTGAATGGAACAATGGCCTTCTCTCCAAGGCCCCAAGGGAAACTTCCATATCCGCCACATAAGCAAACACACACTTTATTCATTCACTATAGTTAAAATACAAACAAAAACAAGAAGGGTTGGAATAACTTAACTTGAATGGAACACTTAACAGAATCATAGATTATTTAACTAGTATACAGCAACTATTCCATTATAGGAACATTCCATTAAAACATCCTTGGCAAAGGTAAATTCAGTAAAATAGATTGTCTCACACGCAGTGTTCTCCAGTCCAAGAGGAAGGAACATCGAGAGAAAAATTCTGGCAGAGAGAGAAAACTAAAGCGTTTTGCTGCAGCAGGGAGAGATGTATTGCAGCTTCCAAACCCCAACAAATACTGTAAGCTAAACTAAAACCCTACTTCTGTGTGAGCCTGACTCCACCTATTCATGCTGCTTCTATTGTTCCAACTTTAAAAAAAAACCAAGGCCTCACAAGCAGTTTACACCATTGGCTTGGAACAGGCTGCTCCTCACCCCTGTCTCAAATTCTTTTCACAGAAGAAAAAGACAAAATACATCTCTTAAAGCCATGATATTATCACAGTCCCACTTACGAGATTAGTATATAAAATTAAAGTGTAGGGAACAGTGTACTGAATGAATAGAGTGCTGATTGGCAGACAGGAAATAAAAAGGAGGAATAAATGGCCTTTTTCTAAGCAGTGGGCTGTGACTAGTGAGGTGCTGCAAGGATCAGTGCTTGAACACTAGCTGTTCTCAATATATATTTGTAATTTAGATGAGGGAACTAATATGTAATAACTCCAAGTTTGCAAACTTGGTAGCTGGGTGGAAGGGTGAGCTGTGAGGTGATGCTTCAATGTGATTTGGGCAAGTTGAGCGAATGGACAAATGTGTAGCAAATGAAGTATAATGTGGCTAAATGTGAAGTTATCTGCTTTGGTGGCAAAAAAAGGAAGACTGGTTAATATCTGTATGGCAAAAAAATGGGAAAGATGGAGATGCAACAAAACTTGGGTATACTTGTACACCAGTTGTTGAAAGTAAGCAAGAGGTGCAGCAGGCAGTTTAGAAGGCAAGAATTGGCCTTCATAGTGAAAGGATTAGTGTACAGAAGCAGGGATGTCTTGCTGCAATTGTACAGGACTTTGGTGTTGATTTGGTTCCTTTAACTGAGGAATGATGTTCTGGCTATAGAAGTTTGAGAAACAAAGGTTTATCAGTCTGATTCCAGGGAGAGCAGAACTACTGTATGAAAAGAGATCAGTCATCTGGACCTTAGAGGAATGAAGGAGAATCTCATTGAAACTTACAAACCTTCTGTAGGAATAGGTAGGTAACTGCAGAGATCATGTTTCTGATGACTAGAGAGTCCAGAATTAGGGGTTACAGTCTAAGGATACTAGGTAGGCCATTTAGAATTGAGATGAGAAATTTGTTCACTCTATGACATTCTGAGGTAAAGAAAGTGGGTGAGACCAAATCATTGAAGAAGTTTGATGTAATTCTTAGAGCTAAAGGGATCAAAGGCTATGGGGAGCATGATACTGAATTGGATGATCAGCCTGGTTCATATTCAATAGAGGAGTAGACTTGAAAGGCTGAATGGCCTACTCCTGCTCCTAATTTCTATCTTTCCATGAAACACACAATTAAGATACAATCCCATCTTTCTGACAGTATCACTATTCAGTATTTAAATACTGGAGATAATTTGCTTCTCTATTGTATCTACAGGTTTAAGTTAAGTCTGGGAATTGAAAGAAGCAGTTGAGAATTCAATAGCCTCTTCCTTGATTTTATTTTAAATTCACTTGTGGGACACGGGCATTTATTGCCTATCCGTAGTGGCTCTTGAGGAGGTGGTGATGACCTGCAGTCCTTGTGCTGTAGATACATCGACAATGTCAGTAGGTAGGGAGTTCCAAAAAGAAGAGGGGGGGGGGGTTCTGGAGAAGAAGAGAGGTCTCAAGGGTCTTTCTGAAGAAGGGTCACTAGACGTGAAACATTAATTCTGCTTTCCCTCCACAAATGCTGCCAGACCTGTTGAGCTTTTCCAGTAATTTCTGATTTTGTTAGGAAATTCTAGGAATCTGATTCCAAGACAGTGAAGGAACGGAGATATATTTTGAAGTCAGCATGATGAGTGCCTTAGAGGGGAATTTGCAAGTAGTGGTGTTCCCATATATATGTAATCCTTGTCCATCTAGATCGTGGTGATTGTGTGCTTAGAAGATGCTGTTCATGAATCTTCGATGAATTTCTGCAATGCATCTTATAAATGGTATACTCCACTGCTACTGAGTGATTGATAGTGGAAGGAATATTTGTGGACATGGTGCCAATTAACAGGACAGCTTTATGCTAGGTGGCTTCAACTTTCTTGAGTATTGTTGGAGCTGCACTCATCTAGGCAAATATTAGCATTGTGCTTTGTAGGTGGTGAACAGGCTTTGAGGAGTCAGGAGATAAGTTACTTGCCACAATATTCCTAGCTTCTAATCTGCTCATATAACCACTGTATTTATAATGCTAGTTCAGTCCAGTATATTTCTCTGCTTAGTCCTGATTAATAAACACAACTCAGCTTAATACTCAATGAATGGAAGAACACTAGGAAGCTCAGAGGAACAGAAGGTTCTTGTCCACAGATCCCTGAAGGTGGCTGGACTATGTTGGAGCTGTACAAATCTTTGGTTAGCCCACAATTGGAGTAATGCATACAGTTTTGGTCACCACGTTATAGTAAAGATGTGATGGCACTGGAGGGGGTGCAATGACGATTTACCAGGATGTTGCCTGGGATGGAGTATTTTTGCTATGAAGAGGCTGGATAAGCTCAGGTTGTTTTCATTCAAGGAGAACGTTGACTGGGGTGCTGATTAAGGTGTGTAAGATTATGAAGGTCATCAATAAAAAACAGCTGCTTCCCTTAGTCGAAGGATGAAGAACAAGGGTGCACGCTTTTATAAGTAAAAGGCAGGACGTTTGGAAGGGATTTGAGTTAAAGTGTTTCACCCAGGGGTTGGTAAGGGTCCGGAATGTTCTGCCTGGGAGTGGAGTTGAGGCAGGTAACCACAGCCTTTAAAGAATATTTGGATGAGCACTTGAAGTTTCATTGCCTTCAAGGCTACATTCAATATTCAAACTAAATCTTTCCAAGCCCGAAGCAAAATTTTTAAAATTCCTGATCTTTCTGAACAGAAAACAAGCTAATGTTTCTCAATATTTGCTGTCTGAACTCTTAAAATGCTCCCAGTACAAACAAATTCCCATTATTACCCCAGGAGCTCCTACTTTGTCAAAATGGTTTTAAAAATCATACTGCAGAGATACTGACAAGTTAATTATTAAGCCTGCTCATATACATGGTCCAAAACGCACACGCCACTAGTTCAAGAGG
Organism: Chiloscyllium plagiosum; assembly: GCF_004010195.1. Taxonomy (NCBI): domain Eukaryota; kingdom Metazoa; phylum Chordata; class Chondrichthyes; order Orectolobiformes; family Hemiscylliidae; genus Chiloscyllium; species Chiloscyllium plagiosum. The sequence continues at coordinate 42,607,637 of NC_057730.1, forward strand.
CAAGTTCTGAAATACATGTCATTAATATATTTTATATAAATCTCGCTCACCACACATCTCAGGGCACACTACAAATTTACAATCAATCTGAGAAAGTATCAGACAACTCTCTGAAACAAGGTATTCTTTTTTTAACTTAAAAGAATGAAAAATTAAGATAAATGTCAAGCTGTGATTCACATTTATGGTTAAAATGTTTGAACACTATAACAACAGATTCTGAATTAACTTGAAACCAGAACCCATATCCGCTATTGAAATGGATTTCTCAACTGTGCAATGCTTTGAAATGGCTTCTGGGTTTGCAGTTTATTGCAAGCCAGAAACTAATTGGTTTAGTGTCAATTTTTTCAAAACTGCATTTGCTCAAGACGTGATTTCATTAAACAAATAGAGAAAAGGGTAATTATACATTCTGATGGTTGCTAATAAGCAATTTATGCTGCAATCATATTATTTGGTAAGAACTGCAGCAACAATAACAACTTAACATGTACGTAGTACTGTTCACAAAATACTGTTTGTAAGAGTGCAAGTACTCGCATTTTCTAACACGATATCATACCCATATAATGAAGAAAAACACTTCACAACCAACAAATTACTTTTGAAATGTTGCCAGTGTTGTTACATAGGTAAATATGGTATTTAATTACATACCATAACACATACTCCAGGAAGTGATCAAGCTGAATGACAGAACTAAATTGCAGTTTTTTCTTTGAGTTTTGCTGGCAGAAGTGTATAAATAGAAAAGGAACAGAACTCAAAGGAGCTTAGGAGGGACTAAAAGCAAGAGACGGATTTTTGAAAATGGGTCCAGAGAGATAGTTAGGTGAAATGGTTCCAGGACAGAGTATCAAAGATTACACAATACTTATTAGAGATCAACTTCTAATGAAAGAATTGAGGGAACAGGGGCACATTAGTAATCCAACCCAGAAAGTTGATTATGGACTGGAATTTATGTTCAGAGTATATTATCTAACAAGAAGTATCTAAGAATGAAAAGAAGAATTTTGAATAAAATTGCAGAAAATGCTGGAATCGCATACAAGACCAGGCAGCATCGATTGCAAGAATGTGGGTGAGCAGTTCATCTCTATTGTTGAATCTCCAGCATTTACTTTTACAAAGGACACCCATAACAGCATCCCCACTGTGTGTCTGAAGGTTGTGAATAGATGTTACCGTGTTCTCACAGAACCAAGCCAACTGTTGTGAGATCAATAGACCACACAGATTTGTCAATCACACTGCCAAAACAGCAAGTGTTGGGTTGCAAGTTGGGTCCTGTGCCAGCCTTTAAAAAGGCAAACATCCAATTGCAAGCAAGGTCGTTTCTTAGAACATCTGCCATTGCAGTGCTTTTGGAAGTACCCTGGAATGTTTTTGGAAGTATTTGGTTGAATTCCTAAATTTGCCAATGATTGTCACTGCATCTTTACAGTGGGGTGGGTGACCTTTACCTCTCAGACTACAAGAGGCATCAGGGCCACAGTTGTAGTGTCTGTGCCTGCAGTACAAAAGGCAAATTGGAGACAATGCAGACAGGAAGCTCTTTTGATGCTTTCAGTCAAGTTGGATGCCAGTTAATTCACCCAGAATCTTCTTGCGTATGTCCATCACAACTCTCTTTCTGTTGCCCCATTGAGATCCTCCTCAGTAGAACTCTTCTACGATCTCACGTTCCAGTGAACTGGCAAATGAACTTTTCTTTGTCCCTAATTTGCCTGCATCACATGCATACCTGGATGACTCACCATGTTCTGAACCCATTTCAATATTCCAGACAAACATGTAAAGTGGCAATATCTGACATGGTGCCCCCTCCAAGTGTGGTGTTAGTGCTGTGTATTTATTCCACCCTCTCTTCCCTTGGGTTGCTGTGGCTCAGAAGGCAGCAGTTTGCAAATTTCTGAAATCATAAAATAAGAATGGAAAGATTGGTAATGGAAGGAAGTGATAGATTTCCATGATTGCACATTGGTGGCTTGCTTGTCACACCAGATAGTACGATCAGGATGAGATGAAATTGAGAAAAGGAATAAAACACATCAGACCCTTCTTATTGTGTCTCATGATCTTTGGATATGAGACTGGCAACATTGTTAGATGTGTAGGGGTGAATTTCTTGACACAATAAAACCCCCAATATCCACTATCTATACATTCAGAATTCTTATGCAACCAGCAATCAGAAAGCCACCTCCCTACTGCATGAAGTAGTCCTCTCACAATACTGATTGCGGGGTCCAGCATCAGGAAGAGTGTGCCACTGAATCCCAAACTCTTGCCCTTGCTGCTGACCCCTGGACCATCCCCATGCAACTCCGCCCTGCATCACTCTCCACCTGTGGCCTGCTTCCCACAACAACCTTGGGCCTCGGATGAGTGGATAACCAACTGCAGCCACTGCCTCTCTGGTGGCACTTCCAAGCAATGAACAACAAAGTCTACTGCTGTCCAGTTGAATGCCTAATTGGCATTTAATGCAATGGATATTTCATGAAAAGACTCAGTGCAAGAAAATTGAATTCTGCAATAAATTCAAATCCATAAGGTGAAGATGCATTCACTGAACTGACCGCCCATGTGAGGTTATTAGACTTGCTGTGGAGCTGCCTAGACCCGAAGTCCAGGCTCCCAAAGTTAACCTCCCTTGCTCCCACTTCTCATTATGAAGCCTCCCTTATGAAGGCTCTCTCCACCTTTTCAACTCTGCCTCCATGCAACGGTGCATCCATCATGCTGGAATCCTGTTTCTGACTTAATGTCCTATTTTCCATTATTTAAAGTTTAGCAGTATTATTTAGTGCTGATTTCCTTTGCAAGAAGGAAACACGTTTCTGGCTGGATCAGGTGTTCTCAAAACCAATTCTATTTGGCTCTTTTCTGAGTCTAGAGACAGCCAGTGACACCAAACAATCACCAGTGTAGAAGTACTTTCTGTTCATTCAGGGGATGTGAGCGCTGCTGATTGGATTAACATTTATTGCTCAATCCTAGTACTGCTCACTCCAATGTTACTGTCTAGCCAATGAAGCCGGGGCATTCAAATGGGCGTACTAGACACTTCCAGTGGAATTTGTGCAAGCAGTTCGTAAAGCACAACGCTTACATCTAAAAGTAGGGAAGACATTTTTTAGCTATCCAAGTGAATTAAAATTTTCAAAAGCCAATGCATCCTTGGTGTTTTCTTTTCTCGCCTGTTTTACTTCTGTTGTCTCTTTATCTTCTATGTGAGATCTCTTTCTGGGTCTGCCACATGGTGAGACTAGAGCAAGCGGAATGGGGTCACTTTTTGCTCCCTAACTCTGACAGAAAAAGGGAAGATTTGAAATACTGAGAGCTGCTTTTGTAAAACATTGGAGGAAATTCTTTGCTTCATTGGCACTTCTGTCTAACCTGTTGTGTTTGGAGAAACCAATGTGTACAAATATAGTGCTAGATTCCATTTGATGAAAAACAGGAAATTCTTAGTGCTGATCTTTGAAGATTAGGGAAAGATCACAAACGTGCCGACAATGCAGCTTTGCAGCTACTTGATAGACATTAACTGATAATACTGCTATCACCAGCAGCGAGTTCTGACCTTGGTGTCAAGAAGCTCTCTTCACTTGAGAAGAAAATACCTGACTCATCCAAAATTAATGTACCTTTTCTCAGCTAAATTGAAAAAGCTACTTGGCAGCAAGCATGGAGAAGACCAATGTTTAATTCTTTAGATATTAGCACTATATAGGAGGAAATTAAATTATTATTACTCAAATTGCAAATTAACCTGAAAAAAATATATTTATTTGAATTTTTAGTTCTCCCTACAAAATAAAACTGGCACCGCAACATAACTCCAATGTCTGGATTTTGACTTCTCTACAGTTGAGTGTAATTGTTAAATAAGCTGCAAATTGTTTAAAATTTCTAAAGTTAAGTATGACATACCAAAAACTGTAGAACCAGAATTTTTTTTGAGTTTTAACTTTCAATTAAAAAAATTTGTTTTACCTGTTGCCTGTGTACTGTGAATGTTAAAATATGAGGTTCTAACAATATTCTAAGTCAAACAACATTTCACTCTTTATAACTAATTTCCTGTATCAGTATTATATCATTTTATCCTCAGATTGGAATGATTGGAGATGATGAAGAGTGGGTTGTACTGTACGAAGTAGAGAATGAACCAGATGCCCAGATGTTAGAAATCCCAAATTTGATGCCATATACATACTACAGGTAAGTCAAAGGACATTGGTGTGAAAGTTCATTTACTTATATTTTTAACTATAATGTAAATTGCAGCCATGATATTTTAATGTACCTTTATATAAAGCTCCTGTTGAAATTTAAATTAAGGAGGCATGACTCACCAGTTTTAGCACTCCACTAATTCACATGTGGCACTTTGTTTCCAACCCATTCCTGGCTTGATGTCATGAAAAAGTTGATGAACAATAATGTATGTATGTGGAGTAAATGTGCAATTTCAAAACAGCTGCAAACAGCTGTGGTACTGATGGTGCTCATGTATTCTGACATGGTTGACTGTTTGACTCAGGCCCTAGGGTGGAAGATAAGAGCAGCGAAAATATTCACACAAGTACAATGAAGGATGCTAATCAAAGTTTGGGATACATGTTTGGTCGGACAAAACATAGAAACATAGCAAATTGGAGCAAGAGTAGGCCATTTGACCCTATGAGCCTCTCTGCCATTTATTATGATCATGGCTAATCATACAACTGAATAGTCTGTTCCCACTTTTTCTCCATATCCTTTCATCCCTTTAGCACCAACTCATTCTTAAAATCATAAAATGTTTTGGCCTTGACTGCTCTGTATTATAGTGAATTCCACAGCCTTGCTACTCTCTGGGCGAAGAGATTAATCCTCAACTCAGTCCTAAATGATTTACCCCATATCCTTAGATAGTGACCCTGGTTCTGGACTCCCTTGTCATCAGGAACATCCTTTTCACATTTACCTGGTCTCATCCTGTTCAAATTTTATAGGTCTATGAGATTCCCCCATCATTCTTCAGAACTTTAGTGAATGTAATCCTAACTGATTAAACTTGTCCTCATGCGTAAGTCCTGTTATTCCCAGGAATCAGCCGGCAAACTTCGCTGTGCTCTCTCCATAGCCAACACATCCTTCCTCAGATAACGAGACTAAACTGCAATAATACACCATGTGTGGTCTCATCAAGGTTCTGTACAATTGTAACAAGACATCCCTGCTCCTGTACTCAAATCCCGTATGAAGGTGAACATTCCACTTGCCTTCTTGACCACCTGCTGAACCTGCATCCTTACCTTTAGTGATTCACGTACGAGGAATACCCAGGTTTCATTGCATATCCCTTCTCTCAATTGCATATCCCGTCTCTCAATTGCATATCCCTTCTCTCAATTTATAGTTGTTCAGATAATAATCAGTCTTCCTGTTTTTGCTCCCAAAGTGGATAACCTCACATTTATCCACTTTATACTATTTTTTCCACCCTTCACATTTTACTTTTGCACCAGACAGATATGAACAATTGTTGTAATTCGCTCATGTGCTCTTTGAATGTTGGCTATTGTCTTTCCACTGTTATCTCTTTGCAGTAACTTCCCCAGTTGATCATAGCCAACTCATGCCTCATACAATCGTAATTTTCTGTAATGTCCTAGTCTCAGAATCAATTACCTCACTCTCCAGCTTGATGAGAAATTCTGTTATAATAAGGTTGCTCATCACCAAGGGGCCTCACACAACTAGAATGCCAATTATTCTTTTCTTGTTACCCAATACCCAATCTTGGATGGCCTGTTCTATTTGGTACTTCAACATTTGGTCCAGAAAGCCATCCAGTATACAGTTCCGGAATTTTTCCTCTACAGTTTGATTACAGATTTGATTTGCTAAATCTATGTGCAGATTAAAGTCACCCATAATTACAGATATTCCTTATTGCATGCATCCTTATCTCCTGTTTAATGCCATTGCCACCCCCCTCAACCACGCACAGTTTTGGGAGTCTACATACAACTCCTTGCACAATTTCTGCAATCATATGTGCATCTAATCTTATCGGCATATGATTCAGGAAGTAATCCTAAAATCATTGCTTTTGAGGACCTAATTTTTAACTTAGTTCCTAACTCCTTTACATTCTATTTTAGGACTTAATCCCTCTGTTTTTACTAATGTACATGCACATTGTTTATACTAATGTGTACCACAACTAAAGGCTGTTCACCTCCCCCTCTAGAATATCGTGTAGCCACTCTGAACCATTCTTGATCCTTGCACCAGGGAGGCAACATATCACTTGCAGGTTAAATGCCCGTCTATTTCTTTACAATTAAATCCCTAATACTATTGCATTCCCACACTTTTTACTCATCCTCTGTGGAGCAGAGCCAAGCTTGATCCAGTGAATTTCACTGTTTTCCCAAACAGGCCATTCCCCTTAACAGTATCCAGTCTGCTTTGCAGGGAATAAGCACAGGAGACTACAGCACTGTCTGGCTCGTCCTCTCGCTCTGCCTGGTGGTCTCCCATTCACTTCCTGTCTGTGGAGTCTTAGCCTGCACAATGGCCACCTCTCTATATGTGCTATCCACAATACTCTCCACCTGGAAGATATTCCACAGTGTTCCCAGCCATGACTCCAGCTACTAAACCCACGCTTCCAGAAGCTGTAGCTGGGACGCTTCCTGCACCCTGGCCTGGACACTGGAAATGTTTCCAGCTTCCCACATAGAGCAGGAAGAGCACATCATGGCTTTGAGCACTCCTACCCTGACTTAAATTTAAATTAAACCTTTTGCAAGATGCTTAATATCAAATAATATCAATTACTCCAGGCTCCTTACTCAGTGGCCCTTGTAACTATGGACTATAGTCCTTACAAATTATAAACTGCAGTGAAAGAAAAGCTAAAAAAAAAAACCTCTTACCCACCAAACCAAATTCCCAGAAATACACGTTCACTCTGGCTATGTCTGAGTCAAGTTGTGCTCTCGCAACCCTCATGTAAAGCTCACTGACAAAGGGGCATTTTGTGCTTGAAATTTGTTTACACTGGAGTACGAAATTCACCACAACAGCAAAAAGAATTAAACTATATTTGCACAGGAATCACATAGAAACATTCTGGAAAAGTCTTTTTGCATAAACTCTTTATTGCCTCAGTAATGAAGATCAAGCTATATCTATAACTTGATTGAAGTATTTTCTATATCAACATCATTATCACTTGAGATTACTAAAAGTTGTTTTAAAACTAAGCATTTCTGTAACCAGCTCCGACCTAACATCTGTCAGGGAAGCTATTGTAAGCACATGATGTAATACATCCATACCATCTTGGGTATGTGAAGGATACTGAAGGGCATTTGCTGTCAACAATGTAAAATATTTTTTTTTAAATTTATAATTTGTGGTTTGATCATCAAGGCTAAACTGACATTTCCATTTATGACACTTGTCCTGTCATCGTGACTAATGTGGTATAAATTCTTATGTGGGTGGTTTTAGCACATTAATAGTTTTTGCACCACATGGAATCAATATGTCCGTGTCGTAGACATTAACAGGAATCTCACTGACTTGTACTTGCCAACATAATGCAGTCACTTGTCGCAAATAGTGTTTTTTTGAAATTGCTTGCTGCTAAAAATGTCACTCTTTAAAATAGTATTGCATCTTTGAAAACCAAATAAACTTTAATTGTGATGTAAACATCTCATAACAAGTTCATTATTCCTATCAAGGTTGTCTCATAATGCTGGAAGACATATGGCTATATTTTGTTACATGCATATTTTTCAACTGTTTTGAAATATAATATTGCACTGTATCATTTTAAAGCAATAAGACCAATTGTTGCACCACTAGGTATGAATTGGTTTTATATTTAACTTAGGAAAATGACTTCTCTCTTCAGGGGCAATTGATCTGTCATATTTTTCAGGCAATTTAGCTATCATATTTGTTCAATTACCACAATAGCCAACTAAGATCAAATAAATAATAACGTGTGGGGCATTTTAAAAATGTTGCCTTGCTACAATTAATATGTTTAATTCAACTGTTTGCCATGATTGATCAGTAATGTTTAAAAGTAAGCTAGATGGACAGGTGAAATATCTGATTGCCACAGCTTTTCTTCATGAGAAATGTTCACAGAAGATTTGTGCACTCAATATAAGAAAATTTTCAGCTACAATTGTATTAAGTATTTAAATAAAGACTTCAATTTAATGACAATCACAGCATTTTATAAAAGTGGTGCTTTTCTCAAACTTGTCATTACTCTCACCCTTGGATGTGCATTAATCTGCATATTTAAAAGATTCTTAAGTTGGTATTTCTTTAGTTTAGCATGGTGCTCTTACAATTATTTTACAGCCAATCAATGTGATTATTCCATGCTCTTTTTAAAAAAAAATTAAGCAAAGTGATTGATTTATTTCCTAATGTCTCCTTGTCCTCATTTTAGAAATGTTTTTTAAACAACCGAAGTCAAAGGAAAGATTCAAAAGCATCATACCTATTTATTTTATTTTCTGTGCTGGTGAATTTCATAGTTTGAGGCGAAAATTCATGGTGCACGCAAAAAATTAAGAAAAATTTAGCTAAAGCTTTGCAAAAGCAGGAAGACTATCTGATTTTTTTTACGCCATTTAAAAATGTTATTTTGTTATCCCCTTTTTGGAGATTTGATTGGCATGTAATATTTTTTGCTGATCACAATCGATAGATTATTTACTGCCACTTTCTAAATAAAAATTGTGAAATAGGTGTGTTTACTCCTGATAGCTTGCTCAGTAGAGGAGCAAGCCTGTGTGGTACTGAACAATTCAGAGCATCAGCTTGTGCCTGGTGTATGCTAACATCTAATAGGAAATTGACTGTTACTAGTCTCAAATTTCCCTGGTATAAGGAGGGAAGGTGGGGGAGAAAAAAACAAGGTTTCCACTGCTGAGTGCTGTTCAAGAACCCTTAACTGCAAGATACGTGCATCTAGACACAAGATAAGGTTAGGATCAGAAAACCTATTTTCCAGGTCAAAATGCTGCTGCCGTTTTACTTTATTTCACTGATGAAGATGGACAAGCTTACAGCAAGGCAGCTGCTTTCTGTGAAATTTAATTTGTACCAAGAACTATTGTTGATGGAAGGAACAGGAAGAAATTTGAAAGAACTGCATCTTATCCTTCAGTATTATGTATTTATTTTTGCTGTTATTTTAGAATTTGGCATTTACTGCACTTCTCTGTAACATTCCAGCTACAGTTTTATGTGTATATATGTGGGATATGTGTGTGATTTATTTACCTCTAGATCATTGGATCACAATAAAAATATTTACACAAACTAGTCATGTTACCAGGCTGCCTTGGACAAGAGACTTAGTTCTTTGAATTTTGAAAGGGCAGTCAAATTTAATAATTGACTTCCTTGCCAACGGAAAAATTGCATTTCTACTCCTTTAAGTATTTTATGTTTCTCTGAATAATAAATTTAATTCTTTTGTTAAATGTGCTTCATTATTTTGTCATTAGGTTTCGAATAAAACAGCTGAACATAGTTGGCTCTAGCCCCGTAAGTTTGCCTTCCCGTGTAATTCAAACTCTGCAGGCTCCACCAGATGTAGCACCTGGTAGTGTCACGGTGCGAACAGCAAGTGAGACCAGCTTATGGGTTCGCTGGGTGGTAAGTGAAGATTCTATGTAATCACAATTAATAAAATGCAGAATTACAAAATGGAGCAAGAAAAATATTATCCATAATAATCATCATAAAATAATTAACAATCTGAACAAGTTATGACAGAGGGTTTTTATTAATGGTGCTATGCTGTAGCACAATAAAGTGGGATTTCCTAGTGAATAATGTTGGAACCACAACAGTGTTGAATTCATAGCAGTTTCTTGAACTCTAGATCTGACTGCAAGTTGATGCAAATTGCAAATGACAACAAACTAGGAGTTTAATCAGAGGAAGCAGCTCAGAAGTTACAAAATTGGTTAATCTGAATATATGAGTGAGCACGTACTAACTCAGATTATTTTTATTTGTTCATGGAATGTGGACATTGCTGTGCGAGGCCAGCATTTATTGCCCATCCCTAATTGCCCAGAGGGCTAAGAGTCAGTCACATTATTGTGGGTCTGGAGTCACATTTTCCAAACCAAGTAAGGACCATAGCTTCCTTCCCTAAAGGACCTTGGTGAACCAGATGGGTTAGATTCAATTGTAGTATAGATTCTTAATTCCAGAATTTTATTAAATTCAAATTCTTCATCTGCCATGGTAGGATTCAAAACCAGATCTCCAGAATATTTGCTGGGCTTCTGGATTAATAATCCAATGATAATACCACTAGGCCATTGTTTGTTCAACATAACAAGCATATGAGCATACATACAAACATTCAACCAAACATAGGACTACAAAACTGATTCAGCCTTCAGCAAGATCATAGCTGATCTAATTGTGGTCTCAACTCTACTTTTGTGTCTTCCCCTGACCCACCCACCCCTCCACAATCCTTGACTCTTTTGCCTATTTAATATTGATCTAGTATCCTAGGTTCCATTGCTTCCTGGGGAAGAGAATTCCACATACTAATAGAACTTCGAGAGGAAGGATTTCTCCTAATCTCTACTCTAAAAGGAAGCCGTCTTGCTCTTAAACTCTGTCCCTAAATTCTCATCTCTCCCACAAGCAAAAGCAAACTTCCAATACCCACTCTATCAAGTCCTTCCCCAAGCTTATGTGTTTCAATAAGGTCGCCTCTCATTCTTTTCAACCACAACAGTTATAGCCTCCAGTTCAATCTTGCTTCATACACCTATCAGGCCAGAAATGAGATTGAACCTCTTTTAAATTGTTTGTAATTAATTCCAGTACAATTATATCTTTATTCAATTAATGGGACTAAAACACTACACAGTATTCCAGATGTTGTCTCTACAGCTGCATTAAAACATTCTATTCCCCTTGGAATAAACTATGTCCTCTGATGTTTGCACAATGTTCAGTGCCATTCATAACTCCTCAGATACTGAAGCAACCTGTCTGTGTGCAACAATACTTGGACAACATTCTGGTTGGGCTAATAAGTGGCAAGTAATGTTCATGGCACATAAATGAAAGGCAATGACATCTCCAAAAAACATAGAATATATCCATTGTCCTTTGACATTCAATAACAGTAACATAATTGAATCCCTGCCTATCAACATCCTGGAAGCTGAACTGGACCAAACACATAAATCCTATGTTGGCAAGAGTAAGTTGGAGGCTCGGAATTCTGTAGTAGGTAGTTCACCTGTTGTCTCCCCAAAACACATTTATCACATACATGGCATAAGTCAGGAGTGTGATGAAGTACTTTCCTCCTGCCTAGATAGGTGCAGCTCCAACAACACTAAAGAAGCTCTCAACACATCTAGGATAAAGCAGCTTGGTTGTTTGGAACCCCATACACCACCATTATCATTCATTCCATTCTCAACTGATATATAGCATGAGTAGTATGTACTATCTGCAAGATGTTGTGCAGTCACTCACCAGGGTTTCTTTGACAGAATCTTACATTCTCACGACATCTACTATCTAGAAGGACAAGGGTAGCAGATGCATGGGAACATCACCATCTGCAAGTTCCACTCCAAGTCACACACCATCGCGACGTAAAACCATATCTCTGTTCCTTCACTACTGCAGTCTCAAAATTCTAGATCTCCTTTCCTAACAGCACTATAGGTGTACCTAACCCCAAGGACTGATGGGTGATAAATGCTGACTAGTCAGCAATATCCATGTCTCATGAACAATTTTTTTAACTTGCTTTCCTAATCACTTGCAATACCCTGCATAATAACATTTTGTAATTTTTGTACCAAGATACCCAAATCCCTCTGCATCATCAAGTTTTACGGTTTCTCTCCATTTAAATAGTTCACTGCATTGATATTCTTCCTGCCAAAGTGAACAAGTTTACAGATGCACACATTAAACTCCATTTGCCATGTTCTTGCCTCCTAATTTATCTTGCCTATATTCCTTTGTAGACTTTCCTTTTGACAACTGACTCTTCTTTCAACCTTGGTATCATCATCAAATTTACCAATCGTGTATTCAGTTATTTCAGCCAAGTCATTAACATTGTAAATAATTAAAGGCAGAACACCTAAATCTGTGTCAACTATGCATCAGGTTGCCATTATTAATATTCCAAAAATGAAGTTTAACAAGTAATTGTCTTTTTTGCAAATGATAAATGGCAGCTGAGCTTTTTGCTGCGGCTGCAAAAATCATAGGATCCTTTTGTTATATTGGGGCTCTATCTTCAATTTACAGTAAAAGGGAAGAATGAAAGAGGTCCATGTAACCAGTTCTGACAGTAAACACAGATGATTTAATTACTAACGATTAAAGGTGGCAGGTTGTTCCTTTAAGAAGAAGATTGAGTGCAGTTGGGTTTCTAAAGAATAGCAAATTAGCATTCATAATTGAACATAATATCTATGTGATTCATGTTTCCATTGAAATGGGAAAGGGGCATGGAATTAGTTCACAGTTCCACTAATGCTGTCAGGCGCAGCACGCTGTCGATAAGGTGCTCTCCGACATGTACAACAATTTTATGGAAAACTCTTTAAAAATTTAAGACCAGATTGTTCCTCACTTGGTTTTCTAAGCCAAATGGATTGCTGTTTCAAGTCTTAGTGATCAAATTTATAAGTCATTTCCTAAGATTCAATTTGAAAGCATTTGATTGTTTTAATAGATTAATGTATTATGGTCTGCGGGGGAAAAAATAGTTTTGACACTTATAAGGCCATAGCTTGAAAGTAGGAGATTGCAATTGTTTCATCCTGTTATTTATTGACGAGCTAAGAAAAATTGCACAGGGCACTATGTTAGAACTAATTATAAAAGACCCAATTTTTTTTAACAATCTCATCATCTGCAGTTGTTGCCTGGGAATGGCTTCCCCCATAATAGTGGCATTTCAATCAGAGCAACCTTCTCCTGCTCCAAGATATGTAGATCACCTAAACTGAATGTCTACGAGAAAATCAGACAGGCAGAAAATAACATTTGGAAGGGAGCTGCTCAATTTGCTATTGTTTTTCCATAGTTTACTACACCCTTGTGTTATAATTTAAACAGGCATTAAAAGAGGAAAATTTGTCCCAATCTCTTCAGTCTCAAGTTTCATTGTTAATTGTTGTAAAGAGAAAACTCAACAAAATACCTTTTTTTAATGAGACAATTTATGATGTGATTGCAGAAAAATGTTAGGAGAAAGTGAGGACTGCAGATGCTGAATTCAGAGTCGAGAGTATGGTGCTGGAATAGCACATCAGGTCAGCCTGATGAAGGGCTTATGCCCGAAACATCGATTCTCCTGCTCCCCAGATGCTGCCTGACCTGCTGTGCTTTTCTAGCACCACACTGCAGAAAAATGTTGTCAGGTACCATAGCAGAATTGTATGCTAATCAGCGTTTTTTTAATTCTGAATGCATTGAAAACATATTTGTCCACAGCCTATTCCAGAGTCTGAATATAATGGTAACCCTGAATCGGTTGGATATAAAATCAAGTATTGGCGACTGGATGGTCAGGGTATGCCTGTACGTCAGATAATTAATGATCGCTTGGAGCGGGAGATCACAATTGAAAACCTAGAGGAATGGATTGACTACGTAGTCCAGATCCAGGCTTTTAATGCCATTGGTTCAGGACCTTGGAGCATCCAAGTCCGAGGGCGTACAAGAGAATCAGGTACTGAATCAAAAGACAGTTAGGAATTTATAATCGAACAGGCATCTTCAAGCCTATTGATCTTATTCCCTATTTTTTTGAAATATATACTTTGTGGTAAGTTTCAGTATTTATTAAAGGTAGAATGTCAGCACTAGGAAGTAGAATACTTCCTACATTTTTGTGAGTGTCAAGCACTGCCAGGTGAGATATAGCATAGTCAGACACAAGATTAAATTTTTCTCTCTCTGGCCCACAGTGACCTTTAACTACAGCCTCAAGGCAGCACTATCTACTGCACCAGTAAATTTCCGTCACCCATTTCTTACTGCAGCTATCTTTCTGGTCTGTTTGAGTGGTTTTGCTTTTTTTTGCCTTCAGAGCAGTTTTGCACTAAACATCAGTGTAATCTGTTAATTGTAAATTAGTTGTATTTAATTGAATAGAGCTAGAGGGCACTTATTAGCTTTTCCCATGAACACAGTGACACTTACTGAAACTTGGGCTTGTTTAAATTAGGAGTTGTATGTTTTAATGTTTCACTATGTAAGTAAATGTTGGACTGAGTAAGCATTAACATCAGCACTATCCTTCAACAGCTTGATTTCTGGATCATCATAAAATCTGCCCACAGTCTTTTTTTTATTTTGAATTCTTGCAGCTGTGGAGAGTTTTATTTGAAGATAGGACCAGTACTTGAAATAGTTATATGACACTGTGTCCTTTTTCATATGAAAATGTCCTGCAAAAATTCCAGTTCACATTGAATGTATTTTTTTTTTCTAAATGTTGTTTTTGTTACCTTTGTTTAACCCCTAGTGCTCAATTAGCCTAGTTTTGACGAATAATTCAGTTGTCTGACGGTACTGAATTAATTCCAGTGGAGATGGAGTTGTTCAACCTAAAGTATTTCAGATGCTTTGTCATTTCAACGATGTATGCTAATTCAGATTTCTTCTACTGCTGGGCTTAGTGAGCTATGTAACTCTTCCAAGCCAACTCACTCAATCATCACTCAGAGTTTGAACAATTTAAACAAAACATTGGAAATACTCAAGGAATATGAAAGCTTCTTTAAAAATAATCAGTTGTTTATTTTTTTAAAATTTATTGGTGCATTGTCCCTTTTAAAATCTGAAATAGTTGAATAGTCCTTGAATTTCTTATTAACAGGAGAAAGTGAGGACTGCAGATGCTGGAGATCAGAGCTGAAAATGTGTTGCTGGAAAAGCGCAGCAGCAGGTCAGGCAGCATCCAAGGAACAGGAGAATCGACATTTTGGGCATAAGCCCTTCTTCCTGAAGAAGGGCTTATGCCCAAAACATCGATTCTCCTGTTCCTTGGATGCTGCCTGACCTGCTGCGCTTGTCCAGCAACACATTTTCAGCATTTCTTATTAACACCCAGGTATGGCAAGAAATGTCCCATGCAACACAGACTCAGTTACTTATAGTGACTTTATAAGTACATGGTTGTTGAGTATCGTTAATCATTCTAAGCATGTATTTTAATATAAATAAACAAAACAAGACTTGCAATTATGTAGTGTTTTCCATGGCACAGATTTTTCAAAGTACTACACAGCCAATGAAGTACTTTTTTCTTGAAATGTGGTCACTATTCTAATGTGAGAAACTGCAACCAATTTGCAAACTCCCAAAAACACGATAACCAGATGAACATTAGTCTGGACATTAGAGATAAATTGCTGTGCTGTTCTTCAAAATAGTGGCATGTTATCTTTTACACCTATCTGAGAAGGTAGTTTGGGTACTCAGTTTAATCTCATCTAAAAGACAGCAGCTTCAATACTGCAGGACTCCCTCAGTACTGCATTGGAGTGCAGCCTTTTTTGTGTCCTTGCCCTCCTATGGAACTTGCACCATGGCTGACATATAAACATCACAAAGTAAATTCAATTGGCATGTACCTATATGGACTGGATTCAGCCAGCAGACAATCAGAATCATCTGTACAGCAAGTGTACTCGCATGCTTCTTTTGAATGATTCTTCTCACTTTCACATGGCCCAAAATTTGAGGGAGCAGTGCATAACAAAAGTATCCTAAATCCAGGTGAAAATCACAGCTTCCAATGCAAACCCTGAGATAGACTTACTGTTGTGGTTCTGTTCGCCGAGCTGGGAATTTGTGTTGCAGACGTTTCGTCCCCTATCTAGGTGACATCCTCAGTGCTTGGGAGCCTCCTGTGAAGCGCTTCTGTGATGTTTCCTCCAGCATTTGTAGTGGTTTGAATCTGCCGCGTCCGGTTGTCAGTTCCAGCTGTCTGTTGCAGTGGCCGGTATGTTGGGTCCAGGTCGATGTGCTTATTGATTGAATCCAACACAAATTCCCAGCTCGGCGAACAGAACCACAACAACGAGCACCCGAGCTACAAATCTTTTCACAAACTTTGAATAGACTTACTGCTAATCAGTCTTCCTGGTACGTACAGAATGACCTACTCGGTCTATGCTGATTAATTAGAATTAGATTCATTATCACGTACTCAAATACAGAAGTGCACGAGTACAGTGAAAATTGTACAGTGTCACCATTCCTGGTGCCATTTCGTATACAAAGTAGAAAAATGAAGAAACAAAGTTTAAAAATTAAACATTACAATCCTTCTTGGTATAACGTAGAAAAATAAAGAAATAAAGTTAAAAGTTATCCAGTACAGTTTTTAAGTGCTGAGCCTTGCTGGGCTCGTACTCCCTACAAGAGCTTGATCTTCTCCATTTTTGCCTGCTCTTCCTGCGCTAGCTCACCACAAATGCCAGGAGAGCTCAGGCTACCAACTATCAACATGCCCGCATTGCTCTTGATGTCACCACTGATGCTGGGGGACCTCTCTCAACTCTGTTTTGGGCTCATTCCTCCCATGTTTGGCTCTATCTCCAACATTCAATGTCCTGAGACAGACCCCCAGCCACTGCTATGCACTGCAACTCTAACTCACCGCCAAATGTCCCAATCCATGCCCCCAGCTGCTACCACACTCTGGACAGCAACAAAGCTGCGATACCAGCACCATCCCTGCCTCCACAATTGAGAAGAAAGGTAAGTAAAACACTAAAAAAAAGGAAAAGTAAAGAAAAGTGAATGGAGTAGATGAACTTACTTCACCACCACCGTATTGAATATTTTTAATATATGGGAACATTTAAATGAAGCCACCCTTCTCTTCTGGCTGGCCATTTCGCATCTTTAACTTAAATAACCAATACCATCCCTCTATAAATGTGTCACTGTAGTGAGTTGGAAACAATGTCACAAGAAACCTGTGACGTACTGAGCATGTTTCAGAATTCCTGCTAAAAGATGGCTCAAATTTGCATTAGATGCCATTGACATTAAAGAGCGGAGTATGGTATCAGGGTCCATATAATGTAACTGCTCTTACATATAAGTCATCTTCTATTTGCCAGTAAAGTTGTTGATGTTAAGTGGAGTGTAACGTGAGCAAGGATAAATTTTAATGTCCAAGTTAAGCAGATTTAACTGCACCAGAGTAAATGAAACATTCTGTAATATTGAAAATGCCAAAGCCAAAGTTAAAATGAGATGACTTTAAATTATGCTTACTATTTCCTCAGAGCAAATTTCTTAGGTTACTAAAAATGACCCTGGTGCCCAGGTTCTCATTCTCATCTATGAATGGCCCCTGCAAGGAAGTTCTTGGCCATCCACTACACCTCCAATTTTGGTGTCATCTGCAAACTTACGAACC
This sequence comes from Chiloscyllium plagiosum, assembly GCF_004010195.1. NCBI lineage: Eukaryota > Metazoa > Chordata > Chondrichthyes > Orectolobiformes > Hemiscylliidae > Chiloscyllium > Chiloscyllium plagiosum. Next base: position 42,625,143 of record NC_057730.1, read on the forward strand.
GTACCTCCTGTATTCACATCCGAATCATTTATTTAAATGTCAAAAAGCAGTGGACCCAGCATCAATCCTTGTGCCACAGCCCTACGGTCCGAAAAGAATTGGAATTAGAATCCCTACAGTGTGGAAACAGGCCCTTCAGCCCAACAGGTCCATACCACCCGTCCGAAGAGTATCCCACCCAGACCCATTGCCCCACATCTCCCCCGAGTAATGAACCTAACCTATACATCCCCGAACACTGTGGCCAATTTAAGCATGGTCAATTCACCTCGCCTGCACTGTTTGTGACTCTGGGAGGAAACCGGAGCACCCGGAGGAAGCCCACACAGACACAGGGAGAACGTGCAAACTCCACATAGACAGTTGCCCAAGGCTGGAATCAAACTTGGGTCCCTGGCGATGTGAGACAGCAGGGCTAACCACAGAGCCACCGTGTTGCCCTTAAACCACCCACCATTCTCTTTTTTCAACCTTCAAGCCAATTTTGTATCCAAATGGTTAGTTCTCCCTGTATTCCATATAATCTAACCTCACTAACCAGTTTATGAGGCGTAACCTTGCCTTACTGAAGTCCATATCGATGTCTACTGCTCTGCCTTCTTCAATTTTCTATGTCACTTCTTCAAAAAACTCAAGTTAGTGAGATATGATTTCCAATGCATAAAGCCATGTTGACTATCCCTAACCAGCCCTTGCCTTTCCAAATACATGTACATCCTGTCCCTCAGGATCCCTTCCTACAACTTGCCCATCTCTGACATCAGGCTCGCTGGTTTATAGTTCTCTGACGTTTCCTTACCACCTTTCTTAAAAATGACATCACGTTAGCCAACCTCCAGTCTTCCATCACTTCACCTGTGGCTATCAGTGATACAAATATCTCAGCAAGGGGTCCAGCAATCATTTCCAAAACTCCCCACAAAGTTCTAGGGTGCACCTGATCAGATCCCAGGGATTAATGCATTTTAAGAAGTCCAGCACCTCCTCTGTAATATGGACACTTTTCATTATGTATTTCCTCAAGTTCTCTAACTTCCATTCTTCTCCACAGTAAAAGACTGATGCAAAACACTTCAGTAAAGTTAGACCATTCAATATGTAGTGTATCTCTTGAGTGACTACCCAACACATCCTATTCATATCTCTCTCACCCGCTGACTCCAGACCGTGACCTGACACTATCCCCTTCCGCTGACTCACTGGAGACCCATTCCATCACTCTGTCTCAGCCCTTTTATCGCCCAAGCACCCCGATTCCTCACTGGACCAGATCAGATCCCCACTTCTCAACAGACCCGACCTCCTGACCCTTGCTGGACTGGCCCTAGTTTCTCACCCACCTGCTGCTGGCTTCAACCTATTTTTGATGTGGCCATTCATTTTATCCAGTTATGACAATGCACCCTATAGTTTGGGATGTTCTTATAGTTTTAACTGTCGCAATGATATTATTTTTTAACTTTCAGTTCCATCAGCTGCACCGGGAAATATTACAACAGAGGCTGTGAGCTCCACACAGATACTGGTCATGTGGGGACCAGTCCCAGATTCTGAGCAAAATGGACTGATCCTGGGATACAAGGTATGGGTACTTTTACCTTAAAAATATAGATGACATTTAAAAAAACTAGCTGATCTATCACTCTCCTATTCACCAATGTTACAATTAGGAAACGTTGCTGCTAGTGTTACTGTCCAGCCACTTAACTAATCAGTTTAGGGGAAAGGAAAACCTCGAAGGCAATATTCTATTGACTGTAAAAGGACCTACAGTATCCTGATAGTGTAAAATCAGGAAGCTTAGTTTACAATTTTACACTTATGCCCAACATTGTCAGATAAACAGCATTAAATATGGTTAGATTGCAACTTCTGATTCAATATTTTCTAAATTATAGATGCTGTGCCAACACAAAATCCCAAGTTCAATTTTATTTTGTTAGGTAAGGGTGAAGGGATATTCATCAATGGCAGATAAATGCGATATAGGTACAGATAGCACAGAGTGGCACAGTGATTAGCACTGATATCTCAGAGAGCCAGAGACCCAAGTTCAAATCAAACCTTGGGTGACTGTGTGGAGTTTGCACGTTCTCTCCATGTCTGTGGGTTTCCACCAGGTATTCCTGTTTCTTACCACAGTCCAAAGATGTGCAGGTTAGGTAGATTGGCCACGCTAAACTGCCCCAAAATGGCCAGGGATGTGTAGACTCGGTTGATTAGCTAAGGTATTACAGGCATAGGCGGGGTGGTGGGTATGGATGGGATGCTCTTGGAGGGTCGATGCAGACATTCTGCCTTGTAGGGACTTTTATGTTCTATTCCATGTGACCAACTAGGATCTAACAAAAGTGCTGAGTAGGTAAATGGAGCTGAAATATCTGTTTCTGTGTTCTTAAAATACCAGTGCAGTAGGGTGAAGATTGTGGATTTAGAGAGCATTTAATACGATATTCTTATGTTGCTGTTCAAGCTGCACATCTACAAATTCAGCTCATCACATTTTAATTCTGCTGTCCTGTAAATGTAGTCCATCCAATAAGGTATAGAATTATATGATTAGTGTGCAAGTTATGAATTCAACACACTTTTCTACTAGATCTTCTTTGGCCATCTATCTAAGATTCAGGTCAATCTTAAAAGCTCCCAAATGCTCCATTGTTGAACTCCGATTACCTAGTTCACTGTCAATGCAGATTTGGATGAGATGGTTTTTGTCCACTGACTCCTGAACTATATAAAATCATCACGTCAGGCAGCATCTGTGGAGACAGAAACAGAATCATATTGAACTCAAAACATTAACTGTTTCACTATGCATAGATGCTGGCAGACCCATGCGTTTCTCCAGTATTTTCTATGTTTGTTTCAGATTTCCAGCATTGATGGTATTTTTCTTTTATTGGGAAAAATCATTTAATTCATAAACAGATGTGCTTTGTGGCTAAGTAAATACAGCTGGATATATATAGAATTCAATAAGATCATATTAGTCAACTCACTAATGTGTATTACTTTACAAGCTAGTCAGGCTTTCTTTAGAAGAGACATTGGTAATATTCTCTTTTGTTGAAGAGCCTTCAGAATTTTCTTAACTCTGTCCCTCAACTTAATGCCCAGTCTTTGAGGAGGCTCAAGGGCGGAGGAGCGGGAAGTGGATCAAGGGCGGAGGACCCCGCCCCTCCAACCGCCACCAGGACAGAACCCCACTGGTCATCACCTACCACCCCACCAATCTCCATGTACAACGTATCATCCGCCGTCATTTCCGCCACCTCCAAACGGACCCCACCACCAGTGATATGTTTCCCTCCCCTCCCCTATCAGCGTTCCGAAAAGACCACTCCCTCCGTGACTCCCTCGTCAGGTCCACACCCCCCACCAACCCAACCTCCACTCCGGCATCTTCCCCTGCAACCGCAAGAAATGCAAAACTTGCGCCCACACCTCCCCCCTTACTTCCCTCCAAGGTCCCAAGGGACACTTCCATATCCGCCACAAAT
>NC_057730.1:42628970-42654840 GCF_004010195.1 Chiloscyllium plagiosum
AAACGTCGATTCTCCTGTTCCTTGGATGCTGCCTGACCTGCTGCACTTTTCCAGCAACACATTTTCAGCTCTGATCTCCAGCATCTGTGGCCCTCACTTTCTCTAAATAGAGGAGATCCTGTGAAGGGTGATAAAATTATCTACAACTGAAATATGGGCTGAGTCATGAATGGGAATTAAAATGATTTTTCAGTGCATTTCATAGCTTATTCTATTTATAATTGTCATGTGTGTTTTATATACACATCATAATAGTGGGTGTTTAATTTAATTAATGTATTTAATTTCATTTGTTCTCAAATTGTGGATGATAATTCCAAGGCAACATTTATTACTCATCCTTGTCTAGCCTTGAGAAGGTGCTGGTGATTGACCTACTGATGTATGTCCAAGGTTATGGTGCGATTTAGAAAGGAAATTGAGGGTGGTGACATGTTATTACTACTATTATCTTTAATAATGGCAATGGATCATGAAGGGTGGGGCTGTCAAAATAAAGGTGAGTTTCAGCGTTGCAATCTGCAGATTTTGTGTACTGCAGCTATAGCATGGTAATGATGAAATGAGTGTCAAATGACAGGAGCATCAAGTGAGCTACTCTCTCCTGGATATTGTATGGATATTCCTGGATATATATATAGATTCTAGAGTGATGTTGCAGCTACCTTTGTCAAATTAAGTGGTTGATGTTGCATCACCTGCTGACATGAAATTTGTAAAACATCAAAGGAATTTTCAGTCACAGCATGAGCTACTCATCAGAGTTCCCAAATGCTGCTTCCTCATGTACCCACTGCACTAACATGGATATCAGGTTAAATCTTGTGTCTGTGATTGCCCACCAGTGTTTGATGATGGGGTCTCAGGGATGTTGGTGACTGCAGGGCAAAATTCTTATTATTTGAATGATCAGAAAAGTTCTCTGTTAATCCAAAGGGATCCACTAACTCATTGAGGAGAAACAGTAGCTTTTTGGGAATATCACTGGATCATAATCCATCCAGAATGCCAAGTCAGTATTCTGGGGACATTTGTTCAAATCTGCCTACAGCACATGGACTGCAGCAATTCAAAAAAGCAATCTACCACCACCTTCTAAAGGGTAACTAGGGCCAGGCAATAAGTGGTGGTCATCCAGTGAAACCCACTAAGCCTGCACCATGACAAATGGAGAAATTTGAATTTAATAAAATTTGGAACTAAAAACTAGCTTAATTGTGACCATTTAATTGCAGTTCATTGTCCGAAAAAAATCTGGTTCACTAATGCCCTTAGGGAAAGAAAAACTGCCATTGTTACCTCCTGGCCTAACTGTAATTCCAAACCACAATAATGTGATTGACTCTTAACTGTCCTTTGAAACAGCCTAGCAAGACACACTATTCTATAAAACTACTACAAAGCCTAAAGAAAGAAATGAAAATGATTTCGCACTTGACATCATACATCAACCTAGGTCCCAAAATTGACAATGACAAACACATCCACGTCAACCCTACAACATCTGGGACCTTGTGCCAAAATTGGAAGGGCTACCCCACAGGCTATGTAACAGCCTGACATTGTCATACTTATGGAATCATACCTTATAAAGGATGTCCACTGTCACTAGAGATGGCTACATGGTGGCATACCCTCTACAGACATTTATCTTTTACTCTGGCCTCTATGCAATCTCATGGCATCAGGTCATGGGCAAGAAAACCTCTTGCTGACTACTACCCACTGACTCTCTTCACCCCACACCTCAGCTGATGAACCAGTACTATGCTATGTTGAAAACCACTTGGAGAAAGCACTGAGTGTGACAAGGGCACAGAATGTACTCTGGGAGGGGGACTTCAGTGCCCATCATCATAGCACCGCTACTAATAGAGCTGACTGAATCCTCAAGGACATAGCTTCATATCCGCGCCCATAGTAAGTGTTGTGGGAACCAACAAAAGAGAAGTTCTACTTGGATCTCATTGACGTCCTTGTCACAAGTCCATCCTTCCTTAACAGTAATATTAGGAGTGGCCTCACGTTTTGGAGATAACTCCTGTTTTCACACTGAGGACATGTTCCATTGTCTTGTGTGGCACCAGCACCGTACTAAATGTGATAGACTTTGAACAAGATCTAACAACTCAGAACCAGGCGTCTATTGGTCAGTGTGGGCCATCAGCAACAGCTGAATTGTATTGAACCACAATCTGTAAGTTCATGGCTTGGTATACCCCTCACCTTATCATTATCACTTAGAGGTAAATCAACCCTGGTCCAATGAAAAGTGCAGGAGGGCTAGCCAGCAGAAGCACAAGGCATAACTAAAAATGAAGGGCCAACTTGGACAGCTACAACACGGGACTAATGGCAGACCAAACAGCAGAAACAGCATGTAATAGACAGGCAAGGCTAAGTGATCCCATAATGAATCTGATCTATGCTGTCCAGTCCTACCACTCTCGTGGTGAATGGTGGTGTACCATTAAATAGTTAACAGTAAGTGGACACTTTCCAAATATCCCCATCTGAAGTACTGGCATTAATTTTCAGAAATGCCGAGTGGATGGCCATCTGAATTTGTTTCAGAGATCCCCAGCATCATAGATGACAGTATTCAACAAATCTGATTCATTCCATGTGATATCAAGAAACTGCTACAAAGACTAAGAGTACTGGCAACATTTCCGCAATAGTACTGAAGGCTTGTGTTTTCGAGCTCATTGTGACCCTAGCCAAGTTGTTTCAGTACTGCTTCAATGCTAGCATCTACCTGACAATATGGAAAATTGTCCATGCATGTCCCTCTCACCACTTACTCGATTGTTAGTAAAGTGATGGACGCAGTCATTGACAGTACTAATAAGCAGCACTTGCAAAGGATTAACCTGTTTGCTGGTGCTCAATTTGGTCCCATCATGGCCCCTCAGCTTCTGGCCTCATTACAATCTTGGTCCAAACATAGTCAAAACATCTGAATCCCAGAGGTGAGGTGAGAGTGTATGTCCTTGACATCAAGTATGAATTTGGCCGGGTATAACATCAAGTAGCCCAAGTAAAACAAAAGTTAATGTGAATCAGAGGGAAACCTCCTTGCTGGATGGAGTTGTACCCAGAATAATGTAAGATGATTGCTGCTGTTGGAGGTCAATCATTCCAGCCTTCAGGAATCTCTGCAGGAGTTCCTCAGGGTGGTGTTCTCAACCAAACCACCTTCAGCTGTTGGTGGGCAAGTTGTTGGAGGGAATCCTGAAAGATAGGCTGTACATGTATTTGGAAAGACAAGGACTAATTCGGGATAGTCAACATGGCTTTATGCCTGGGAAATCATGTCTCACAAACTTGATTGAGTTTTTTGAAGAAGTAACAAAGAAGATTGATGAGGGCAGAGCAGTAGATATGGACTTCAGAAAGGCATTCAACAAGGTTCCCCATGGGAGACTGGTTAGCAAGGTTAGATCTCATGGAATACAGGGAGAACTAGCCATTTGGATACAGAACTGGCTCAAAGGTAGAAGACAGAGGGTGGTGGTGGAGGGTTGTTTTTCAGACTGGAGGCCTGTGACCAGTGGAGTGCCACAAGGATTTTGCTGGGCCCTCTACTTTTTGTCATTTACATAAATGATTTGGATGTGAGCATAAGAGGTACAGTTAGTAAGTTTGCAGATGACACCAAAATTGGAGGTGTAGTGGACAGCAAAGTGTATTACCTCAGATTACAACAGGATCTGGACCAGTTGGGCCAATGGGCTGAGAAGTGGCAGATGGAGTTTAATTCAGATAAATGCGAAGTGCTGCATTTTGGGAAAGCAAATCTTAGCAGGACTTATACACTTAATGGTAAGGTCCTAGGGAGTGTTGCTGAACAAAGAGACCTTGGAGTGCAGGTTCATAGCTCCTTGAAAGTGGAGTCGCAGGTAGATAGGATAGTGAAGAAGGCATTTGGTGATAAATAGACAAAGTCTTTTTCCTGGGGTCGGGGAGTCCAAAACTAGAGGGCGTAGGTTTAGGGTGAGAGGGGAAAGATATAAAAGAGACCTCCGGGGCAACTTTTTCACACAGACGGTGGCACGTGTATGGAATGAGCTGCCAGAGGATGTGGTGGAGGCTGGTACAATTGCAACATTTAAGAGGCATGTGGATGGGTATATGAATAGGAAGGGTTTGGAGGGATATGGGCCGGGTGCTGGCAGGTGGGACTAAATTGGGTTGGGATATCTGATCGGCATGGACGGGTTGGACCAAAGGATCTGTTTCCATGCTGTATATCTCTATGACTCTATAAGATCAGAAATGGGAATATTCACAACTTCTCAAATACTGAAACAGACCTTGTCCATATATGACAGGACATGGACAACATCCAGCCCTGGGCTGATAACTGACAATTAACCTTCATGCCATTCAAGTTGCAGGCAATGGTTATCTCCAATAAGAAAACAGCTAATCATCACGTCTTGATGTTCAATGGCGTCACTATTAAGAATTTCCTGCTGCCACTATCTGGCGGTTGGCATTGGCCAAGAACTGAACTGGGTCAACTATGGTTGCAAGAGCAGTTCAGAGGCTACAAATTCTGCAGCACGTAACTCATTTCCTTTCTTCCCCATACCCTGCCACCAACTCTTATACAAAAAGTCATGAGCATGATGGAATATTGTCCGCTTATCTGAATGAGTTGAATCTGACAACATTCCAGAAGCTGGATACCATTCAGGAAAAAGCAGCCCATTTGATTAGAACACAGTACATCACCACCAGCACTCACATCCTTCATCATTGATGAAGAATGGCAGCAGTGTGTACAACTGCGAGATGGACTGCAGTGTCTCACCTAGGTGGTCTGAAAATACCTTCCAAATCCACAACCAATTCTGTGTAGAAGATGAGCAACAGATGCATGGGAGCACCAGCTACCTACAAGTCAGCCTGTAATAATATGAAAAAATTCACGCTGCAGTTTGAGAGGCAGCCGCTGGAATCAGGTGTATACAATCAGATATTACAATTGAGTAAAGATAACCACAAAGACGTGAAGGAGGAGCTGACCCGAATTGATTGGAATGGGAACCTAGCAAGGAAAATGGTGGAACAGCAATGGCAAGAGTTTCTGGGGATTATTCGGGAGGTATGGCAGAAATTCATCCCAAGGAAGAAGAAGCATACTAAGAAGGGGATGACACAATAGTGGGTGACGAGAAAAGTCAGGGACAGCATAAAAACAAAAGAAAACACAGACAGTATGGTGAAGATCAGTAGGAAGACAGAGGATTGGGAAGCCTTTAAAAATCATGATATCCTAAAGTTTATTGCAATCTGTCAGTTAGTATTAATATGAATTCTTTGTTGGTCATAGGCAAATGGGGCAGCATAGCACAATCTGACAAACAGCAAAGAGTTAATAATCGGTTCATTTCTGTTTTTATATCCATATTATGTTTTTATTGTGGGATGATTTATGTTGGGCCAGACGCCTGGAGGATTCAGCTATTTTTTTAAATAGTGGCATGTGATCTTTTATGTTGAATTGAACTGATGGATGGGATTTTAACGTCTCATCTGAAAGAAGGTTGGTCAGACAATGCAGCCATCTTTAGTATTCCATACAACTGTCAGTATGGATTATTTTCTTAAGTTACTGAAGCAGAGTTTGAAACTCAACCTTTTGACTTGGAGGCAAGATTTCTGCCACTAAGCCAAACTGGTACACATGACTGAAGTCAAACTGTACAATTTTCTTTTCAGCCTTGAATCCCAGCAACTTATTGCGCTCTCATCCTGCTATCCCAGAAGTTTGTTTGAGATTTATTGCAAATCTGTGGTTCTCTGTATGAGAATTTTTGCCTCTAGGCAAAAGAAGCAGATTTTAATTTTGAACTGGAGGAAGCTCTGTCAATTATTCTCTTCGAGGTTAATTCCTAGTAGTCAGTACTACGCAGTCACCACTGTTAAACTTCATTAGCCATTGATCAGCCCAGTTGTAAACCTGTTGAGCTATCTTGATAAGAACTTGATTGCTTAGCATAATTTTAAATTTTGTACTCCATCGTTCTTGTGCCTTCCAGTGTAATATCATTAAGTATCCTATTATGTGAAAGGTTTTCATGCAACAAGCTGTATATTAATTTCATGCAGAGTACAAAACATATCTCAAACATTTGAGCAGGATTAAAATGTAGACTTAACAAACAAAGAAACTTTTTTTAAAAAATTGTTTTATTTCAAGAATCCAGTAATTGAAGTGGTTGATTTTTTTTAAATTTACCTTTTCCTGTTAACACTGTTTCCAGTGTTAGAAATTAAATTTTTAATTTCAGAAAATGTGTGCATATTTTGTAATATGACATTTCTTTCACTCAGAGTTAAAATGTGTGGAGTATTAAAAGTACACTTTCGCTGTTGTACATTAAACTGCCTATATTTACAGATCCTGTACCAAGAGAAAGATTCTGAATTAAGTATTTGCACTCATCTTGTGAAAGGAAATTTTACACAATCTGTTGTCCTAAATGATCTGAGGAAGTATAGTCCATATGAGATTCAAGTTTTGGCATTTACCAGAATTGGGGATGGAGAGACAAGTTCACCACCTGTAATAGAAAGAACAAAAGATGATGGTAAGTCCTGAAATGATATATTTAGTTAATCTAGTATCTTTTATTGTGGCTGCCATAGTCAGCTGAGAGAGAAACAGATATTCCTCTGGTTTTTTTTTACCTTTACCATCTTAACCAGAATATGTTCATTTGCTTCTTATTAACAAGTTAAGTTATCTCACAGTTTGAAAGTTACTATTTAAGGCTTTCTGAATGGTTCAGGTACTTTATTTGATGAATACAGATCCCTGCCGACCAAGGAAATGCAAATTGTCGGTCAGAAAGCTATACTTACACTCAATACCTTTGGATTTGGAAGAGAAAATTGACCAAGATTCTTGTTTTTGATCACTGTTTGGGGATTATTACTGAAATTTCCATACCAGTGAAGGTTGGTTAGAGACAACTTTACACTTAGTTATAATAGAAGAGAAAATGAGGTCTGCAGATGCTGGAGATCAGAGATGGAAATGTGTTGCTGGAGAAGCGCAGCAGGTCAGGCAGCATCTAGGGAACAGGAGAATCGACGTTTCGGGCATTAGCCCTTCTTCAGGCTAATGCCCGAAACGTCGATTCTCCTGTTCCCTAGATGCTGCCTGACCTGCTGCGCTTCTCCAGCAACACATTTCCATCACTTAGTTATGATATCCTTCTGGATGCTTCACTTTCCAACACTTGCTCGGTATATTTGCACTTTAAAAATAACTATGCAGTAAATAAGAGATTGCTTAGCAGTCATGGCACTGGTCAACACTTTTGGGAGAAGACAAGGGGGAGACAAGTCCTGCTAATAGGTATATATAATTTGATTTCAATAGCAAACACCATTCCTTAGTCTCAGATATGTGTCTCTGCATAAGATATAGGAGCAGAATTAAGCCATTTGGCTTTGAATTTGCTCTAACATTAGATCGTGGCTGATATGTTTCTAGACCTCATCTCCTGCCTTCTCCTATAACCCTTAATCCCTTATTAATCAAGAACCTATATATTTCTGTCTTAAATAACTCTCAATGACTTTTCCTCTACAGCCCTCTGTAGCAAAGAGTTCTACAGATTAACCTCCCTCTGACATGAACACATCAGTGACAAAGTTTCATTGTGAACTTCTGAAAATTGATCATCTTTGAATAAGTGGTTTTAATGATATATTCATTTATGAAATACCTCTTGGTTGAAAAATGTTGATAGAGGAATGTTTAATGCTGGTGTAATCATTCTAACTTGCACGCATCTTCGAAGGTTTGTGTATATTGCCAGAATGTACCCTGCTGACAGTATATTCCACTGTCAAGTTCTGTTAACAAAAAATAGTAAGCTCATGTTTCAAGATATGAAGTTCTGGTACTTTGCGTGGGTTATAAATTTAGGAACCTTCAAGCCTCTCCATTTGTTGGTGTCTTGCTATTTATTAGTAGGAGGGGAAAGTTTATTGTCAAGGATATTTCAAGAACGTTGCATTTGCAATCTTTGGATTGAGAGCCATCTTTGTTACATTTTAAAGTAAGAGTATCAATTTGCTTAAAAATTCTTATTTGGAGAACTGATCTTTTGCATGTAGCCACTAACTAGATTGTGGAGCTAACATCTTCATTTCTATTTTTTGCTAGATCCTAATTTTCCTTCCTTCCCTTCTCTCTTGAAAACCTTGCCTGCTAGTTAGAGTATGGTTCAACAGGCGTGGATCATCCTCTGGTTCCTCCTTGATGGAGCTTCAACACTGACTGGCAAGCAAACCTTTGATAAGAAGGGTATTAAAAGCGATTCGTAATCCAATATGATCTGACAAACGGGATCATGGTTGACAATCAGATGCAAGGTCTCTGGTCAATTTTAAACACTGCCACCCCACCAAAAACAAAGAAGAACTAAACTGAATAGTGATCTTTCAGAATGTAGAGACTCTGTTCCCTTCATTCTATTGCTATGATGTGTCAGAAGATGGTCCTTTCAACCTCAGTGTGACAAGGAGTAAGGTCATCTAGTCAGTTTTGAACTACATTCAAATTTAGGGTGCAGAAGTGAAGCAACAGTGCAGCACCACTGGACCATCTAATTTTCCCAAAAGCAACCTTTATTAGTTTTAATTAATTAACATTACAGAAATATAAAGGGCATAGATAAATTAAAGACCAGAAATGATAGCATTTTCACTAATCATAGTGTCTAAGATGAATGATGACCTCTAATATTTGTCTATTTCTTGAACTTGCAGAAACCAATATCAACCTTACTGTCAATGTTAAGTAGTAAAATCTAAATTGTCTTTTCCTACCTCCACTAAAATATTTAAATATATCTTCCTGTAGAATATAAAGCAACTAAATTTCTCCTTGTTATTTCAAGTGCTTGTGTTATTCCATCCTTTTTCATAAAGAATATCCAGAATTGTTCACAGCACCAACAGTAGTAACAATGTGTACTATGTACCAGATGCAGTGCAGAAATTCACCAAAATGACAGCATCATCTAAACCCATGACCACTTCCACCGAAAAGGACAATGGCAGCAAATACATGGTAACAGGAAACACCATCACCTCTCCAATCCACTCATCATTCTGACTAAGAAATATACTGTCATTCCTTCACTGTCGCTGGGTCAAAATCCTGGAATTCCCTACCTAACCACATTGTGTGTCAATCTGCAGCACGTGGACTGGTAGCAAATCCCAAGTTAAGGAATTACTGCAATGTCTATTAGATTTTGTATGGAGCAGCACTGGTAGAGCCTAATAGGGAAAAGGCAGTGCGGGATTTGGTGATGTGTAATGAGCCAGACTTGATTAGGGAGCTGAAGGTGAAATGACCATACTCGGAACAGTATCTGTAATATGATAGAATTCACCCTTCTGTTCGAAAGGCTGAGGCCGCAATCAGATTTAATGATATTTCAGTTGGGTAAAAGTAACTAAAAATAATGAGGGAGGAGCCAGCCAGGGTTGATTGGAAGGGGAGTCTAGCAGGGAAGATGGTGGAACAACAATGGCCAGAGTTTCTGGGATAATTTGGGAGGCACAGCAGAAATCCATCCCAACAGTGAAGAAATATACAAAGGCAGCCATGGCTGTAAAGGGAAGTCAGGGACAGCATAAAAGCAAAAGAAAGCTCATAGAATGTGGTGAAGATCAGTGGGAGGCCAGAGGATTGGGAAACCTTTAAAAACCAGCAGAGAATAATTTTAAAAAGCAATAGTGGGGAGAAGGGTAAGCTAGCTAGTAACATAAAAAGAATTTGCAAGAGTTTTTTGTATCCATCAAGGGTAAATGTACAGTAATATAGTAAGGGAATGGGTCTGGTGGGTTACTCTTTGGAGGCTCGGTGTGACCTTGTTGGGCCAAATGTTACCACACTGTAGGGAATCTATTCAACGATTCTATCTAAAAGGTAAGAGAGAGAAGAGTGGAGATTGGATCACTGGAAAATGAGGCTGGAGAAGAAAGTAATTGGGAACAAAGAAATGACGGAGAAACTGAATAGGTACTTTGCATCAGTCCTCATGGTGTTAGACACCGGTACCAAATCAGAACTTAAAGAAAATCAGGGGCTAGAGGTGAGTATAGTGGCCATTTTTAAGGAGAAGATGCTGGGGAAACTGAAGTGGCAGGAGGTGGATAATTCACCTGGACCGGATAGACTATGCCCCAGGTGTCTGAAGGTGATAGCTGAGGAGATTGTCGAGGTATTGGTGGTGATCTTTCAGGAGTCCCTAGAGTAAGGAAGACTGAGAAGTCGATACTGTAACACCCCTGTTTAAGGCGTGGGGAGAGGGAGAAGCCAGGAAATTATAGGACAGTTAGCCTGACCTCTGTCATTGTTAAGATTTTAGAGTCCATTATTAAGGATGAGATTGTGAAGTGCTTAGAATCATAGAATTCCTACAATGTGGAAGCAGGCTATTTGGTCCATCAAGTTAGCACAGTGGCTCAGTGGTTAGCACTGCTGCCTCACAGCGCCAGGGACCCTGTTTCAATTCCTGCCTTGGGCAACTGCCTGTGTGGAGATTGCACATTCTCCCCGTTTCTGCGTGGGTTTCCTCTGGGTGCTCCGGTTTCCTCCCACAGTCCAAAAGATGTACAGGTTAGGTAAATTGGCCATGCTAAATTGCTCATAGTGTTAGATGTAAGGGAATGGGTCTGGGTGGGTTGCTCTTCAGAGGGTCGTTGTCGACTTGTTGGGCCGAAGGACCTGTTTCCACACTGTAAGGCATCTAATCTAAAAAAAAGTCCACACCGACCCTCTGAAGAACATTCCATTTAGACCCACTCCCCTACCCGATCTGTAACCCTGCACTTACCATGGCTAGTCCACATAACCTGCATATCCATGGACGTTTTGAGCAATTTAGGATGGCAATCCACCGAACTTGCGCAAGTAGGAAGAAACACAGACACGGGGAGAATGTGCAAAATCCACACAGTCGACCGAGGGTGAAATCATACTCTGGCCCGTGGCCTTGTGAGGCAGCAGTGCTAACCAAAGATCCACCATGCCACCTTGGAAGTGCATTGTAAAATAAGACTAAGTCAGCACAGTTTCATCAAGGGGAGATCATGTCTGACAGTTTGAATTCTTTGAGGAGAAAACAACCATATTAGATTAGATTAGATTGCTTAGATTAGATTACTTAGTGTGGAAACAGGCCCTTTGGCCTAACAAGTCCATACCGACCCGCCGAAGCGCAACCCACCCAGACACATTCCCGACATTTACCCCTTAACCTAACACTATGGGTAATTTAGCATGGCCAATTCACCTCCCCTGCACATTTTTGGATTGTGGAAGGAAACCGGAGCACCCGGAGGAAACCCACGCAGACACGGGGAGAATGTGCAATCTCCATACATTCCCCTACATTTACCCTTTCACCTAACACTACAGGCAATTTAGCATGGCCAATTCACCTAACCTGCACTTATTAGACAAAGGAGAGCCAGTGAATGTGATCTATTTGGATTTTCAGAGGCTTTTGATAAGGTGCTGCATTGGAAGCTGTTGAATAAGATAAGTCCATGTTGTAGACACAAAGTACTGGCTTTGATAGAAGATTGTTGACTTGCAGGAGGCACAGAGTAGAAATAAAGCAGTTATTTTCAGGATGGCACCCGGTGACTAGTGGAGCTCCATAGTGGTCAGTGTTGGGACCACAATTATTCATGTTATACATTAATGATCTGGATGAAGCACCTGAGGGCATTGTTACTAAGTTTGTAGATGACATAAAGATACGTGGAGGGACAAGGAGGCTGTAAAATGACAGGCTAGGAGAGTGGGCAGATAGAATACAATGTGGGAAAGTGAGAAATTATGCCTTTTGGCAGGAAAAATAGAGGTGTAGACTATTTTCTAAATAGGGAAGGCTTTGGAAATCTAAAGCACAAAGGGACTGAGGAGTCCTAGTTCAGGATTCCCTTAAGGATTAACACGCAGGTTCATTTGGCTATTAGGAAAGCAAATGCAACATTAGCATTCATTTTGAGAGGGCTAGGATTCTTCTTGTGTAGGCACAGCTAAGACCTTAATGTGGTCAATTAAAGGCCAGTTCAGGCTTTAAGTCGGCATCAGCCCCATTGCCTGTCATCCTGGCAGGTGTGAAAAGTGCTTGACGACCTGCCTACCGGGTGTGGGGGGGGAGCTGCAAGGGATCTCCATTTGTTCCGAATGTATGTGGGGAGTTCCTGGACCAAGGGGGCCAGGATAGTGTCAAGGTATGCAGAGATAAGTTTGGTGGGTCTGGAGCAGGCAGAGTTGTGAATATTTATATCTTAGACCCCTCTCCCGACCCCACATCCTTGATGAAAGGCTTTTGCCCGAAACGTTGACTCTCCTGCTCCTTGGTTGCTGCCTGACTGCTATGCTTTTCCAGTGCCACAATTTTCAACTCTGAATTCTGACACCAGTGTAAATAATTCCTGGACTATCCAATTACATTTCTTTTCATTTTAAGCATCTTCTAAATTCTCAGCACTACAAACTACATTCACAAAACATTTGCAATTGAGTGTTTTAAGACCTGAAATCATACTGGTCAACCTGTGTTATAGCTCCATTCAAGGCCAATCAATCATTTCTAAGACCCAATCACCACAGATGGAGTTTCACCAAGATTCTGTACAACTGAAGTGACACACCCTTGTTTTGTATTCCAGCCTCCTAAGGTAAAGACCAACATTTCATTATTCTTTATGATAAATTATTATAGCTGTTGACTAGTTTTAATGAGTTATGTAAATGGACATACAAATCCCTGTTCCTCCACAGCTGCTCGTCTCTTACAGTTAGGAAAATATTCTGATTTGTATTTCGCAGATCCTAAGAATAATACCATTTAATTTATACTATCACTATTTCCTAACCTCTTGAGTTTGCAATGATTCAAGAGAAATGGCAGCTGCTGGTCTTCAGTCAAAACATCTGCTCTGTAGAGGTCCTCCACATTTAGTGAGCCTTTCTTACTTATTTGCTGTCCCTCCCAGTTTGATAACATAAACAAACTTGTAGTTTATTTCTGGTCCAAAGACAATTTACTTAAATAACAATGGAATCCACAAGAATCTCTGTGTTCCATATGCCGTTTTAAAAACATGACATACATTGGTTACAATTACATTGTAACCTTTAATAGGGTTGGAAATTTATGTTGGCATAATGTCATTCTTATTACACTTGACTTGGTAAGGAAATATTTATTGAAATTTGAGAATGGTTGTTCTTGACTGCATGAATAACAGAGGCATCTTCGTGCTGAGATGCGAAGCTGGGAGACGATCCAAGATCTTGGTTGATTAAGATTGAGAATGAAAGTATTCTACCAATTTAAAATAATTTATAACAAATTAACACAAATAGACCGTGCATAAATATTAGTTTAACTTTTAACCCCTCTATAATTGTATATGATCATCTAATTGGAAGGGAATTATAAATATCCAATTCAGGTGTGGATCTGTACTGACTGTTGAATACCAGTAGACTTGAAACTAGTCTTCAGAACCTTAAAAGTCAGGATTAATTGAGAATTTGAGTATTGCTGAAAAAGAGAGATTTTGTTGAAGTCTTTCAACATGTACTCTTTAGGACAATTCATAAGAATACCAACTCGAGAAAAAACAAGCTTTTTACTGTTTCCATACTTTGGGGATTCTGAGGGGAGAGTTGTGATTGGTACAGGTACTGTCATGGAAATGCACCAATTAATGATGATTGGCAATTAACAGTTTATCTGCCTTTCAGTGTAGAGAAGTAGATGTTGATCAAGTGTAACACAAAGCTTCCTTTTAATCAGCCAAAGCCATTTAAATCACAGTAGAAAAGATAACAATGTGGTTTTTGATACGTTTTGGACTCACATTCTCAACCTCTCCCCTTATCTGAGGCTTGACGACCCTCAGGTTAAACCACCACCAGTCAACTCTCTAATGAGAAAACAGCCCCTATGGTCAGGTCAGCCAATGACAATTTTGTCTAATCTCATTGTGCTTTATTTCAGTGGAAAGCACTGTGATGCATGTTAACAAATATACAATAATCAATGTAAGAGCAAATTCTTATGATGAATTACTGCCCTTACAGAACAAATCTTTATGATGAAAAACATTACAATAGAGCACCTAATACTGATATCTGAAGGTTGTGAAAATATTCAGAATATTCCAGACTCTTCAGCAGGATGTACCCACAGCTGACATCGGACTCACTAGTCTATAGTTCCCAGGCTTCTCCTTGCTGCCTTTCTGTAGTAAAGAGACATTAGCCACCCTCTTGTCTTCCATCTGTGGCTGTAAATGATACAAATATCTCCGCTAGCGGCCCCATAATTTCTTCCCTAACTTCCGATAATTTGTTCTTGCACACCATTTTTCAGGGATGTTGCAAAGTTTTAGAGGCCCATTAAAAGCAGGACTCCCATTTTCTTCCATTTGGAAGTTTTTGATGGGGTTTCAAAACCTGGGAACTATATCGATCAATGGATCTGATGTCAGTGGTAAGTAAGTTATTGGAGGGGATTCTAAGAGATAGGATTTGCATGCATTTGGAGAGGCAAGGACTGATTAGGAATTGTCAGAATGGCTTTGTGTGTAGGAAATCATGTCTTGCAAACTTGATTTACTTTTTTGAGGATATGACCAAGAAGATTGAGGATAGAGCAGCTGATATTGTCTACAACCTTTGACAAGTTTCTGTATAGTAGACTGGTTAGTAAAGTTAAATCATGTTGGATCCAGGGAGAGCTAGCCAGTTGGATTCACAGTAGGAGACAGAGTGTTGTGGTAGTGAATTGTTTTTCAGACTGGAGGTCAGTGACCAGTGGTGTTCTGCAAAAATCGCTACTGGGTCCACTGTTGTTTGCCACTTATATAAATGATTTGAATAAGAATATAGGAGGCATGGTTAGTAAGTTTGCAGATGACACCAAAATTGGTGGTGTACTGGATGGTGAGGAAGGTTATCGAAGAGTACAATGGGATCTTGATCACTTGGGCCACTGGAGTGGCAGATGGAGTTTAATTTAGATATATGCAAGGTGTTGCATCTTGGTAAGGCAAATCAGGGCAGGACTGATCTATTAATGATAGGGCTGTAGGGAGTATTATCGAACAGAGAGACATAGTTCCTTGAAATTGGCATCACAGGTAAATGTGATGAAAAAGACAGCATTTGGCACGCTTGCCTTCATCGGTCAGAGCATTGAGTATAGAAGTGGGGACTTCGTGTTTTGGCTGTACAGGACATAGGTGAGGCCACTTTTGAAATACTGTGCATAGCTCTGATCATCCTGCTATAGGAAGGATAAAGAGGTTTATAAAATCATAAGGGGCATAGACAAGGTGAGTAACAAAGGCCTTTTCCCTAGGGTGGGGGTGTTCAAAACTACATGGTATGGTTTTAAGGTGAGAGGAGAAAGATGTAAAAGGGACCCGAGTGGCAGCTTTTTCACTCAGGTTGGTGCAAATATCGAATGAACTGTCGGAGGAAGTGATAAGATGCCGGTACAGTTACAACATCTAAAAGACATTTGGACAAATACATGAATAGGAAAGATTTAGAGGGATATGGGTCAAACAAAGGAAAATGGGACATTTTAGTTTGGGAAATCTGGTCGGCATGTCGGACTGAAGGGTTTGTTTCAATGCTGAATGATCCCATGACTCTCTGATTCGAAGTTTGATTTTCACCCCCAGTTAAAATGTAGAACCTTACCTCAAAGTGGCAGGTGTATTTTTTTGCACACTAGGCACTCCCATTAAACAAAAATACTAGTAAAGGGGTAATTTCAATGAACACGTAATCAACAGAAGAATGCACTGGGGACTTCGGTTCAAATGCCAAATAGCACTTGGGGAATTTCAATTCAAGAAATAAATTCGGAATACCATGCCTCCTATATTCTCATCCAAGTAGTCTCATGAAACTATTGTCACTACTCATGGGGGTTACATTCCGGAAATCAAGCCCTGCTATTACCAGAATGATCAGAAAAGTTACATATTTTAAAATAAGTCTTCGAAAATCCCCAAATTATCATCTTCTAGGTCCAGGTTAACGGAAAGCATAGACTGCGTTTCTGTGCTGTTAATAAGAATTACTATTTATTATAAACATTGAATCTGGCTACAGGTAAACAGTTACAAACTGTTGGCATACAACACTGCAAATTAAAGCCCTAATCTCCTTGTAAACTCCTCTTTCCATCAGCACATAGACAGACAGGAAAACAAACACATGGACGGGGGAAAACTGGGAAAGCAGTTCAGTTGATCTGTTGAGTTTCTCTTTTCTGATCAGAACGTTTCTTCTCTGCCTTCCATTTCTCAATACTTCCATTGGTTTGCAAGAGGTACAGCATGTCTGGTTCACTTATAAAAGAGTTCTCAATTAACAGTCACAGGTAATAGCAATTGCTGAAGGAAAGATAAACTGGTTTTCTTCAGGTTTAAAGTGGATTTTACTGGAGAACAGAGATAGCTCTTGAGCTGGTGGAGATCTGTCAACTTCTCTATATTTTGTTCCCACCCTAAGCTGCTCAGTTACCTGAGAACCAGTCACATGCTTGCTGATAGGCAAAGGTCTGTGTCATCAATAACTGGTCAATTTTCCATAGACTAATAAACTTCTTGTTGTCAACCAAAGTCCCTTGACTCCAGTTCATCTGCAGCCTATAATTAGATTACTGCCTGTTTGAGCAGCTGTTTAAATTATGTTGGCCATTTGCCTTGTTTTTCAAAGCATGCAGCAATTCTTGGCTTTTTAAACAGTCTTCTAATTTCAGTCTATAATGCTAACTGTACAAAAAATAAAAGGCATTATGATGAGTTGATGTAAGAATTCATAGAAAATCCACCATCCTTATCTTATCTGATTCCAGACTGACAGCAATGTGAATGACTCTTAACTACCCTCTGAAATGGCTTTAGCAAGCCACTCAGTTCAAGGACAATTAGAGATGGAGAACAAATGCTGGTGCTACTGGTGACACCCACATCCCATGAAAAAAATATTTGAAATGTTCTGCAGTTGAGAATTCAGACAAAACCAGATTTCCTCCAAAAAAAATTAAGTGCTGCCATACGTGCACTGAAACAGCACCTCTGACAAGAATTCTGCTCAAAGTGTTTGATTTTCTAAATAAATCAGTGACATCATAAAATTCAGATAATTTGAAACTGGTGTTTTAAAAGTATATTTGTCACTTAAAAAGTCCATCGAACATCTTAAATTCTAAATCCACCTAGGAGCGCCATTGTCTGGTGTTGGTGGTAGTCATGTTTTTGTCAGGCAAGGCTTCCTTCATGGCTTGTTTTAATCTCAATTGATGTATTCTGCAAAGATTTAAGAAGTACCATGATTACCTTTTCCAGATAATTACAGCTTGGGTCTGCTTAGGGCACATTCAACTGTGTATTGCAGTTGATTTAGTCTGAACTTGCATTGGAGAAGAGAGTAATTGAGATAAAACTATACAACAAGAGTTAAAATGTAAAACGTTGTACCAAAATGTACAGCTGCCAAGCTCATGTAACAAGTAACATAACAAATATTGCCTCACCAAAAATAAAACAATGTTTGAAGACAAAGTACTTGGATCAAAGCATTTTTTTTATTAGTCCACTAGTTTCACGATCATGGCAAAAGTTGAACTGTTAATATCACGCTTTTTCAGGAATATGGCTAAGGGTGAAATGGATCCTTGGCAAAAAGATGTATTCAGAAAGCCAAACTGCCATTTTTTTTCTTTGATTGCCTTTCTACAAATCTGCCAGATTCTAAAAACTGAAAAAGGAAGATTTACTTGATGATCTCTGAAAGCTGCAGATGAGTTCAAACCAATCCATTGGACTACAGCTGAATTGAATGCTACCTTGTTGCTATTGACAACACTGCTGATAGCCCCTGGCTGTATTTTCGTTGCTGCCACTTATCAGTTGAAAGATCCTGTTTTGCAGTCAAATCTATCTTTATAGCTGTCAAGAATAGGCACAGTTACATTCCTGACATCAGTCTTGGATGAGAGACCATGTTAGCAGTCGTGCAACAAACCAAATTTAGATAATTCACTGAACTATAAAAGTCTGCTTCTAACATTATGACTGGCCAAGTTTCTCCTATTCGTATCAAAAATTTATTTGACAATGGTAAGGGTTATGATCATAAATAGATCTTGTGATGAAATAAGATATTTGCCAGAAGACTTTAATTGTAAAACTCTATTTAACCTATAGGCACATGGAATGAAATTTAATGCCTTCTTACCTGTGACAAGTTTAGCTACAGGACTGGAGGATGCCCCATGAGAACTCCTACACCCTCCTGCCTCTGCCCTGATTGTCTCTGGGGCAGGAAGTCTCATGGACTCTTGTGCTGCCCCAGGGCCAGTTGATACCTGGGAGTTCACAATACTGGATGCCCAAAAAACAAACCAGTCAGTGCCTGATCAAGAGATTCAGGATCAGGAAGTGAGAACCTGCAGTAAGCTTTCGCATTACCTTGCTGTCTGCACCCCAAATCCATCCAATTTCTTGACCTCCCCCTCCCACCAGTATTCACCTGTGGCCTGGATCCCTTCTTGAGCTGTTGGATGGTGTGAGGGGTGCAGGGTCAGGGGTTCCACCCAGAGATCCTAAATCCTGTGGAAGGGCCAACACTGCCCGGATTGAGCCTTCCCAAAAGCATTCTCTCCCACCAAGCACCTCCTTCCCTCTCCCCCCCTCCCCCCTACATTTCCTACTTTAAATTTCTCTCTTGGATTCAACATGGCCATTCTTTGTGAATGGACAATCTTTAAATTGTGGGTTATTTTATTAGCAACATATTGCAAAGTATATGTAAATAAATACTAAAAGGCAAAACAGACACTAATTTCAAAGCTTCACTAATGGCAATGAAAGTCTACGGTTATTGTAGTAAAAGTACTGAACAATCCAAACAGAAAATATGAAAGAAGAGATAAAATAGAACTACCTCAATTCTCCTACAATTCCCCACACTTAATTCATTATGTTTTATTTTCTGTTTTGCTGCTACCAAAATTATAGCAGTCTATTTGAAAATTCTAAAGAATCTCTGTTGGGAGTCAGGAAGCAATTCACGTTCAGTGCTAAAATTTCAATCCTCTTGAATCATCTGGTACTGACAAGTTGGTCAGTCATGAAATAGTTCTGACAGAGATAGAAGAGGCTGCTGGGAAGCTTCTTTGTGTTGTCATCATAAGTTAGCTTGCAGATTACATTGCTTCTTCATTTTTCGGAAATCGTACCTTGAATTGGGCTTTAGACTGGAAATGTAAATCCATTTTAAGTGTGGCTGGTTTGATCAGTGATCAGTTGTGATATGCAAATGTATAAGGTATTTGTGGTGCTAGCCTCTTTCAATGTATAAAACCATTCTGCAGAGTGGAGTGACTATACTTCAATCATAGTGATCAAATGCAGAAGAAGTCCATTCAGCACATTCTCCCTGAGTCGATTCTTTGGTACAGCCATCCAGTTATCCTCGCTCACTTGCTTTTCCGGTCCATTTCTGTTTATGCCATGTTTTGGTCCTGTGGCAATTTTATACACTGGATTAAATCTTTGTACAACTGCCCATTACAATGATAATTATGAGACCATTCATAACATTTTGTCAGGCTACTTTGACCATGTTGGGTCATTTTACTTGGACCAAGTTTGGAACTGGCAATATCCCTTTCCTTTTTGAGTTACACTTCTTCCTGGTTTTAGTTTTGATTCAAAAGTAGTTGGTGCATAGCATCTTTGAATTGTATTAATTGCAAGCATAATTGTAACCTCAGTCAAATTTGCCTTGCTATTTACCATCAGATTTCCTTCAACACCATTTTCTTCTTGTGCTTTCAGGGCAATATTGATGTTAAGAGTACGATAGTAATTTCAAAATCAATCATTCACACCTAGAATTTCTGTAATGGAAAACCTTACCCTTTTTGGCAAAATTAAAGGATTTTATACTGACAGCAATAATGATAGCCAGGCACCAGGTGAGCAGGTTCAAGGAAAAACTTTGAATCCTTGTTGTTGCTTAAACTCCCAAAAGTTTAAAGGGGAGATGAAAAAGCAAATAAGAAAAGCAAAGAGAAAAGTCTAACAGCTATCATTAAGGGGAAACCCAAAGACTCCTACAGACACACAAATAGTAAAAGAATGCTTAAACAAGTTGTAGGTCCACTTAAAAGAGCATTTACACATGGAGGTAAGGGGCATTGCTTAGGTATTAAATGAAAACTTTGCAGCTGTCTTTGAAAAAGAGGAGGATGTTGCATAGGCTCAGAGAAGAGTATGTGATAAAATCAGTAAACTGGAAATTAGGAATAGCAAGGGTCAGAAAGCACTGGTGGTAGTACTGTGCGAACCCTCCAACAGTAATTATAAAGTTGAACAGAGCAGTAAACAAGAAATTCATGAAACTTGTCACAAAGGCAGTGTGACAATTGTGGGGATCTTAATTTTATTTCATCTGAGAAAATAGACTGTTTCTTGGAGCATATATTGTGGAACCAACCATGAATAAAATCTTAAAACTAGCATTGTGTCATAAATCCTGGTTAACTAGTAGTGTTGTAGTAAAATGTTCTGTTGAAAATACTAGTTATAATAACATTAAATTCCATGCTAATTTTAAAACCAATGAACTTCAAACACAAGCAACAATCTTTAACAAAACCAATTATGTACATATGAAAGGATGACTGACTAAGGTTAATTGGATAAATAAACTAAAAGGTATGGCTGTAAATAAATTGTGGGAACAATCCAAGAAATAATTCAAGGTATTCAACAGAAGTACATTCCATTGAAAACAAAAACTCAACATGGAAGAGCCATCTGTGTCTCACTCAGGAAGGTAAGGACAGTATTAGATTAAAGGAAGAGGCTTCTAATATTGCTGAAAACATTAATAAGTCTGAGAACTGATATGAGTTGGAAACCAGTAAAGGCCTACCAAAAAGTT
The DNA here is from genome assembly GCF_004010195.1 of Chiloscyllium plagiosum. Taxonomy (NCBI): domain Eukaryota; kingdom Metazoa; phylum Chordata; class Chondrichthyes; order Orectolobiformes; family Hemiscylliidae; genus Chiloscyllium; species Chiloscyllium plagiosum. The sequence continues at coordinate 42,650,017 of NC_057730.1, forward strand.
GATAAAAAGTACGAAAGAAGAATAATCTAATCAGAAACACAAAAATAAATTCTAAGTACTTTTATAAGTATATAAGTAGGAGGAGAGTAACTGAAGTAAACACTGATCCCTTAGAAACAGAGACAGGAGAAATTATTGTGGTGAATAAGGATCTTGCAGAAACATTGAACAAATATTTTATGTCTCATTTTACAGAGCAAGACATAAGTTTCTTTCCAGAAATATATGGTAACCTAGGGGCTAAGATTAAAATCGGAAATTAATGTTAACAAACCAAAAATAATGAAAAAAATCTAAAACACTAAAATCCAACAAATCCCTAGACCTGATACCCCGCACCCTAGAGTTCTAAAAGCAAGAACTGCAAAGATAATAGATGCGATAGCTATGATTGCTGACTAAGTGTTGCTTGATAGTGTTGTCAATGATCTGTTCTATGTGCTGATGATAGATAGTAGACTGATCAGACAGTAATTACTGTAGTCTAAGTGGATTTGTCTTGCTTTCTGTGGATAGGATTGCCTGTGCAGTTTGATATAGTGGATTTGTCTTGCTTTCTGTGGACAGGATTGCCTGTGCAGTTTGATATAGTGGATTGTCTTGCTTTCTGTGGACAGGATTGCCTGTGCAGTTTGATATAGTCTGCAGTGTATATGGGCATCAGAAGTGGATATATTGAGATAGAAAAATTAGAAGAGAAGCAAAACTTGTTAAAAGGAAAGCAGTTACAGGTTTTTGAGGATGCAAGGCAGAGGCCTTTGTTTAAGTCAAAATAGATGATTTGTGGATCAACACTTGAATTTTTCATTTTATATTACTGTGTGAACCAATTGAAAACTAATAATCAAATTAACAAATGAATCAAAGAACCACCTGATTTTAGGGAGAGATATTGCACCCTAACGCCTGCAATGCCCATGGGTCTCAGAAGTGACAACTCCCCCTCCAGGGAATCCAAATTCAGATGTAATCACAAAAGGGAGGCAGGTAGTCAGGTAAAATGATCTCCTCCATGGCCCACTGCCCGGATTTATTAATGGCCATCTTGGTGGGAGTCAAGAGCAAATTCACAAGGAAGTGACCAGTTTGCCGAACTGACCTTGCATCAGGTGGCCTAAAGATCAGACATGTGGGGGTGAAGTGCAACCAAAGGTTTTGAAGAGCAGCTCATTCAAATAGATTCATAGAGTCATAGGGACGTACAGTAAGGAAACAGACCCTTCGGTCCAACCTGCCCATGCTGACCAGATATTGTAACCTTATCTAGTCCCATTTGCCAGCACTTGGCCCATATCCCTCTAAATCCTTCCTATTCATATACCCATCCATATTCCTTTTAAATGGTGTAATTGTACCAACCTCTACCATAGCCTCTGGCAGTTCATTCCATACATGCACCACCCTCTGCGTGAAAACATTGCTCCTTAGGTGCCTTTTAAATCAATCCCCTCTCACCTTAAACCTATGCTGTCTACTTCTCAACTCCCCCATCCCAGTGAAAAGACATTGTCTATTTATCCTATCTCTGCCCCTCATGATTTTAAAACCTCTATTAGGTCACCCCTCAGCCTCTGACGCTCCAGGAAAAACAGCCCCACCCTATTCAGCCTCTCCCTATAACTCAAATCCTCCAACTCTGGCAACATCCTTGTAAATCTTTTCTGAACTCTTTCGAGTTTCACAACATCCTTCCAATAGGAAGGAGACCAGAAGTGCATGCAATATTCCAAAAGTGGCCTAATCAGTGTCCTGACCAGCCACAACATGACCTCCCAATTTCTATACTCACTGCTCTAACCAATAAAGGAAAACATACTGAACGCCTTCTTCACTATCCTATCTACCTGCGACTCCACTTTCAATGAGCTATGAACCTACATTCCAAGGTCTCTTTGTTCAGCAACACTCCCTAGGGCTTTACCATTAAGTGTATAAGTGCTGCTCTGATTTGCTTTTCCAAATTGCAGCATCACACATTTGTCTAAATTAAATTCTATCTGCCATTCCTCAGCCCATTGACCCCTTTGATCAAGATCCTGTTGTAATTTGAGGTAACCTTTTTTGCTGTCTACTACACCTCAAAGTTTGGTGTCATCTGCAAACTTACTAACTACACCTCCTATGTTCCCATCCAAATCATTTATATAAATGATGAAAAACAGTGGACCCAGCACCGATCCTTGTGGTACTCCACTGGTCACAGGCCTCCAGTCTGAAAAACAACCCTCCACCACCACCACCCTATGTCTTCTACCTTTGAGCCAGTTCTGTATCCAAATGGCTAGTTCTCTATGTATTCCCTGAGATCTAACCTTGCTAACAGGTCTACCATGAGAAACCTTGTTGAACGCCTTACTGAAGTCCGTAAAGATCATGTCCACTTCTTTGCCCTCATCAATCCTCTTCTTTACTACTTCAAAAAACTCAAATTAAGTTCATGAGTCATGATTTTCCATGCACAAGGCCATGCTGACTATCCCTAATCAGTCCTTGCCATTCCAAATACATGTAAATCCTGTCCTTTAGGATTCCCACCAACAGCATGCCCACCACCGATATCAGACCCATTGGTCTATAGTTCCCTAGCTTTTCACTACCATCATTCTTAAATCGTGGCACCATGTTAGCCAACCTTCAGTCTTCCAGCACCTCACCTGTGACTATTGATGATAGAAATATCTCAGCAATCACCTCCCCAGCTTCCGACTTTAGGGTACACCTGATCAGGTCCTGGAGATTTATCCACTTTTATGTGTTTCAAGACATCCAGTACCACCACCCTCTGTAATATGGACAATTTTCAAGGTGTCACCATCTATTTCCCTACATTCTATATCTTCGATGTCCTTCTCCAGAGTAAACACTGATGCAAAATACTCATTTAGTTTCTCCCCACCTCCTGCGGCTGCACACACGGACTGCCTTGCTGATCTTTCAGGCGCCCTATTCTATCCCTAGTTACCCTCTTGTCCTTAATGTATTTATATAATACCTATGAAATAAATGCTTTAACTGAACACATCACAGACATGGACTGTTCTAGGCATGAAAAACACAGGTGGCCTAGTATTCTGTATTTTTCCAGGGCTGCCGTGTTGAAAACCTTCAATGCCCAATCCCCAGTAATGCAAGAGAAGACTCCCACTGGAGGACCCTGACGTCTCCCCAGGACTAAGCACCTCAGCATGTCTGACAATTGAAGAAGGTGCAGAAATGGAGGCACAACAGCAGCCTATATAGGAACCCCCTCCATGCACAATGATTCTGAGGGAGAGGATTCTGAGGAACAGGACTTAGATGCATTTGGAATGGCAAGGACTGATTAGGCATGGTCAAGATGGCTTTGTGCATGGGAAATCATGCCTCACTAACTTGATAGAGGTTTTTGAAATGGTGATAAAGAAGATTGTTGAAGGTAGAGTGGCAGATGGACTTCAGCAAGGTGTTCCACAAGGTTTCATGGAGTAGACTGGTTAGTGAGGTTAGATCACATAGTATTCAGAAGAAGCTAGCCAATTAGATACAAAATTAGCTTGACAGTAGGAGACAGAAGGTGGTGATGTAGGGTTGCTTTTTGGGCCGAAGGCCACAAGAGTTGGTGCTGCGTCCACAACTTTTTGTTACTTCTATAAATGATTTGGATGTGAATATAGGAGGCATAGTTAGTGAGTTTGCAGATGCTAACGTATCTGTTGGCAGCCAGCTTATGATCAATGCCATCCAGTGGCTTAGAAACATGGTACTGAACCTTGACTGCATATGTAGTGTCGAGTCAGCTGAAGCATGTAGTAGACTCTCTTTTGAATTGTCCTCCATTTCGCTGAAATTTCGTATTAGCTCCAGGTCCCAAAATCTGCCTCAAGAGCAGTTATCTTTTCAAACAGAGGATGGCGCATGTATGGAATGTGCTGCCAGGAAAAGTGGTGGAGCTGGGTACTATTACCACATCTGAAAGGCATCTGGATATGTATATGAATAGGAAGAATTTAGATGGATATGGGTCAAATGCTGGCAAATGGGACTATGTCAGATTGAGATGTCTAGTCAAAGTTGTCAAATTAGACCAAAGGGTCTGATTTTATGCTGTATGACTTGGTGACGCCGTGACTCTAGGGCTGAACTTGTGGAACTGGGTTCTTGAGGCAGATTTTGGGACCTGGACTTAATGTGAATTTTCATCCAAATGGAGAACGGTTCAGAAGCAAGTCCATTACATATTTGAACTACCTCAACGCCACATATGCAATCAAGATTGAGTACTATGTTTCTGAGGCACTGGATGGCATTGATGACAAGCTGGATGCCAACAGATATATTAGCATGAGTTATAGAGTCATAGAGATGTACAGCATGGAAACAGACCCTTCGGTCCAACCCGTCCATGCCGACCAAATATCCCAACCCAATCTAGTCCCACCTGCCAGCACCCAGCCCCCATATCCCTCCAAACCCTTCCTATTCATATACCCATCCAAATGCCTCCTAACTGTTGCAATTCTACCAGCTTCCACCACATCCTCTGGCAGCTCATTCCATACACATACCACCCTCTGCATGAAAAAGTTGCCCCCTAGGTCTCTTTTGTATCTTTCCCCTCTCACCCTAAACCTATAGTTCTGGACTCCCCCACCCCAGGGAAAAGACTTTGTCTATTTATCCTATCCATGCCCCTCATAATTTTGTAAACCTCTATAAGGTCACCCCTCAGCCTCCGACGCTCCAGGGAAAACAGCCCCAGCCTGTACAGTCTCTCCCTGTAGCTCAGATCCTCCAACCCTGGCAACATCCTTGTAAATCTTTTCTGAACCCTTTCAAGTTTCACAA
>NC_057730.1:42655459-42672939 GCF_004010195.1 Chiloscyllium plagiosum
ACCTCAGGCTCACCGGTCTATAGTTCCCTGGCTTGTCTTTACCGCCCTTCTTAAACAGTGGCACCGCGTTTGCCAACCTCCAGTCTTCCGGCACCTCACCTGTGACTATTGATGATATAAATATCTCAGCAAGAGGCCCAGCAATCACTTCTCTAGCTTCCCACAGAGTTCTCGGGTACACCTGATCAGGTCCTGGGGATTTCCCACCTTTAACCGTTTCAAGACATCCAGCACTACCTCCTCTGTAATCTGGACATTTTGCAAGATGTCACCATCTATTTCCCTACAGTCTATAGCTTTCATGTCCTTTTCCACAGTAAAAACTGATGCAAAATATTCATTTCGTATCTCCCCCATTTTCTGTGGCTCCACACAAAGGCCGCCTTGCTGATCTTTGAGGGGCCCTATTCTCTCCTTAGTTACCCTTTTGTCCTTAATATATTTGTAAAAACCCTTTGGATTCTCTTTAATTCTATTTGCCAAAGCTAACTCATGTCCCATCCTGATTTCGCTCTTAAGTATACTCCTACTTTCTTCATACTCTTCTAAGGATTCACTCGATCTATCGTGTCTATACCTGAAGTATGCTTCCTTCTTTTTCTTAACCAAACCCTCAATTTCTTTAGTCATTCAGCATTCCCTATACCTACCAGCCTTCCCTTTCACACTGACAAGGAATATACTTTCTCTGGATTCTTGTTATCTCATTTCTGAAGGCTTCCCATTTTCCAGCCGTCCCTTTGCCTGTGAACATCTGCCTCCAATCAGCTTTCGAAAGTTCTTCTTGAATATCATCCTGCCTACTCTTCCACCATTCAGTTATTATCCCCATTCTGGTTAATCCAGTTGCCTTAGCCCCCCTTCCACCAGCTGTGTTGTTAGAAGTCCAGATTCCTGAGCAGCGCCTCTCTGACAATAGCCACAACCTCTCTTTTTCCTCTGAGGGCTGTACACAGCAGTCATGCAACAACATGATGATCGACGTTTGCCAAACCTTCCAGCAGCTGTGAGGCCACTGCTCCAGTGTAAAGTGACCATGTTTCAGATTTTGATCAGGTTCTAGTAAAAGACTGGCAGCTCCTGTGAAGAGTTATGTAGACTATTCAGATCTGTGAAGGGGGTTTGCATGTTACACTTGGGGTTATACATTTGCAGAAGAAATACATTGTACATGCACACCATAGAGGAGAGGGCTTAATGTGAAGGTGTATTGCTGCAGGGTGAAGTTGCCACCTGGGTTCATTTACACAGACGTTATACCATTTGAACTGCATTAAACTGGTTGTACTGCTGCTCTTTTATGGCACCTTCCTGTGAAATCAAGCAGCTTAATGATTCATGTCAAATGTCTCACCATCTGGTATTATCTCAGTCATCTTTTGAAATGTTGCAGAGGAAGGAACGTGAATGAAAGTCATGATGACTAGTTGGTATACCTAGAGGCCGCATTGCGCATTCTCTAGAATTTGGGAGCAACTGATGCCAGTGCACCTGAATTTGTGACAGGAATCTACCTGTTCATATAGTAAGCTACAAAAATAAAGTTTTTAATTGATTTTTCTTCTCTTTCCCCTCTTTGGATTCTTCCACACCTATGCAAAGAGGACAAATTGGAAACGTATTCCAGGCTTGCACCAAAGCTATATTGTCATCTTAGGTTGGGGTATGAGAAGGAATGGTTCAGAGATCTGCCGTGCAAAAGTACTTCTTCACAATGCCTCCCCACATGATCTAGCCAAGATCAGGAGCTCATTGCACGGTGCATTCCTCAATCTGGTAGTTTCCTTTAATTCCTTGGCAAAATATGCAGATGTACCTACCATTGGTAACTCTTGAAACAGCATCTTCCTTCGTACATTGTAAATCTTAAAATTGGAAAATGCATATTTGAGAATTATGATTAAAGTATTAGCTTCCAAAATTTGTCAGTAATACAAATCACGTGCTGTATGGAAACATTATATGTACAGTATATCTCTACTGCATGTTTTTTTTATTCCCACAAGTGATGTCATTAAATATTATAGGAATTGTGATCTACTTCGTCACATTCTAAATAGGTGGCGATGAACTTAAAGCAGAAATTTGCTTTACGGGTAACACAAATAGTCACACAAAATTGTATTTTAAAGTAAGAAGCTGAAAAATGTGTTGCTGGAAAAGCGCAGCAGGTCAGACAGCATCCAAGGAGCAGGAGAATCAACATTTCGGGCATAAGCCCTTCTTCATGAATCTTTGGATGCTGTCTGACCTGCGCTTTTCCAGCAACACATTTTTCAGCTCTGATCTCCAGCATCTGCAGTCCTCAATTTCTCCTAGTTGATTTTAAAGTAAGAAATAAAGTTATTCAAATGATTATGTTTCAACTCTTTAAAACTTCAGTTCCAGGTCCTCCTGTAAGATTGTTATTCCCAGAGGTCCAGTTGACATCATTGAGAGTTGTCTGGCAGACACCCGAAAACCCCAATGGCATCATCCTAGGTAAGACACAGGAAGAATGAACTGCATGGAAGTTTCTAATAAATACTATTGAATGGCCTAATGGATATTGATATGATTTAAGCTTGCCTTTCTTCACGACTTTTTTTATTTTTCCTCTTTATTTCTTCTTTGAAACATTTGTTCTCATAGGTATTCTTCCAAGGAAACATGGGACTGATAAATGACAGATTTTACCATGACAATTACTGCCCTTCTACATGCGAATAAAAGAACATTTATTTACCTCAAATAGATATTTTCAGAATTGTTCTTTGCATAGTATTTAAATGCAACATTTTTGAAAGCCTCCATTTTAAGGCCTTAATGAGAATTTACCAAAGATAAATTGGTAACAATATTCTACATGGAATCCCACTGGTAATTAATGCTATGGCAGAGCAATTACATTTGTGCTTTGGGAAATAAGATAATCTGCAAAAATAGTTTTTGGGTAAACAGACACAGGACAAACACATTGTCTTTCAGCGACACTGCGTGGTTATAAAGTGTATTACATGATTGTGTTTTCCTTGCACATAGACAATTTAAAGTGGTTTATTAAAGTAATAATACATAGCAGTGTTTGGTGCTGTGCATTCTTTGTGTTTCTTGAATATGGATGTAAAACAATTTGGAAACACACTATCAAATTTCGATGAAGGAATTTCAAATCAGCTCATAGTGATTTTTCAAAACAGTTTTATTGTAGTGCTAGAATTATAATATTTGAACCACAGAATAATAATAAAGACCATCAATTATAAGTGGCTTTCTGTGGTAGCACATTTCTATAATCTCTATTAAAACTGGAATTATATTCCCAACATACTTCATGTCCAATTTTTATTTAAATCAGTTTCAATTGAATAATAATTATAAATAGGTCAGAATTTATACTGAATTGAATCTAGAAATTTGAGAAACCTTTTGCTGGGTCTTTTATCTTCCTTCCTTGGTATGGCTTGCCTTCATATTTTCTTAAGTAACAACGACAAAACAGAAGAAGGAATTCTCTGTTGACTCAAACAGTCAGTGTTCCCTCTGCTTTAAGTAAATCACTAATGTTTTTCAAAGTATTTTTCACTTGTTTTAACTTTAAATGTCAGATGGGTGAATTAAGAATGATGATAATTGACAACAGATTGTAGTCATTTAGTACCATGAAATTGCCTGGACATTCGCTGTTATTCAAAGGTTGAGGATTTTCTGATTCAGCAACAACACAAAGTGGACTCTGCTGATGGTTTTTTAAAAAAAAATCTGTTAAGTTTTAAAAAATGTCATAAAGAAATATCAGCTCCATTCATCTACTCAACCCCCCCCCCAGCCAACCCCTCAGGAAAGAGCAAAACCTAACAAATGCAGTATAAAAATCACACTTCTAAAGACAAGCTAGAAAAGTACGTCACTGGGGAATAAGAGTAATCCCATTTGGACTCATATTGTTGATGACTGCTAGAACCGTTCACCTAAACATCATGTACAGCATGTTTTTACAATTTCAGAATAGCTGTGTGTGTCATATCATGTTTAAAGTAAACCACCCATTGACTTTTGAAGAACTTTTTCTCTTAATTTTCTTTTGTCAGGACAAACAGATGATGCAGTTGTAAATTGAAAACAAATGAGTACAAAATTATTAAAGAAATGCTTCAGGGACCATAATGCATCTCAAGGACACAGTGTAAAAAAAATTTCCGATGTCAGATGAAGTATAGATAGGAAGATAGGATACTCCGGAAGACTTTCCCAATACTGCTATAGGCATGTACTTAAGATCCTGTGTTAGAGCATCATACTTGAGCTGTACCAGGCATGCTATCATCTTGTACAACTTGTCCTTAAGGACTTTCTCTGAATTAGTTTGCTGGATTGATGAACTATGAGAGATTAAATACTCAATGAACTGGATTTGAAATTTGTTTGTAGAATTCAGTATCCATGAGATTGAGAGGAGTCCTATCTTCTCTTCTGTTCCAGCAGGTGATAGGGCAGTTTTTCAGTTAGCATAATGATACATTTAGAGACCATGCAGAAAAAGTTTGCAAGAATGGTTCCAGGGTTGAGGGATTTCAGTAATGAAGATAGACTGGAGAACATCGGATTGTTTGTCTTTGAGAGAGTTGAGAGGAGACTTGATAAAGATTTTCAATATTGAGAGGGGTCTGGTAGAGTAAATGTTGTGAAACTGTTTGCTTATTGGAAGGTCAAGAACCAGTAAACAATGATATCCAGTGAATAACAAAAACTGAACAACATTTTACGTCGCAAATGGTTAGGATCTGAATTCAATGACTCAAAGTGTGGTGGAAACAGATTTAATCATGTCCTTCAAAAAGATTTTGGATAGTCATCTAAAGAGAAAATAATTACAAACTTCAGGAGAGAAAGTAGAGTGGCGGACTAACTGAGTTATTTTTGCAGAGAATCAATTCAGAAATGGAAGATTGATTGGCCTCCTTTTGTGGCGTGACTATTCTAGGATTCTTTGAAATGTTTAGGCATTTGTCCTGTGGCATGAACAGTATGTGAGTGAAGTTCTTCGGGATCTCTTCATTTTCTATGGTTTGCAGTCGGAGGTTTGCCTGTACACCATTTCTACTAAGGAAACGTACAAATCACTGACAGCACCTTCAGGATTTTCATGTTATTTTGTATATGTTATTATTCTGTGTATGTTATTATCCTGTGTATGTGCAGGCTCCAGAAATTCTGTTTCAATGAAGTAACGACAACAAACTCTAATAATTTCATAAAATCCAGGCTAACACCTTGCATTTCTCTCTTGTTCAAGTTCCTCCTTTTCTATCCAATAATCCAATGCATCTTTTATTATCCTTATGGGACCTTTTTATTGCTGGTCCAGATTGCTCTGACACATTTCAAGTACCACCATTACTCTTCCTGGCTGTGACGATTGAGAATGCATTCAATAGTAAATCTTTCTTCAGGAAAGAATTTCTCATTTCTTCCTTCATATTTGTAAGGAGGCAGACAATTTAAATGATCTATTTTGATTAAACTCTTTGCGCAGTGCTGCTACAATTAGCATGGGTCATTACATTTGCCCGTGGCTCAAATTGTAAATGCAGTATATCGTGCAAAACAAAATTCCACAAAGTTGGCCATTTTAATTCTAATTTGTACTGCTTTAGCTGATCTTTACCAAAAGCACAGACAGGATGTACAATTGATCTCAATCTTGAGCTAGAGAGGGAATTATTCAACTAAAGTTCCTGCAATTGACTGCTATATGGTAAAAGCCTAGCATCAGGGGAGCACAGCAAGGAGACTAGTTCTGAAACCACCCACGGTCTAATAACCTGCCAGTGCTTGCTGTTTGGTTTCACACATGACAAGTGGCATCTTGGGCGACGTATTGGTGATTGGCTGGTCTCCCAGCATGAGTCACTGCCTTCAACAGAACAGAAAATTAGAGTGACAAAAATGAACACCAAATCGTCAAGGCTACAGTTTCAGTTTCATTGAAAAGTAGATGTTGAAAATGCAGTATAAATACATTCCATCACACTGGTTCAATAATGTGAAAACAAAAAATTACAAATTGACTATAGCATTCTGACAAGTATGTACTTTGATTTTTTAAAAAATCTTTTTCACTATCTACCCTTTCAATATATGTGAATAATTTGAACACAACAGATTTGTTTTTATTTGCAGGTTACCGGATATCTTACCGTTTGGCAACTGCTGAACCAAATAGGTTCATCACCACAGAGGTCAGTTCCAATGTCCGACAGTATTCTGCAACAAAGCTGATACCTGAATCTCCATATGTCTTCCGTATTTCTGCAAAGACACGTCAGGGGTGGGGCGAGTCAGTGGAGGCAATTGTGATCACCACTGAAACTAGAGGTAAAGTATAAGGCATTGTTGGTGTTGTTGGATCATTCTAAACTGAGTAATGATTTTTTTTGTGCATCCTTCAAATTAAAATTTTCATAAGTTGCAAATATATTTCAAAAATAATTAGGATACTGTAACTTCAGAGTTTAAAGTAATTGTTTTGTCTCCATTGGGGCTGCTAATTCCAGTCTTATTGATGACTGATAATTGTGCAGCGTTCCTTGACAGTATACGGATAATATTCCCAAGTACTGCTGTTGTTGCTTGTAGCTACTCCTGACAGGTGATCTGCTGTCATGATGTATCACACTTGCCTGTTTTGTGCCATAACTGTCACATCCACTGAAGCTGTCTGAGACTGCTCTGTGACATCCATTATTCAATCAAGCCTAGGTCAATCCCCATTTCTATTGCCCTCCTATTCCTTTGAGAAAAAGTTTCTGGAGGTTTTCAGCTCTGATCAAATGTCTGAAATACTGATATTTTCCTTTTTTGTTGTAACTTTTTAGAGTAACTTATACAGTCTGTGCAATAGAGTCCTGCCATTCTCTGGGGAATGCATTCCCAGAGAACATTGCAGTTGGTGAAATCATGAACCGTGAACATGATTTATAACAGGAGTCAATGGAAGAGGTTCCTTCCAACAAAAAATTTTAATAGCTACAGCACACAGAACAAGTTGAAATTCACTTAAGTGCACTGAAAACAATGTTTTTATTAAATGTATAGATTTTTCTGTGGAGAAATTGTGCTTTAAACACACAAAGTGGCAGATGTGTAACACTGATTCTTAATTTATTGTAGATGTGTACTCAAAGGTGGAGGTGAATTCTGTAAATTTTTGGTAATGAATAATAACAATGTCAATCCCTCTGCATTGGACACTGCTTCTTTGCATGTGGTATCATAGTCTGTTGCCTTTTTTCTGATCTCATGATATCTGCCATCACTTGAGTGAAGTTGAGGTTTCCTTATGTCAGACTCTTAAGTCAGAATGATATTAATAAAGAAAAACATTTAAACACACTTGAATGACTGCAAAGTGCTTGGAACATGCTGCTGCAGAGATCTGGCACTACTGTGCCAGGGTTCAATGCATTAGCTTGCTGTGTAGCCTAGACTTTGTTCTAGCAAGAAAAGGTTGCATATGAAATGGCTTCATTGCATATCACAGTACTGGTATACAATCCTTTATCCAAAACCATCGCGGCCAGCTGGTTTTCAGAATTCTGAATTTTTCGGCTTTTGGAATAAATGACAGTTTCACAATGAAATTGAAAAAAAAAATACCAAACCGCAAATGCACCTGTGAGTACTATAAGCACTGAGACAGAATTGACGTCTGCCAGTGCAGGGCCATTCTGCCATGTCACGTCTGAGTGACAAGTGAGTGTGGAGTTGGGTTAACTGTTTGCAAGCCAAACAACCTTGTTATGGAGAAAAAAGCTTCACAAAATGATTTTGGAGTTTTTTGGATTTTGGATAAAGGATTGTGTATGTGCTATCCTTACATTGTGTAGCCTCACTGGCCGATGCAATGCCAGAATACCAAATTTGGACCATGCAGTTCAGGCAAGATGGATTCTGCACTCTGACTCCTTAAGGGGCTGAGCTCGCAAATTGCAGATAAGGTATTCAGCTGCTTTTACTATGGCAAACTGTCTGGAGTATTGTTTAATGTGTTGTGAGTTGCTGAATTTGCAAAGTTGTTGGTACATTCTCTCAGAAATTGGAGAAGAATTAGTGACCTGTTGACTCAGAATGTTGCAATAGGTACGGGAGCAGCTGTGGCTGTACCTTTGGGTCTGCAACATGAATGGAGACTCCAGAGCCTGACATCTTTACGAAGCTGGAGAAGGATATCCTTATACCTGATGCTGTTAGGAGGCTGCCTGGCATGTCAGCCCGTGCACCCAGAATCTCAGTGTGCTATTTCCTTCTATACTAACCCCATCAAGGTTCTGATCTGAGCCTCTTGCAGCAGAAACTGTCTGCAAACAACCCCTCCAGCATTTTAGTAAAAGATTTTTCTGGTCAGGCTGAGGCCCGTTTAAGTGTGAATAATTATCACATGTGGATTCCAACTTGCTTCCCAGGTACATGCAATGGCAGTATTTGATTTTGTGACTGTAAGTGAGAGATCAAATCATAGGACCTCTTCATTAATACTTTCATGCTAGTTTTTTCTTTCCTCCTTTGATAAGCAGGTGTTGTTTGTGGGTGCATGAAAGAAGAAAATCAAAAAATGAGGGTTGGTGTTGGAGAGTGGTGGTGGAATGTGTGAGAAGGAAGAGATTCATGGTCATATTACTTGCAACTTGTTCATTATAACAGAAATCAGGAGGAGTGTCTGCAGAGAGTTGAGAAGAGGCATAAGGCAGGAATCTAACATCGATCCCAATGATCTCGGCAACACCAGATGAATAAGAAATTACTCAGCAGTTCTGGTGCATCTGTGAATTGGAATTAAAATTTCGGGACTAGTGATCCTTCTTCAGGGTCCACTTTCTCTCGCAATTTCAATTTTGTTTCAGATTTCCAGCTTGCACAGTTTTTTGTTTCTTTCTTAACCAGGTGAAATGACATCACTCCCAGCCCCATTAGTCTGCAAACTGTGTTCTGTGAGAGCCTCAGGAGATGCAGAGGTTCTTGTGCTATCCACTGGTCTAATGTGACCCTTCCTGTTGTGTGTCACATGGTCCAAAGGAGATGGGACAGAATGCCAGTAATAGTGCAACATGTGGAATTGTGTTTGAGTGATGTTCCCATTGTTGTTAAAAAAACTGGACATGTGTGGAGGTAATTAGAGATGAGTGTGAAACAGGCAAAATTGTTAGTTGTATGAGATGTATCTGGATATTAGCATCACCCCGATTGCCAAGGAATTTTATGTGGGAGTATATTTAAATGAGTGGGATTGGAGGTTCATTTTAAGGATCATCCATGAGCATTTCCTGCACAATCCCTCCAGTGTACAATGGCATCTCTGCCTGCCCAACTCCACCAGAAATATTTCATTCACCATATCCATGTCTGAGACACTCTCTGCCTTGGCACTGAATTTCCCATTGTTTAAATTCCACCAATATTATGTAGAACAATATTCCTTTGTAAATGATAGCCTACTTCAATGGGTTGGCTGCATCACACTCTTCAGCCCCTGTAGGGTGCAGAAAGAGTTGATAGAGTGAAGAAGAGGGAAGTAGCACAGAGCCCATTCTAACATTAGGCTTCAGTTGTGCAGATTGGGTCATTTTTAAATTCATTCAGAGAATGTGGACTTTGCTGGCTCGAACAATTTTTATTGCCCATCTGTAACTGCTTTTGGGAAGGCGATGGTGAGCTGCCTCCTTGAACCATTGCAATCCATTTGATGTAGGTGCGCCAACAATGATTTTAGGGAGGGTATACCAGGTCATTAACTACAAACCATTTCCCAAAATCTGGGCATATGATTTTCTAGCCCCCTATATGGGTTGCAGGAGATCTTAAAATTGCAAAAGTGATGTGTTTTTTTGTAGACTTGAAATATCTGAGCATTTTTCTATATTGTCAGGTGGATGCTAGTGTTGCAGCTGTATTTGAGCTAGAAACAAGATTAATTCTGGAGCACTAGCATTGCAGTTGAGCTGCTCTTCAGCTTCATAAGCAGATATCCAATAATGTCGTGATGCAATATAGCAATTCACAAAAGTTCAAAGGCAGCACCTCACAAACCTGCAATCTCCACCAGTTAAATATAGGCACTTCGGCAACACCATTATCTCCAAGTTATACACAGTTGTGACCTGGGCAAGTATTCCATTTCTTCATTATTGCTAAGTCAAAGTCCTGGAACAACCTTACCTGACAGCATTGTGGAACCCATTTTGACACACAGACTGGAGTAGTTCAAGACAGTAGACACTGTAACCTTGTCAAGGACAGCTGGAATGAATGGCAATGAATGTTGGTCTTGCCACCATAACATATATTTCAGGAAGTATTTATTAAATGCCTTTGTATTAATCAGTGCTATCACCTATAAGGTACAACAGCATTACAAAATTGAATTTATTTAAAAGTAATAAATCACATTTAATCAAGTTTGTAAGTTTGATAGAAAAGAGTAAATTTCACTTAAAGCCATTTAGAATGACCATGAATTAGTGAACCAATATTCCAGAAATTCCATGTTCTCTAGAGATCTTAAAATAGTTACTAATCCATTTCAGATCTCAGATTTTCTGCACAGATAGTCCTCTAACCTATTTAATGTTCAGAATCATAGGAAGAGAATTGTACCTTCCAGATAAGCTTTCTGATATCATTTAAAATCTTGACCATAAAATAGCATTACGACATAGTACATTGGAGAAAGTGAGGACTGCAGATGCTGGAGAGTCAGAAAAGAGTGGCACTGGAAAAGCAGCGCAGGTCAGGTGGCATACAAGGAGCAGGAGAGTCGGCATTTTGGGCATAAGCCCTTCCTGATGAAGGGCTTATGCCTGAAATATCAACTCGTTTGCTCCTTGCATGCTGCCTGACCTCCTATGCATTTCCAGCACGATCCAAATTGACTCTGACATAGTACATTAACGTGTAACGTGCAGCCTTTCCCTCATGAAATTATGTGCAATTACTTTTAAAGGTGTAATGTATTAAAATAATTGTTATCATTAATGGCAATATAATTTTTGCCTTCTTGAAGAGATTCCATTCAAACAAAATAACATGCAAATTTTACGAAGGAAAAGATTTCTCATAATTTATACTCGCCTAGTTTCCATATGTCAACTGAAGTACACTTTTTTGGGTTATCTTACATTTCAGGTAGCTCAACTCAATGTTAGAAACTACTCCCAAGTCTTGCACAAAGATCAAGGCTAACACTCCAGTAAGAGTACTGAAAGAACAGTGAGAACGAGAATACTGTGCCATGACAGATTTTTCTCGCTGAGAGGATATACTTTCTCAAACAATTAGATGCAAGTAATAGGACAACAAATGGCATGTTGTCCTTTTATTGCCAGAGGAGTGGAGTATAGAATGAAGAGGTTTCCCTCCAATTATATGGTGCTATGGAGTAGTATACATATTTTTCATGCAAATGTTTGTCAAGCAAACAGTTATTGAGAGTTGAGACTTCTGACCCAGCAATCCTGTCACTGTCCTGCAGGAGTCTGCCCATCCTATTTTAATTTTGGGATGATGGGCATAGGCTGAAGATGGGACCCTGTAGCTGGAGGTAGGCTGAAGATGGGACCCTGTATCAGGAGGTAGGCATAAGATGGCAAGAGACAGGCAAGTAGCAAGGTTGTTAGGCTAGTTTACTGGAGATACTGCCAAAAGTAATCATGACTCTTGCCCTCTAGTTCTCACTCCTCATCTATCTTCATGCCCCCTCAATATATGCCCACATTGGCTTACTCATATCATCCATGACCTAACCCTCATATCTCCCTTTGCCATCATGTACTCAACACCTCTTCATGCATCCAGCAAGCACCCACAGCCCCTGCAATAGCCCAGTCCCTTCCATGCCTCTACCACACCCACTTTTCCAGTTATCATCTATGATTAGAACCAATGAGCCATTGACAAGTCTTTGAAATGCTCCTATAAGTAATAACACAAGAAACTAAGTTTAGAAATCTCATTTGAAAAATATTTGCTCATCTAAGAACTTCACAAAAATGTCAGTCAACCATAAAGATTCATGTAAGCAATCCATTTCACATCTCTTCATCTTATGTAAATAAGCAATGAAAACAAACTTCAAAGAAAGATGTTTTGCAAGATAATAAAGATGTCAATCAAGCAAAGCTAACATACCTCTGAAAACTGGGTCAACATTTCCGAGAGGGCTAAGACTATTAGCAATTATTTCACCCAGATAAGTAATTATAATGAGACCATCTGCCAACTGTATCCCCAAAGCAGTTTGTGCAAATGAACAGATACTTTCTTTCCAGATGGCCTTGGGTAAAATAGCAGTAGGTATGGAAGAGACCCATAACTATTTTGACTACTCCACCATAAAATTACATACCAGTTGAGAGTTTATGGCAGAATGGCCACCTGATGTATTTTACAAACCCTCCCAGCTTCAAGCCTACCAGAGCAAGAGTGTAAATGTAGTTGGTAGGGTATGATGTAAAAAACACTGCATAAACTACAGAGGAGTTAAGAGAAATTTTGTCAGAGTGGTTGGAAGTGGCTAGCAAATTTACAAAGAGATCTGTAACTACTTCAGTGTCTAGCATTCTTGTCAGAGACAAGAAGGATCTGCACTGTTGGCCTCACTCTGCATCACGAATTAGCCATCCAACCAACTGAGCTAACCAGTTAAATAAGGGTGAAAATCCAGGGTGCAGTTTCTTAGGCTTGAAAGCTAAAGAAGAAAATTAGATAAACTAAGACATAGTCAGATGGTGTTGACAATCTTTCAGGAGAACATGGGATAGAGCAACTTTTGCTGAATCATTTTCTTCTATGTGTGTGTTTACAGCTGCTGAAGATTACACCTTCCTTGATGGAAAATGATGCAAACAGAAAGGCATAGTGATAAAACAACATGCTGAACATTTTTTTTTGGTGAATACTGAATGAGCAAATTGTGGAACAAATGTGTGCTGAACCATCAAAAGTCAATCACTGCACTATGATGTTGGTTCCTTTACACATATTCAATCAATAAATTGTGTCTTGCTCATGCACAACACTGTAAGCAAAATCAATCACTTTCAACGTAACTTCAAAACATATTGCTTTCTTGATATTTATCTGCAAAAATTGATAATGCTCATGACATTGAACTAATACATCTAGACACTGATAGGCTTTGAACAGTCATTGGCACATTTCACTTATCACTTAGCACAGAATAGCTGTGAATTTCATTATAATTCCCTTTCATCTTCAATTAGTATTACTCTATCTAGTGAAATCAATGGTCCAAGTTATTAAAATTTAAAATGAGCTGGAGGAGCATTTACTGTTATAGTCCAATTACTCTCCATTTGACTATAAGTGGCTCACTTTGAAACTTTCAAAACCCAAGTTCAAGTATTTCAATTCGTCCTTTTACGATTTAATTGTTGTTGGAAAATTATTATTTCAATCATTCATTGCATTTTTAATGAAAGCTGTTGATTTAAATGTGGATGAAGTTGAAAGACATCTTGCTCTGTTAGTAAACTCTCTAACATAACTGGTCCTGTGGAGCAGCAATCATTATGCACAATAGAATGTTTAATAATATGATCAAATCTGTGGGTTAGGTTGTGGCTGTCGCTTTAACACAGTATTATGTTCTGGTCAGATCATATATTGATGCTAATCATTGCTGACTGATTGAGAGAAGAGTTATGACTTTGATTCTTAGTGATCAAGCAGACATTGAGAAAAGATGAGCTTTTCACCTTTGAGCACAGTGAAAAAGGAGCCTACTATTGGTGTATGAGGCAGTAAACAATACATACAATATCAATTTAGACCATTTTAAGTTAAATCATGACACCAGGAGGGTCTATAATTCAAGCAAGAGCAAGGCAAATTTAGAACTAATTGTGGAATTATCTTTTCATGTGTGATCAGCATATGGACTTTTAGGTAGGGCAAAAGCAGCAAAACTTGTATTTAATTAACTTAAATAATTAGCTGTTATGTGATGAGAAGTCTGTGACATATATAAATATTTTGTATTTGTAATATTTTGTAACATGTATATATTATCATTTCTTTCGAATATCAAACTAGCATCTCTTTTTGTAAACCAGTTTAAAAATTTATTAGTTCAGTTTTTCTGGAACCATGAATTCAACCAGCTTGTGTCAGAAAGCAGGTGACTGCAAGGCCTGGTGGAGCATCAGTGGAAGCTTTTTTTAAACTTAGTTAAAAAGCTTTTGATTTAGTTCAAGGAGATGTGACAGGGGTCAGAAGTGATCATAGTCTCTCCTAGAAAATGAGGTTGTTCAGACCATTAAAGACGTGTCAAAGAAAAGTCATCTTGTCCTCAAAATATTAAGTCTTTTTCTTTCCCAAACACTGAAAGTGTTTAGTTCAGATCTTCAGCAACTGCAGTATTTTACTTTTATTTAAGGGAATAAGTTACCACAGTGGAAAAAAATGTAGCTTGTGAAACTTCCAGACCAGAAATTTGACTAGAATTCAACAGATTATTAAAAGACTGAGAGAACCAAAGCGCTTAAATATTCCGGAAACAATACTTCACAGCTTGCAGGACATGAACTAGGAAGACAGGCAGGAGATTGGAAGAACACAGCAAGCCAGGCAGCATCACAAGGTGGAGAAGTTGATGTCTTGGGTGTAACCCTTCAGGAGTGGGGGTGGGTGTAGAGAGAGCTGCAGATAAAGGGGGTGTCAGGGGCAGGGTGGTGAAGTGGGGATAGTGAAGACAGGTTCTGACTGGATGAGCTAGAGTAACCCTCCACATCACTTCTGGTAGATCATTGGAGGCTTTTTACAATAAGCTGTTTTAATTGTGATTAAATAATATCAATTCAACTCTACCAGTACCAAGGCATTGATGCATATATAACCAGATATTCAGTAGCTGATTTTTCAGGCAGGTAAAAAGAAAGTTTGGCTAACACCACTTAAACTACTATAAGCTAATTAAAACAATGAATATTTTAATATTATGTATAGGGATTCTGAATATATATTTTTAAAAATTGTAAATTAAAATATTAGTTATTATTAACTTATGCTGTTGATCTATGTGGAAGATTTATTTTGTCTACTAGATGCAATGAGATTATTAACCCATTCTTTATCAATGGGTTTTAAAACAAAAGGGTAGGAATAGGT
Organism: Chiloscyllium plagiosum; assembly: GCF_004010195.1. Classification (NCBI taxonomy): domain Eukaryota; kingdom Metazoa; phylum Chordata; class Chondrichthyes; order Orectolobiformes; family Hemiscylliidae; genus Chiloscyllium; species Chiloscyllium plagiosum. The sequence continues at coordinate 42,670,622 of NC_057730.1, forward strand.
CATTCAGCCATCAAGACTGCTCTGCCATTTCAGCTCATAGCTGATCTTCTAACTGAATGCTATTTTCCTGTTTTTTCCAAATTTGTGGATGATACATAATTAGGTGGAAAAGTATGTTGTGAGGATGATGAAAAGGGGGTTTTAAGAGCCTTTGGACAGGCTGAGTGAGCCAGCAAGAACATAGCAGAGTATAAGGTGAATAAGTGCAAGGTTGTCCACCTTGTAAGGTAGAACAGAGGTGCAGAATATTTATTAAACAGTGAAAGGTTGGAAAGTGGTGATGTTCAAAAGCATCTGGATGACAAAGGGTCAGTTAGACTCGAAACGTCAGCTCTTTTCTCTCCTTACAGATGCTGCCAGACCTGCTGAGATTTTCCAGCATTTTATCTTTTGGTTTCAGATTCCAGCACCTGCAGTAATTTGCCTTTATCTGGATGTCTTTGTTCAGAAGTCTCTGAAAACTAAGAAGCAGGTGCAACAAGTAATTTGGAAAGGCAATAGTACTTTGGTCTTTACTGTCAAAAAGTTTATATGCAACAGTAACAATGTCTTGCTTGAATTGTATAAACATTTTGTGTAGTTTTGATCCTTTATCCAAGAAGGAATATTAAGAAGGAATATAACACTCTTGATAGTGTGTAGTGGAGACCAGACTAATTTCTGGAATGATCCTATTTGGAGAGACTGAGACTAGATCTGTATTTTCCAGAGAAGTGAACTCATTGAAAATGGCAAATTTTTAAAGGATTAAACATGGATGTATAAAATATTTAACATGGCTAATGGGAGTCCAGAGTCAGGGACCACAGTCCTAGAATAATGGACAAGGTATTGTGGAATGAGATGAGAAAGAAATGCTTCACTCAGAATGTGATGAATATTTGGAAAGCTCGACCCTAAAATACTGGAGAGATTTAGTCATTGTGTATGTTCAAGAAAGACACTGATAGATTTCTAGAAACTAATGACATCAAAGGATACAGGGATATTGCATATTACAAAGGGTTCTGAGAGACGAGATTTATGCTTATTTGGAAAAACATATCTTGATTAGAGATAGCATGGCTTTGTGAGGGGCAGGTCATGCCTCAAAAACCTTATTGAATTCTTTGAGGATGTGACAAAACACAATGATGAAGATGGAGCAGTGGATGTGGTGCATATGGATTTTAGCAAGGTGTTAGATTAGATTAGATTAGATTCCCTACAGTGTGAAAACAGGCCCTTCGGCCCAACAAGTCCACACTGACCCTCCGAAGAGTAACCCACCCAGACACATTTCCATCTGACTAATGCACCTAACACTAAGGGCAATTTAACCTGGCCAATTCACCTGACCGGCACATTTTTGGACTGTGGGAGGAAACCGGAGCACCCGGAGGAAACCACGCAGACACGGGGAGAATGTGCAAACTCCACACAGACAGTCACCTGAGGTTGGAATCAAACCTGGGATCCTGGTGCTGTGAGGCAGCAGTGCTAACCACTGAGCCAACGTGTAGGTTACAACAAGACATTGACAAGATGCAGAGCTATGCTGAGAAGTGGTCGATGGAGTTCATCCTGGAAAAGTGTGGAGTGAATTCATTTTGGAAGGTCGAATTTGAATGCAGAGTATAGAGTTAAAGGCAGGATTCTTGGCAGTGTAGAGGACCAGAGGGATCTTGGGGTCCATGTCCATAGATTCCTCAAAGTTACCACGAGATGTTAAGAAGGCATATAGTGTGTTGGCCTTCATTAACTGGGGGATTAAGTTTAGGAGCTGTGACGCTATTCTGCAGCTCTGTAAAGCTGTGGTTAGACCACACGTGGAATACTGTGTTCAGTTCAGCCTTATTACAGGAAGGATGTGGAAGCTTTAGAAAGGGTGCAAAGAAGATTTACCAGGAAGCTGCCTGGACTGGAGAATTTATCTTATGAAGAAACGTTGAGGGAGTTCGGACTTTTCTTCATTGGAGCGAAGAAGGATGAGAGGTGACTTGATAGAGGTGTACAGATAGAGTGGATAGCCAGAGACTTTTTCTCCAGGGCGGAAATGGCTGTCACGACAGGGCATAGTGTTAAGGTGATTGGAGGAAGGTTTAGGGGGAGATGTCAGAGGTCTGTTCTTTACACAGAGTGGTGGGTGCTATGCTCTGCCAGCAGTGGTAGTACAGTTAGATATCGGATCAGTGGTGCTGGAAGAGCACAGCAATTCAGGCAGCATCCGAGGACAGGCAAAATCGACGTTTCGGGCAAAAGCCCTTCATCAGGAATAAAGGCAGAGAGCCTGAAGCGTGGAGAGATAAGCTAGAGGAGGGGGGGGGTGGGGAGAGAGT
>NC_057730.1:42673825-42705452 GCF_004010195.1 Chiloscyllium plagiosum
GAGGTTCAGGAAGGGGAGGGAGGTGTCAGAGATGGTCCAGGTAAATTTAAGGTCAGGGTGGAATGTGTTGGTGAAGTTGATGAATTGCTCAACCTCCTCGCGGGAGCACGAGGTGGCGCCAATGCAGTCATCAATGTAGCGGAGGAAGAGGTGGGGAATGGTGCCGGTGTAATTACGGAAGCCACCTCGTGCTCCCTGTTTTTACCTCGTACAGTTAGATATGTCAGGGACATTTAAGCGACTTTTGGATAAGCACATGGATGATAGTAAAATGAAGGGTAGGTAGGTTAGTTTGATCTTAGAGTACGATAAAAGGTTGGCACAACATCAAGGGCCAAAGGGGCCTGTAGTGTGCTGTTTTGTTGTATGTTCTATGAAATATTTTGTCAAATAAGTCTGGTGTTGTTGGATCACCTCATTTTTGTGATTCTGTAGTTATTCAACATAGTGGTGCTAGAAAACGGATCTCTGATTTTAGGCAAAAGTGAGGACTGCAGATGCTGGAGATCAGAGTCAAGATTAGAGTGGTGGTGGAAAAACACAGCAGGTCAGACAGCATCCGAAGAGCAGGAAAATCGACGTTTCAGGCAAAAACCCTGCATCAGGATCTCTAATTTTGCCCAGTTTTCGTTTAATTTTGTTTTGTTCATGTTCAGTGAAATCCAGAGTGTTTTGGGATGGTTACAGGACAGAATAATTTTGAAACTATCTTTTGTTTTATAGACCGCCCACAACCAGCCATCAATCTGTCAGTACCTCAGTCTGAAATTCGAGGTCGAAGTTTGCTGTTGCAATGGAAACCAGGGAGTGATGGGTCATCACCAATCCGCTACTTCACGGTGCAAACAAAGGAACTACCTAACAGGACTTGGCAGACACACACCTCTTCAATTAGTCATGATGCTACGTCATATGTTATAGACCGGTAATGTGTGCAGTCAATTTAGTTTGAAATTCTGCATATTATGGTTTATCAAATTAAGACAAAGCTGGTTTTATGCCTGTGAATAAATTAATTGAAAGAGCATCAGGTTTCCTGAAAATCTGAAATCAAAATAGAAAATATTGAAAATACATAGGTGACAATCAAAAACTGGAGGTGAAATATTTTGAAAGATAACGTTTCATAATTCCTGATCGAAGCCAACAGACAATCCCTGAGGAAAATAAATGATAGAGTTCATTGGTAAAGATAAATCCAGGTTTTGATAAGCCTGGCTGAGAAACCACACTGAGAGCATATTTTTTGGTGGGGGGGTGGAGATGTTTTAGAGGTGGCTTGTGCTTTAAAGTGGAGATATGACCTTGGGAAGGTGTGTTTCCCCATGAGTACAGGGGACCACCCCCAAAGGAGCTTTTCCCCCAAACCAGCTCCACCTCCTTACTCACAGCAGCCTGTGTCATGAAAGCTGCTGGGCTACCTGCCCCAGCCTTGGGTAAAATAGTTGCAGATATGGCATGAGCCCCCTTACTGACCATTAATTGGCTTAATAACTTCAATAGATCCAATAGCAGACAAGATATCGGATGACTTCCCCACTTGGGAAACTGGTTGGGCAACTACTTGCTAGAGGAAACATTCATGTTCTGTAAAAGGATTGATTTGATAAATTTTTGTACTTCATGTTCTTCCTTTAAATTGGATCTGTGGTTTCAGATGAAGGCAGTTTTATCTTATAAAGTTTTATCTTATCAATACAAAATTCAGCAATACACTAACCTAGAACCAAAGCAAAGAATCAATGTCATATATAATATCAGTTAGGTTTTTTAACTGATACACAAAACCATTGTGGCATTATGGTCTGCTTGAATATTCCAGCGGTGAAGTCTGTGCTTGGTTGGTGAAAGATTATGTCAGGAATCTTCAACACCAAGACACTTATTACTTCTTTTGTTTGTTACCTAGAGCAGTTCCCTAAGGTGACTCCTAAAGCTTTTCTCAACAACCTTCTGTCTCCAACATAGTGGAGAATCATAGATATTCTATTGCTGAATTTGCTTCCACAACTCTTTCAGGCAGTGCATAGCAGTTCATAGCAACATGCTGTATAATTTTATTTGCTTATGTCACTGTTAGTTTCTTTTTGAGAGTAATGGTACCTTAAATCTGCACACTCAGGTTACTTTCTGCAATTACTGATGGTTTTGAACTGTTTTACTTTATCAATATCCTCAATGACTTAGAACATCTGTATTTTTAGTTCCCCATATTTTTCCCTTTGATAAGGACAACAATGCCAGCTTCTCTTATCTTCCCACATCAATAAAGCTTTATTAGAATCGCATCAGAAATATGAAATCTTGCTCCATCTCTCAGGCCTTGGCATTCTTCCCAAATAGTGATACCCGTTAGTCACAATATTTCATCTGGGGCTAACCAGTATTTTTTGAAGACTTCAAGTAACTTCCTTGCTTTTGAACTCAAGTACCATTTACAGCCTTCTCAACTTATCCTGCCATCTTCAAATCTGTCACAGAATCACAGAATTGTTACATTACAGAAGGAGGCCATTTGTCCATTGTGTCTGCATCAGCGCTGCTAAGGAGCAATATGACTTAGTACCATTCTCCTGCTTTTCCCCATACCATGAATATTGTTTTCAAATAAACAATTATCCAATGCCTCCTTGAATGCTTCAGTTGAGCCTGTCTCCACCACCTTCCCAGACAATATATTCTTAACTACACACTGTGTGAGAAAGTATTTTCTTCATATCACATTTATTTCCTTTGGTAGTTACCTCCTATCTTTGCTCACCCATTGACGATCCTCATATGAGAGGGAACAGTTTCTCCCCTTTTTCACTGTACAGCTCCCTCATAATATTGAAAACTGCTTTCAAATATCCTCTTAGCCTTCTCTTCTCTGAGGAAAACAGTCTCAACTTTTCTAATCTAACTTCATAACTGAAGTTTTTCACTCCTGCATCCATTCTCAGACCTCAGCTGAGCTGCTTAATTGTCCACCACCATTCACAATGGGATGTGGCAGGACTTGTAGAACCTAGATTTGATCCATTGGTTGTGGAATCATTTGGCTGTATATCAATTGCAGCTTATGTTGTTTGGCATGCAAATAGACCTATGCTCTAGCTTCGTCAGATTGACCATTTTAGAAATGTCTGGTCCTGCTCTCGGCGTGCCCTGCTGCACACTTCATTAAACCAGGGGTGACTCTGGTAGTAATGGTAGACCAGGAGATATGCCAGGCCGTAAGGTTACAGATTGTGTTTGAATACAATTCTGTTCCTATTGACGGCTCATACTACCTCACGAATGTCCCGTCTAGACCTGTTTAAGTCCATCTGATTTCGCATAGTGATAGTGCCACACAACACAATGGAAGGTATTCCCAATGGGAAGATAGGACTTCATCTCCATAAGGACTGTGCAATGATCTCTCTTACCAATCCTAACATGGACAGATGCATCTCCAGGCATATTTGAGAGGATGAGATCAAGTATGTTTTTCCCTCTTGTTGATTTCTTAACATTTGCCAATCTAACAGCTATATTCTTTAGGACTCAACCAGATCAGTCAGCAGTGGCGATGCAGAGCCAGTCCACCCTCCTACCACTCTGATGTTTTTCCAATTGTGTTGAACGTGGAAGGTACTGATTCATCAGGTGCTAGGAGGCAGGGAGTGGTTCTGATTAATCAGCTAGAGGTTTCCTTTCCCAGGTTTGACCTGATGCTATTAGATGTAATGGAGTGCAGAGTTGATATTGACAACCAGGAACACTGATTTCCCAACTGTACACCACTGTGCTACCACTTCTGCTGAGTCTGTTCTACTGTAAGACAGACTGTACCCAGCGGTAGTGAATGTGCTGTCTGGAGCATTGTGTATCAGGCATGCTTCTTGAGTAGGAGTATGTTAGGCTGTTTTTTTAGATTTTTTTGTAGATTACATTACAGTGTGGAAACAGGCCCTTCGGCCCAACAAGTCCACACCGACCTGCACAACCCACCCATACCCCTACATTTACCCCTTACCTAACACTACGGGCAATTTAGCATGGCCAATTCACCTGACCTGCACATCTTTGGACTGTGGGAGGAAACTGGAGCACCCAGAGGAAACCCACGCAGACACTGGGAGAATGTGCAAACTCCACACAGTCAGTCGCCTGAGGCGGGAATTGAACCCGGGTCTGTTGATTGACTGTGAGTTAGCTTTCCCAATTTTGGCCTAATCTTCAGATGTTAATAGGGAGGACTTTGCAGAGACAACAGGACTAAGTTTGCCATTATCGTTTCCGGTGCCTTTTTCACAGGTGGTGCAACTGAGTGGCTTGCTGTGCGTTTCATATTACTTCTAAGAATCAACCACATGCTGTAGACCCGAGCCGTGTGTAGACCAGATCTGTTATGGGTGGCAGTTTTCCTTCTCTAAAGGACATTAGTAAACTGGATGAGTTTTTTTATGACAATCTAATGGTTTCATGTCATTATCAGTCTTTTAATTCCAGATTTTTATTGAACTAGAATTCCACCATCTGCGGCGGTGAGATTTGAATCAGACTCCCCAGAATATTACCTCCCGTCTGTGGATTATTGTTCTGCAACATTGCCATAATTATTGCCTCCTCACTCCTCACAGTTTACAATGCTAACAAGTTTGGTAATATCTACCAATTTGGAATTACCCCCTGCAAACCAAGAACCAGATCATTAGTATGTATCAAGAAAAACAAGTGTACCAAAACTGACACTGAAGAACGACACTACAAACCTTCTTCCAATCTGAAATCTACCCATTAGCCATTACTCTCTGTTTTCCATCCCTCAACCAATTGTATACCCACATTGCTATTTTCTCATTTATTAACGAGCTATAAATTTTCTCACAAGCCTGTTGTGAGACACTTTACCAAACATCTTTTGGCATTCCATGTACAACAGTTTAATATTTTCCTCATCAACTCCCTTTGTTACCATTTCAAAGACCTTTAGCAAGTTAGTTAAATATGATTTTCCCTTAAAAAAATTCAAGGTGGCTTCCCTTAGTTGACACACATTGCTCCATGAAGCTCAGAATTCTATCCCAATAATTTTTTCAATACATTTCCCCAACACCAAAGTTATACTCACTGGTCCATAATTGCCAGGCTTATCTTTGTAAACTTTTCTCAACGAGTCAGTTACATTTGCATTTTCTAGTCCTACTCCCAAATTCAGGGAAGATTGAAACATTGTTGCCAGTGCCTCGCAATTTCCAGTCTCACTTCCTTTGGTATCCTTTGATGTATATCATCCAAACCACATACCTTATCAATATTAAGAATCAACTGCCTATCCAAGGCCAAAACCTTACCAGTTTTAAATGCTTCTAGTGACTGGGTTTCCTCCTCTGACACCATGGTCTGACCAATAATTCATTTCTAAGTAAGGACAAATGAAAAGTATTAATGTAACATGTCAATCATTTCCCATGTGTAAATATCCTACTTCTACACATCTACTGTTAATGTACCTATGGAAAACTTCAGGGTTCCCTCTGTGAGCTGCTAGCCATTTTTTCATAATCCTTCTTTGGTACTTTTAGTTGTGTTTCTTGTTCCCTTCTGAACCTTCTATATTCAGTTTCGTTCTTAATTCTATTTAATACCTGAGGAAAGCGTGTTTTTTTCTTGTTTATCTTAATCTATTTTGATTTTTATTGAGGGAGCTCTGCCTATATTTCCCTTCCCACATCTGTGCCTGAACGATCTCTTTGAAAGTAGCCCATTGTTGAGCTACAGTTTTCCATCAATCTTTGACTCCACAATCCAGGCCAGTTCTATTCTTGTCTCATTGAAGTCAACTCTGACAATTTATTATTCTAACTCTGGATTGACAAATGTCATTTTCCATCCTGGACCTTATGAAACTATGATCACTGTCCCCTAAATACTGTCTCATTTGCAATTGTTCTACTTGGTCAACCTCATTCCCAATAACAAAGTCTAGCAGTCCATCTTTTACAATTGGACTTAACACTGACCTACTGTATAAAATTTTCCTGAATGCAATCGAGGAATACTTGTCCTTGCTATTCCTTACACCACCAAAATTTATATTTGTTGCAGTGTTGTATGTCTACATCCTTCCTATTAGTTGGAGGTCTACAGACTGCACTCAGCATGTAATTATACCTTTCTCACTGTTCCTTAGTTCCAACTCTGTCCTTGAACATTCTGGGACATCATCTTTCTATAGCACTGCAATGCTCTCCTTAACAAGTGCTGCCTTCCCTCCGCCTTTATTTTCTTTCCTACCTTTCCTGAATACCTTGTAACCAGGAATATTTAACGCTCAGTCTTACTCTTCTATTCTGTTATAGCCACAATGTCATAATCCCATGTGACAACCATTGTGAAACTCAGCAATCTTATTAACTATATTGCACACGTTCACATACATGCAGCTTTACCCTGACTTGTACACCCTTGAGTTTGTCTGTTCCTACACACCCTTTAAAATTATACTGTTTAATTTGTATCCATTCTCCACTCTTTTTGCCAAAGTTATTTACTTAATACTTACCCATAGTTAGATTTCATTTGTCATGTGTTTGCTTATTTCACTAGCCTGTCTATGTCCTCTGGAATTCATTGCTATTAGTCTCACTGATTACTGTATTTCTGAGTTACATGTCACTTCCAAATTTGGAAATAATACTTGATGTACCTAAATCCATGTTGTTAATGTTGATCAAATAGAGCTGTGGTTCCAACACCGACAGTAGGGGTACATACTCCCTATTTTCCTCCAAACTGGAGAAGTTATTGTCATACCACAGTGTCCTTTTTGTTCCTGCACCAGTTGTGTATCAAAGCATTCACTGCATCCCGAATCCCAAGTGCTTGGATTTTGAGAACACTTTTTTAAGGTAGTCTTTGTTAAATATCCTTTGAAAGTCCATACATACAAGATCAATCACATAACCCTATCAACCACCTGTTACTTGATCAAGGAACTCCATCAAATTAAATGAGTAGTCCATTCTTCAAATCCGTGCTGGCTGTCATTTATCAGCACGTATTTCATTAATTGCCAATTGATTTACTATACACTATTGTCTCTAAGTGATTTATTATCTCCAGTGTTAGGATGACTGCCCTGTAGTTGTTGGTTTTATCCTTGTTTTTGAACAGGAATGTAACATTGTGTTTGTTCGGGGCTCTGACTCCACTCCCATATACAGCACTAATTGGAAGTTGTGACCAGAGTTTTCACAATTTCCAATCTTATTTTCCTCAGCAACTTAGAGGGTGTCCTATTTGAGCCAGATGAACTTTGTGCACTGTCAACCTTTTAAATCCATCCATTTGATGTCTTTATATCAAGACCCTCTCTCACTAGTATCCTCACATACGGATGAGGAAGGACACCACTTCGACTGGGACAACATATCCATCCTAGGACAAGCCAAACAAAGACACACGTGAGAATTCCAAGAAATATGGCATTCCAACCGGAACTCTATCAACAAACACATTGAGTTAGACTCCATCTACCACACCCTGAGAAAAGGAACTGGAAGTGACTTCACCACAGGAAATAACCACCACAGGAAATAACATCACCAACCCAAAGAAACCCAAACATATAAATAGAAAGCAGGAATTTTCAGCATTGCTTCACATGAGGTTCACTGAAGATTTTACCTAGTAAGGTAACAAAATGTCTGGAAATGAACCTTTCAGCTCAGCGAGCAAACCTACATCCAAAACCTCAACCTGAGCTACAAATCTTCTCAAAACTCGCTAAGTCTTTATATATTGTCCAATTTCTCTACACATGAAGATAGATGCAAATAACACATTTAGTCGCTGAGTCATATGCTCAGTCTCAACGAGAAGAAATGTAATATAGGTATTCAGAGGACGTGGGAAGACTTGTTGAAATTTCTCCTCTTTCGTGAACTTTGTAGTTCCCATCTTGGTAGTAGCTCTTTTTACATTGCACATAAATTCATTACATTACATTATATGAAATTTGATGGATCTTTTCAGGAGCAGCAGTTGCCAACAAGTTTCTTCAGATGAGGGGCAAACTTTCTAATTTGATCCTCATTCTTCAAGCAACTACCTTGCATTCCCATGCTATGGCATTCTGAAGCTGGCTCTAGAGCAATGTTTATTAGCATAAACTCTTAACAAATTTACAACATATTATAGAAGGTTTGAAATTTCTGTTTATGGATATTATTCCATATTGGTTCATTATTGTTCCCAACAAGCCTTTTGCAATGGCTTGTGCTTCTACTTTGATGCTCTTAAATTCTTTTTATGATAAATGAGGGCAGAACATTCAACCTCTCTACTCTGTCTTTCAATTGATTTAAATTATGGCTTGATTAACCAAGTGAATTTGAGGTTTTGAACTCATTATTTTGGAGATATGTGGAAAATCCTTTTTGTTTTGGAGGAAAGATACTTTGCATTTTTATTTCTAAGGATCCACATATCTATACCTGGGCAGTCACCAAGTTGCGAATAGGTTTTGTTCTAGAGTACGTTCACGAGTCAATTTGTACGCAAGTCAGAACACAATGCAGGACAATACAAAATAGCCACTCATACGTATGAGGACACATTGACATGTCAGATCTTTAACATAAATCCACCTCTGTATAAGATCTTATAGATGTTTGTCAATTGGGGATTGCCTTATATGATTCAGTCATAGTTATCTGTCCACCCAATTCCAGTAAGTCGCTGCACCAAAATTATATTTATTTTATCAAACAAGATCTTAGCTTAAAATAAAGAAAGATTGTGGATGCTGGAGATCTGAAACAAAAACAGAAATTGTTGGGAAATCTCAGCAGGTCTAGCAGCATTTGTGGAGAGAAATCAGAGTTAACATTTCAGGTCCAGTAACCCTTCTTCAGAACTCTGACTTCTCTCCACAAATGCTGCCAGATCTGCTGATATTTTCCAGCAGTTTCTGTTTTTGTTTCTGAGTTACAGCATTCTGCAGTTCTTTCGAGGTTTTTTTTTCATCTATGGAGAGAAGTCAGAGTTAATGTTCAGGTCAAGTGACCCTTCCTCAGAAGATCTTAGTAGTGTGCTTTACTGGTACCAGTGCCCTTAACTCTGTATTTAATCCTTGCACCTAACTATAGAAGCAGATGCTCTCAGTCATTCTTTTGTACAAGGTTTCATGGGTTTGGAAGTTTTATTTAATTCCCAAAATGGTTCAAAATTTTCATTACATTTTCTGCATGGTAAACTAATTCAGAAAGGAAAATAATGTCCTTAAATATTTATTATTTCCTGTCATTTGCCAGCTTAACGCCTTACACTTCCTACCAGTTACGAATAATGGCGACTAATGATATTGGAGACAGTGTTTATAGTGTACCAACAGAGCCAGTGACAACACTGCAGGATGGTAAGGATGATTTTTAGTGTTATTTTTTGCTTTGTTCAATTTACTTATTACATTCTTTGGTTTAAATGGATGCTTAACTTATCGCTGATAAAGTGTGGCATTGGGAAAAGCACAGCAGGTGCACCCAAGGAGCAAGAGAGTTGACATTTAGGGCATAGCCCTTCTTCAGGACTGAGGACGGAGAAGGGGGCAAATAGAAAAATAGGGGAGTGGTGAGTGGGGTTAGGGAAAAGGTGGGTGGGATGGCGATAGGTGGGCGAAGGTAGGAGGTGACTGTGATAGGTTGGTGGGAAGTGTGGAGCAGATAGGTGGGAAGGAACCCAACTCTGACTATTATTTAAGTAGAGTCTAGATTAGAGTGGTGCTGGAAAAGCACAGCAGGTCAGGCAGCATCCAAGGAGCAGGAAAATCAACATTTTGGGCAAAAGCCCTTCATCAGGAATAGAGGCAGGGTGCCTGCAGAGTGGAGAAAGTAGTTTAGTAAAGCAATTGAAGTGTTCCAAAGTATTTCACTGCAGCATAAACAGACAGAAGTTGACACTGATATGGCTAGCATTTATTCACAATATTCCTATTTGGGGAATTGGTTGGAAAGAGATACTGAGCTCAGCTATAAAACTTGGTTCCTCAGTATAACAAAATTGTACGGCTCTTTGGAAAAGAGCATCTTCATAGTTTCACCTCACATAAAACATTGAGATATCATCCCCTCCTAATCTTCAGTCATCTTTAGAATGATTCAACGCGATGTATAAAATTGTGACGCATTGTTCAATTGCTTCATCTATAGTTCTGTTTTTCAGTTCCCAGTGAACCACCAGTTATTCTCTCTGTGATTCCACGCACCACTACCTCCGTTCTTGTTCAGTGGAAGGCAAGTTATGTCCTCTGGACTGTAATTAATCCTTTGTGTATTAAAACTGTCTATTGAGTTGGTGAAATATTAAGAGCTTTTTTAACATTTATCATAATGTATTATTTAAATGAGATTTATAAAGAATATAATTAGCAGCAACACAAAACTTAACACAACCAATCATATTATCATGGCATGGTGATCAGTATAACTCAGTATATTATATTCATAATGTGAAACTGTGCTTTAAAAGGTTAGCATTGGCTAAACGTCTGTTATTCATTCATAAATGTATCTCTAATTTGATAATAGATGACAAACTCACTTCTAATATTATATACTTCCAAGCTTCTACAGATTTCTAGAATAATATTGGCTTTGTGAGATCAACACATCTTAGTGAAATGGTTTAACCTTTTTATCACATTTTTCGTCAATGGAACATGAATTGAATTATTCACAACATGGCATTGTAAATCTTGTCATGAAACATGTCTTGGAAAAAGATCTATAATTTCTGATTCTATTATTAATATAATTTAATGACTTTTCTGTGCTGTTCATAGTGCTTGGACTTAACACCTAAATTGCATGTGGAGCTTATGTTTTTATTGTTATATTTTTGAACGTGTTACATGTTATGCCACCAGTCCTTCCATTGTCAGAGATATCGTGGCTGGTAAGCGTCTTGCAGGGCTGTTTTCACCATCTGACTTGTTGCGATAAGCACTATTAAAAAACATATGGTGCTGAATATGTATTGGTAGTGCCTATTGTTGGATAGTTTGGATGCCATCATGATAACCAAGATGACATCTGTGATCCACATGCACGTTTTGCAGTGAGGTATGCCTGTAAGAGTTAGTGTGCCCACAGCAAATAGTATTCAGATAAGGCAGATATGATATCAGTATACAATGCAATTTTGGTGAAAATGTATACAGCAGCAGAAAGGCACACTGCCGCCCCCCCCCCCCCCCCCCCCCCCACCCCCATCCTGCCACCCATCTCCCCATCCATCAGTGCTATTTAAAGGAATCATCATAAAATCTAGTTGCTGATTTATTCCTTCTGGCTGTTGCTTCATTTCCACATGTTTTTAGTGCTTTCAATAGTTGTTTAAAGTTGGAGAGTGGTGTTGCGAGTAGCTCTATCCACAGCACATGGACTGCAGCGGTTCAAGAAGGCAGCTCAACATCACTCACCAAGGGCAACTAGGAATGGGGCAATAAATGTTGGCCATCCATGATGCCCACGTCCCACAAGTGAATTTGTTAAAATCTCTCCCTGCTATGGTATAGGGCAAAGTTGACATTAGCATTTGAGAAGTGATATATGTGCAATCAGTGGCATCTTACATTGAGAAAAGTCTGCAATCCCTGGGAAGCTGAGCATTCACTCCATCTCTATGTTTAAGGCAAGAGACCGTAAAATGTTGTTACCTCTCATTGAAGATCAGAAAGCATCAACAAACTCTGTGTGCGGCATTGTGTAGCAATCTGTGCAGTGTTGCAAATATCTTTAGCTCTGTCCTGGATAGGATCAGATGTATAAATGTTCATCTCATAAATCATCTTCACAGTCACCAGCAGTATCGATCTTATCCTGTTCTGTGGGCCAGGGATGGCGGTCTATTCCAGGATCATGGAAGTAGCAATCTCTTCAGATATGATAAGCAGGAGAATTAGGCTAGCATCCAATGAGAACATCACCATAGGGTGAGATAGGTGTTAATAGTTGAGACAATGTGGTGAGAAATCTCAGTGGACCTCAGAGAAAGAAACCCTCCATGAAACTCAATTAAACTGACACTGAATCAAAATATGACAATTTATTTGCAGATATCTTTATTATACAATCTTGAACGAAACAAACATCAGCAATAATGACTAATAGATGTACAGCACAAGTAAGATAATTCTAAACCACACATGGTATGGATGCAATTTAGACTTTAACATTCAGGGTTAGTATTTGGTAAATATAAGCTAACTCTGACAAATTGAAATAAACACCTCAAGGACTAAATTTTAAATGGCTGATGTGGTATAGACTGATCTCAACCTTAGGTTAATGTTTTTGTCAGTCACAAATTCTCATTAATATTCTGTCTCCTTTGCAAAGGAATTCCAGTACTTTACTTTTGAAGATCTTAACTATTGCACCTTTCTTGTTATTTCAGTCTCTTTGTCCGAGACCAGGACTCCTGAGACTGCTCCCAAGCATTTAATTGTTGGCACAGCTTTAGGTTTTATCATCAGCTGGTTTCGCAGAGCTGCTGCTGTATTTCCTTAACTTTCAGTCTTTCCCAGTAAATATTGCCTTTGGGCTTCCTTCACCCCACTCGTGACTCATCAAACTCTAAGTAGCTCTCAGGAGTTTATTTTAGCTCTAATTATTTTCCATGGCGTGGAACCACTGCCCCTGACACTTTCCTGAGCCTGAACTACATGATATGCTAATCACAACGTTTGTGCTTTATAGCCACTTCTGCTTCAGTAGTGTCCCAGTTTCAAGTTGCAACTATCCTGTTTCAGCAAACATACTCCCTGAAAATTTGAAACCAGAGAACCTTCTTAAGCACATCTCCAAGATGACATAGCCCGGCTTGCGATATCCTTAGCCTTGACTTTTCGATTAAATATCCCTCATTTATAATGTCCTTTTTAATCTGATTAAGCAAATAGGTTTTACAACCTTTCCGAAATTACTGAATGCTTTTCACTGATTTATCTTTAAATTCCAAAACAAACAATCTGTTTGGACTGTCACTACTGCAGGCAGTGTGGGCACCTTGTCTCGAGCTGAGCACAACACAAACTTATAGTCTAATAGGTTTATTTGAAAGCACTAGCTTTCGGAGCACTGCTTCTTCAACACCTGGTGAAGAAACAGTGCTTTGAAAGCTAGTGCTTCCAAATAAGCCCATTGGACTATAATCTGGTGTGTGATTTTTTTTAACTTTGTCCAACCCAGTCCAACACTGGCTCCTCCAAATAATTTATAGTTAACCATTTGATACACGTGACTTCAACCTTTAAGTGTAGTAGAATTCCAAGTGCTTCAGTTGCATATATCCCATTTTCTATTGTTAAATTTTCATTCCTAGTATATGAAAACACATGACAACAATACAGATATTTGCAACACAATCAATGCATCCACTTGTCTGCACAAGCCAGAAGCAGCAAATGTAAGAATGTGGTGGAACATTGTGATGCTATAATTTAGGATTGTATGCATACTAAACAGCTGATGCAGCACATTGTAGACAGAACAAAGCAATTACACAGCCAACATATCTGATCAAACCTCTATAGTCCTGCCACATTTGGTTATGAATGGGTGGTGAACAATTCAACAATTGACCTGAAGAGGAGGCTCCAGAAATATTCCTATCTTCAACTGAGATCCAAGAACATCAGTTCAAAAAGGCAAAACTGAAACGTTTGTAACTATCTTCAGCCAGAAGTGCCAGGTGAATATTCTGTCTCATCCTTCTTCCATGGCTCGCCTTCATTCTTCGTAAATTCAAGAAACAGCTAAGGGTACTGGATGCAGCAAAGACTATCAGTCCTGATAGTATCCCAGCTATGTTACTGTAGACAAGTACTCCAAAACTAACCATGACCTTAGCAAAATTGTTTCCATCAAGTTCAACACAAAAATTTGGATATGCATAGACAATTTTCTGTCCGCAAACAGCTAGACAAACCAAATGCAGCCAGTTGCCACTCCATGAGCCTCCATCATCAGCAGAGTAATGGAAGTGTTATCAAGCATTTAGGTAATGTAAGTATGATAAGTAAGTCAACAGCAAGACCATCAATTTGTAGCAGTGTATTAAGATGTATCCAGTATAACGCGATCTAATAACCTAGGCTGAAATTAACATAGCTTAAGAGGGTATACTTTCAATAGAGGACACAGAAACTCAGAATGAATTTGTCTTGTAGGCTTCTCAAACTTATACTCTTTACTGCAAAGGTGAGATGTGAATAGTTTTATTAGTTATAAGGATGCTGCCATCTTTGGTTTCACCTCCTCTGCTTGCCATGCTCAAAGTTGTAGACATCATAATAAAGGCCAGCACTGTCTCCTGCATAGGGGTCAGAAAAAGTATGCATGCTTGTTATCATCCATGTTGCACATGTCCTTGCTAAAAAGAGTTGTGTCATTGAGCATCATGCTGTCTGTTTGTGAATGTTGTGGCACTGTGTGCAAGATGTAAAAATTTGGGTGTGTTAAATGTTCTAAGTATTTGAGTGTGTAGCGGAGTAAATGAATGTCAGGTGAGAGTTCTTATTGATAAAGATTGTTATCTGAATAATGGTGGTGTAGTATACTGAAAAGTGTGTGAAATTAGTGGTGCAGTTTGAAGGATATGGAATTTGAAGACGCCTGCGTTGATCTTGACCCCTTATGTGAAGTTGTTGAAGTTGACTTATTTGACTATCTGCTTCTGTTGCCCTCTGAGCATGTGACTGTGACTGAAAGGCCACCTGCAGATAAAGGGTATGTCCTTTAAACCTGTCTACTAAAACATCAATTACAGTCTTCAACAGCCTTGGAGCCTGATCTTTGCCCTAATGTGCCATTATTCTGTATTTCATAGATCAGGTTCAATTCCTGCATGACAGTAAGCACTATTTTCAGCCAAAATGCATCGTGCCGTTCAGAACAGCAGAAAGTTTGAAGTGCTTCTAACTGTGTGAACTGCTAATTACTTTTACAATGTATGTATGTACCCAAATGAAACAGGTAGATTCCATTTATTTGGAAATCACTGGTGGGTATATTTACCGCTAATATAGCCAGCACAAAATAACCTTGAGAAATTATATAAACTAATAAAGTAATTAATTAAGTGGAAATGGATAGACAAATGATATCATTGCATAATGTGGGAACTGGCTAATCCCATTGAGAACTGCAGTGACCACATTTGCAAGAGATGGTTGCTGGAAGAACTACGGCTCAGAATTGATGAGCTGGAATCTGAGCTTCAAACACTGCGTCACATCCAGTACCTGGATGCTGTGTTTCAGAAGGCACTCACGCCTGGAAGATTACATACTTCAGATTTGGTCAGTAGCCAGGGACAGCATGGTGTGACTGCAAATGAGACAGGTAGAAGGATCCTGCAGTAAAGAACAGAGGAGCCTCTGCTCTTAACCTTGTCCAACAGGTACGAGGTACTTGCTCCCTGTCTGGATCAGGGAAAGGGCTGTAGTGAGGATGAGCCAACCACTGCACCATGGTATGGGAGGGCATTCAAGTTTGGGGAGCAAAAAAACAAGTGGTAGTTATTGAGGGTTCTATAATTAGGGGAATAAGCAGGACCAAGAGTCCTGCATGGCGTGTTGCTTGCCCGGTGCCAGGATAAGGAATTTCTCTGACTGGCTTGAAAGGATATTAGCGAGGGAGGGGGAGGATCCGGTTGTTGTGGTCCATGCTAGAACAAACAACATGGCAAGACTAGGAAAGACAACTTGTTCAGGGATTATCAGGGGCTAAGAGCCAAATTAAAGAACAGGTTCTCAAGGGTTATAATCACGGATTACTGACTGAGCCACGTGCAAATTGGCTTAGGGACATGAGAAAAAGGGAAGTAAACACGTGGCTAAAAGAGTGGTGTGGGAAAGAAGGGTTCATTTTCATGGACCACCGGCACCAGTATTGGAACAGGAGGGATTTCTACCATTGGGACAGTTTCCACCTGAACTGAGCTTGGGACTAATGTTCTAGAGAAAAGGGTAAGCAGGCTGGTCAACAGGATTTGAACTAGAAAGTGGAGTGGAAGGGAAGGATGAATCTTCCCTTAGTGGGAAACAAAACAGCAGGTTAATATATGTAAAGATTGATTCAACTGATAGAAATGACAGGAGAGATTATTAAAATCTCCAGCACAAACACGAATAGGATAGTGTTTGGAAAGGGTTAGCAATCAAACTTCAAGCACACTGGACAAATGAGTGACAATGAGAAGAGGGAGGTTAATACAGGACTGAAGGTGTTATATCTGAATGTGCACAGTAAAAGGAATAAAGAAAATGAGTTAAAGGTGCAGAACAAAATTGGCAGGGATGATGTGGTGGATATCAGAGAGACGTGGCTGCAAGGGGATCTGGATTAGAAGGCTGAATATCCAGGGATATATATCCTATTCGAAAAGATAGGCAAGTGGGCAGACGGATGGGCTTGCCTTATTAGTAAGAAATTAAATTAAGTCAACAGTAAGAAACGAAGTAGGGTCAGATGGTATCAAATCTGTGTGGGTAAAATTGAGGAACCGCAAATGTGAAAAAAGCCACAGTTGGAGTTATGTACAGGCCTCCAAACAGTAGTCAGGAGCTAGGGCACAATATACACCAGGAGATAGAAAAGATGTGTAGGAAAGGCAAAGTTACAGTGGTCGTGGGGATTTTAATATGCAGTTGGATTGGGAAAATCAGGTTGGTAGTAGATTGGAAAAAGAAGGATTTGTGGAATGTCTGTGAGATAGCTTTTTGGAGCAGCTTGTGGTGGAGCCCACGAGGGAACAGGCAAAACTGAATTTAGTGTTGTACAATGAGGCAGACTTGATAAGGGAGCTTAAGGTGAAGGAACCCATAGGAGGCAGTGACTATAATATGATTGAATTTACTCTGCAATTTGAAAGGGAAAAGATAGAATCAGAGTATTACAGCTGAATAAAGGCAACTACAGAGGCATGAGGGAGGAGCTGACCAGATGGACTGGGAGAGGAGCCTAGCAGGAAACACAGTGGAACAGCAATTGCAGGAATTTTTGGGAGTGATTCAAGAGATACAAGAGAAAGAAGCATGGTACAGGGAGGATGAGGCAAGGATGGCTAACTCGGGAAGTCAGGGATAGGATAAAAGCAAAACAGAAAACATATAATGTGGCGAAGAGCAATGCGAAAACAGAGGATTGGAAAGCTTATAAAGACTAACAAAGAGCGACAAAAAAAAGAGGGTGAAGATTAAATATGATGGTGAGTTAGCCAATAACATAAAGGAAAATTGTAATAGTTTATTAGATATATGAAGGGCAAAAGACAGGCAAAAGTGGATATTGGACTACTGGAATATGACGCTGGAGAGATAGTAGTGGGGAACAAGGAAATGGCTGAGGAACTGAATAATTACTTTGCAGTTTTAATGGTGGAAGACATGAGTAATATCCCAAACAATTCCAGAGAGAAAGGAGGCGAGCTGAGTATGGTGGCCATCACCAAGGAGAAGTGCTAGAAAATCTGAATGGCCTGAAGGTGGATTAATCACCTGGGCCAGATGACCTACGTCCCAGAGTTCTAAAGGAGATAGCTGAAGAGGTAGTGGAGGTGATCTTTCAGGAATTGCTAGAGTCAGGGAGGGTCCCAAAGGACTCGAAATTCGCTAATGTGACAAACCCTTGTTTAAAAAGGGAGTAAGGCAAAAGGCAGAAAATTATAGGCCGATTAGCCCAGCCTCAGTCGTGGGAAATATTTTGGAGTCCATTGTAAAGGATGAGATTTCTGAATACTTGGAAGTTTATGATAAAATAGAGCAAAGTCAGCATGGTTTCATCAAGGGGAGATCATGCCTGATAAATCTGCTAGAATTCTTTGAGGAAGGAATGAGCAGGTTAGACCAAGGAGAGCCAAAGGATGTTACCTAGCTGAACTTCCAGAAGGTCTTTGACAAGATGCTGCACAGGAGGCCGATGAGTATGATAGAGCCCACGGCATTAGGGGCAAGGTGGTAGCATGGATAGAAGATTGGCTGTCTGGCAGAAAACAGAGTGTGGAGATAAAAGTGTCTTTCTCAGGATGGCAGCCGGTGACAAGTGATGTTCCACAACATTTCACTTTATACATTAACAATCTAGATGAAGGAACTGAGGGCATTCTGGCTAAGTTTGCAGATGGTACTAAGATAGGTGGACGGATAGGTAGCATTGAGGAGGTGGGGAGGCTGCAGAAGGATTTGAGCTGAAAATGTGTTGCTGGAAAAGCCCCCACACTCTGGGTTCTTTCAGTGAATCCTTGCAGAAGGATTTGGACAGGTTAGGAGAATGGGCAAAGAAATGGCAGTTGGAGTGCAACCGTGGGAAAGTGTGAGGTCATGCACTTTGGTAGGAAGAATAAAGGCATGGACTAACTTCTAAACGGGGAGAAAATTCAGAAGTCAGAAGTGCAAAGAGACTTGGGAGTTCTAGTCCAGGATTCTCTCGAGGTAAATTTGAAGGTTGAGTCAGAAAGGCAAATGCAATGATGGCATTTATTTTGAGAGGACTTGAATATAAAAGCAGGGATATACTTCTGAGGCTCTATAAGGCTCTGGTCAGATCACATTTGGAGTATTGTGCATAGTTATGAAACCATATCTCGGGAAGAATGTACTGGCCCTGGAGCGGGTTCAGAGGAGGTTCACAAGAATGTTCCAGGAATGAAAAGCTGAACATGTGAGGAACATTTGAAAACTCTGGGTCTATATTCAATGGAGTTTAGAAGGATAAGGGGGAAGCTATTTGAAACTTACAGAATACTGAATGGCCTGGACAGGGTAGATGTAGGGAAGATGTTTCCGTTGGTAGATGAAACTCTGACCCAAGGGCACAGCCTTAGAGTAAAGGGAGGACCTTTTAGAACAGAGGTAAGGAGAAAGTTCTTCAGCCAGAGAGTGATGAATCTATGAAATTCATTGCCACAGAAGACTGTGGAGGCCAGGTAATTGAGTCTGTTTAAGACTGAGATAGGTTCTTGATTGTCAAGAGATCAAGAGTTACAGGGAGAAGACAATAGAATGGGGTTGAGAAATGTCTCGGCCACGATTGAATGGTGGAGCAGACTCGCTGGGCTGAATAGCCTAATTTCAGCTCCTATGTTATTTGCTCTTATGAAGACACATCCTTTTGTCTTGGGTCTAGAGTGGCAGTGGCCTCTGATCGTGTGATAACATCCTCATACTTGGCTCACCTGGATGTAGCTTCTTAAGAGGCCCTCTTCTGGCTCCTGGGTGACAATACACACTGTCTTTGTCACAATACAGAGAAATGCAGCAGTGAAAGGAGCACTCTCAACTATGTTCCCAAAGTTACCTGCCTTATCTTGTGAGGTAGCAATCCCACTGGTGTCTGTTCATGGATTTGTATTTGTCATGTCTTGAATTTAGCTAAATCAGGGAGGAAATCTGTTTCATGTTCTGTCTCAACATCAATATCCAGTGTGTCTACACTGCAGACATTGCATTCTCATTGGCAAACATTTTTACTCTTTACCTATTCCATCAGCTTTTTATTTTCGTAAATTGGTTAATTTATAAAGCGTACAATAGTGACATGCTGTTGGCACTGCATGTGTTAGTCTTATTAAAGTTATGGGGGCAGCATCCTGCTCTCAAGCAAGAGGATAGGGAATTCTTCCCTGGGTCCTCTTCTGGTCCACCTTCCATCTGAGAAAACAGCTCTCTGATGACTACCTGGTGAGAATTCACCAATGAGAGCTCCCTTCTGCCCTGAGCACTTATTGTTCTACCATATTTCTAGGGGCAGATTATTTTCTCTGTCAATCAGTTGTCTGAACCCTTTTCACCAATGGCCATGGGAAAGCTACACATGCTATCTGATGACAGTTATTGCCTTGCTCACCTTTATTTGGGGGTTTATTTACCATTGTTTGGAAGAACGATGCTTAGTTTTGAAAACAACAGACTGGTAATAGAGTACATTTGGCACTGGCTAAACTGTTGAAGCTAGTTCAATGTGCATTGTGACCTCTGTGTTTCTCATACTTCTTTCCTTTTGTTTTCCCACACTAGAATTTTGGAAAGTTAGTTACTGCTGGGATAGCTATGAAATTAAATCTAATGCTAAGAAAGTATTACTAAAACTCAGTTTTTAAGAGACTACAATTTCCAACTGTTAAAGTGATAGTACGACACTCGCCACACACAATATTGGTCATGTCTAGCCAAATAGTTGTACAATCAAAGATGATATGGCACTGATATCATTTAAACAAAAGACCACACAAAGTTGGTGTGTTGCCTTTGTTGCATTCATTTGGTGGGGGCTTAATCACACATAGCAATGCTGATGCCTAATTTTGTGTGCTATTGAATATTGTCTCCATAACATTTCATCCAGTGAATCAAAAGCAAATCCAAAAAGCTCGGTTGCATGCATCACACTCAGATTGCACACTTTATTGCATACACAAGGTTCTCTTATAAACTGAAAACAACCCAGCCATTAAATTGCACAAGCTGTTCTCCTGCTTTTTGGTTGAGTTAGACAGTTTATAAATTATGACTATTACCTACATTCGCCTATTAAAGCTGTGATTAAAAAAATCACAGCAACTTGGCTAATTAAATTTATGGTAACTGATGGCTATAAATCAATCGCATTGAACAAAAATCATCATATTGGATTAGGTGCTTTTTTTTAGTGTTTGTTTGTTGCCAGTTGGAAACATTTCTGTGTGTGCAGTGAATAAATATTTTATTAGCACTAAATGAATGGGATGCTCTGTTGGCACAGTAATTTGCTCTTGAGATTCAAAAGGGAGAAAGCCAACACCTTCCTTTGAACATTCATCCTCTTCCATCTCATGTTTAAGTTACGTTCGTTTGGTCTGGCATAACCAGTAGTTGGGGGTGAGAGGCAAAGTCACGGTGGCTGCTGGAGGTCAATCATCTCAGCTCCAAGACATCACTGTAGAGTTCCTCAGGGGCTTCCCTCCATCATAAGGTCATCTTTGCATCCATCTTTATGTTGAAAAGCATCAGTAGTATGCCAGAACGTCAAGAGTGAGTGCGATGCCTGTCACTAAGAACAAGGTGCCTGGTAGCTGAAGGAAGAAGAAACATACTAAGGGGAGAAGAAGGCAACCATAGCTGACAAGGAAAGTTGGGATAGGATAAAAGCAAAAGAATTATCATACAATGTGAAGATCAACTGGAAGCCAGAGGATTGAAAAGCCTTTAAAAAACCAGCAGAGAACAACTAAAAAAGTAAAGGCAGGGAGAAGTTGAGATATGAAGTTTAGCTAGCTAGTAATATATAAAAGATGATTGCAAGAGTTTCTTAAGATATATAAAATGTAAGGTAGAAGCAAGAGTGGACAGTGAACCACTGGAAAATGTGGCGGGAGAAGTGGTAATAGGGAACAAAGAAATGGCGTGTGAACTGAATTGGTACTTTGCATCCATCTTCGCAGTGGAAAACACAAGGAGCATACCACAACTTCAAGAGAGACGGGGCAGAGTTGAGTGTAGTGGTCATGACTAGGGAGAATGTGAAAAGTCTGAAGGGGAATAAATGACCCAGAAAAGATGGACTACACCGCAGTGTTCTAAAGAAGTTAACTGAGGAGATTGTGGAGGTATTGGTGGTAATCTTTTGGATTCACTGGAGTCTAGGAGAGTCCCAGAGGATTGGAAAATAGCTAATGTTTACACCCCTGTTTAAGCAGGGTGAGGTGCAAAAGATGGGAAAGTATAAAGCATTTAGCCTGACCTTGGTCATTGAAAGATTTTCGAGACCAGTATTAAAGATGTGAATGCAGAGTACTTAGAAGTTCATGGTAAAATAGGGCTAGGTCAGCACAGTTTCATCAAGGGGAGATCATACGTGACAAATCTGTTAGAATTCTTTGAGGAGATCACAAGTAAGTGAAACAAAAGAGAGTCAGTGAACATGATCTATTTGGATTTCCAGAAGTCCTTTGACAAGGTGCCACACAGCAGGCTGCTAAATAAATAAGAGCCGATGGTGTTCGGAGCAAGATACTGAAATTAATAGAGAATTGGCTGACTGGCAGAAGGCTGGGATTGTAAATGAAGGAGTCTTTTTCAGGATGGCAGACAGTGACTAGTGAAGTTCTGCAGGGGTCAGTTTTGGAACCACAACTATTCACATTCTTCTTGAACAATCTGGACAAAAGAACTGAGGACATTGTTGCTAAGTTTGGTGATGACACAAAGATAGGTGGAGAAACAAGTAGTGTTGAGGTAGGA
Organism: Chiloscyllium plagiosum; assembly: GCF_004010195.1. NCBI lineage: Eukaryota > Metazoa > Chordata > Chondrichthyes > Orectolobiformes > Hemiscylliidae > Chiloscyllium > Chiloscyllium plagiosum. The sequence continues at coordinate 42,696,075 of NC_057730.1, forward strand.
TGGCTGCAGAAGGACTTGGACAGGCTGGGAAAGTGGACAAAGAAGTGGAAGATGGAGTATAATGTGGGAAATTGTGAGGTTATGTACTTTGGTCAGAAGAATAGAGGTGTAGAATGTTTTCTAATAGGGAAAGGCTTTGGAAATCTGAAATAAAAAGGGACTCGGGAGTCTTAGTTCAGGATTCTGTTAAGGTTAGCATAGAGGTTCATTTGGTAGTTAGGAAAACTAATGCAATATTAGCATTCATTTCAAAATACAAGAGCAGGGATATTTTGCTTAGGCAGTACAAAGCACTGGTCAGAGCACATTTGGATTATTGTGAGCAGTTTAGGGCTTCGTATCTAAGAAAGGATGTGCTGCCTTTGGAGGGTGTCCAGAGGCAGTTTACAAGAAGGATCCCAGGTTGAAGAACTTGTCATATGAAAAGCGGTTGAGGGCTCTGGATCTGTACTTGATGGACTTTAAAAGGATGTGGGGGATCTCATTGAATCTTACAGAATGCCGAGAGGCCTGGAAAGGTCAGACGTGGGGAGGATCTTTCTACTAGTTTTGGGAGAGGTGGAAGAGCATATTGAGTGTGTGGTTCACATACAGGCTGTTGGACTTTATAAATAGGGATACAGAATTCAAAATCAAGGAAATATTGGTCACTCATGATAAACCTGAAGTATTGTGTCTGCTCTGGGTTCTATTGTTAAGGAAGAATGAGAAGATATGAGGAGATGGTGCAGAAAAGAATGGTTCCAGGTCTGATAGATTTGCTCAAAATGATAAAAAAAATCTGGATGCTCCCACTGGTGTAAGGATTGAGAACCAGAGAACACCAGCTTAAGGTGACTGACAAAAGAATTTGGTGACAACATGAGGAAAATCTTTTCTCTCATAACCAAGGGTTTGAATCTGAACTGCCCAAGATTGTGAATGAAAAATATTCAATCAAAGCTTTCAAAGGAGAATTGTACAATTTTCCCAAGAGAAAGAAATTGCAGGGCTCTGGGGAAAAGGAGTGAGTTTGGAACTTGATGAGTTACTCTTGCAGACAGCCAGCACAGATAATGAGGAACTAAATGGCCGCCTCCTGTACTGCAATCAACCTTTGATCGTATGACTACAATCACAGGTGACTTTTCTGCTCTTTTTTTATGGTATTTCAGGCCACTGTGGTGATACCATTCACTGCCCCACATTGAATCATCTATTTTTTGTTACCTGGGGTTAAGTAGTTTCCATTTGTATGGTTAATGCTTCTTCAGTTATTTTATTTACATAGTAATCAATTTGAGGGGTAGATTAATGTTTTGGCAATAGAGGCAAACAAATGTATTAATAAGGCAGAAATAAAGCACATCGTGAACCAGGTAAATCAACGTGATAACATGGAAACACATCGAGAATAATTTCTATAATTTCTTTCTTCCTAGTCACCAGAGGAAGAAGGTTTAAACGGCATATTGTTGGGATTTCGGATTTACTACAGGGAGCTTGTGTATGAGGATATGCCACGATTCAACATCCAGTCCACTGGGGATCCTTCTTCACTGCAGACAGAGTTAGCTCGTAAGTAACAACTGATGACAGACAGATCTGTGGACAGCCTTGAATTAATTCAAAAATATTTTGTTGAAGCCTTTTGTTGTTTTACTGCATGTGTCTGCAGGACTTTAAAGGCTGACTGCTTAGTTTAGACTGTGTGTCTAACTTAATAGTGTCACTTTTGATAAAAACAATAAAAATGCAAATATTGCTTATATTTAAACATATAGCATCATTATCATATCAATTCTGGAATTCACAATTCACGGTTCAGTGATATATACTTTTCTGACTTGACAGATCTAACACTTGTGTTGATTGGAGAAGACTATGACCTTCCTTTAAATGAGAAGTATTTCTTGTTAATTGCTGCCTCGCAGGTGTTTTTAGTCAGAATTTGAATAAATTAATCATGGATTTATAGCTACACTGAGGCTGTTTACACAGCATTTTTATGAAAATGGTCAACTTCACTTTTATTCCTCTGCCATAATTCATGGTTCAGATAGTGATGTATTCTACATCTTAATGTAGTATCATATTTTTATGTGTGTCACATCCAAAACAACTGAAAATACCTCAATGCATTTAATGAAAGAGAAAAATATTAGGCAAATGTGAATTAACTTCATGGACCTACATTATAACCTCCCAATATGCATTCCATCTCAGAAGAGGAATAAAGGATCAGCCTGCAGTGTCTTTGGGCATCATTAACATAAATAGCCTGAGCTATTGCCATAAGTTGTGCTCCACAGGCAGCTCCCCTGAGCAAGATAATCAACTATAAAACATCTGGTTCACCAGGAACAACCTTTAAATAACTCTAGCAGGTTGTAGGGGCTGAGGGATTGCAATTCCTGTACAGTTGTAGAAGATCTGCTGCTCCTCATCACTCTGAGTTGGGGCTCTTAAACAAAACCTCTTTTATTAAATTATCTGACATTGATGGTCTTTTTTAAGGTGAGGTATAGTTGTGCTAAAGAATTGGGTGTGAGAGAGAGAGAGGGTCATTGTCTTCCCCACATATTGCCAACTCATTCCGCATTGAGGTCATTTAGTGAGTATTATATGTTTTTATGGGGTATAGCAATTGTTTAAGTACTCACCCAGAATGCTAAATTTTAGGTATCTGAATCTAGATGCACATTGTCCCACTAATGAATTCTAGGCTTGGGCTTCTTTTTACGCTTAAAAAGAAGCATAACACTTGCAAAGTTTTAACCTTGTGACTTTTTTCTGTGAGTGCATTCGTTGCTGTAAGTACTCCCATTTATAGAGAACTAGCAGTGTCATAAAGCAAAGTCCACAATTCAGCTGCTTTATGTAGTAGTTCAGGGAAAAGGGAGAAAACATGTCTTTTTTCTAACTTCCCTATGCTAAAAGACATGCTGATGATCAACATGTGATTTTGCCCAGCTGGGAGTCACACTATCACAGCCCCAGATATCCAGCTTTGGATTGGATTTAGATCATGAGCAGGAATGCAGGTTAAAGAGAGAAAAGCAATAGAGGGCGCGAGTTGGAGTCAGGAAGAGACTGCACATTAGAGTTGGAAAAGGGGAGAGACCGCTCCAAAATGGGACCAAATAGGTCTCATAGCTACCACAGACTAACATGAAACAATGTTAAACAAATCTCACAACCCTCAATAAGATTGCAAGCCCGGGTACCAGCGTTAAAATGAAACAATGTGAAAGGGTACTTACTGGAAATGACTAAGTAGGAGAAATAATGAAACAAAAATTTAGAAATTGTAGTATTAAACCCAAGACAAGTTTATTATTGCACCACAGGAAGAGTCCATGAATTTCTCTTCATTTACACTCTCACTTATAAATTATGCATCTTTAGCTAAATAAGTATATTCTTTTTCAATGCAGAAATGCAAAGTCAGTGCCCTTTGGCACTTTTAAGATTTCAGTTTGAAAGCAGCAATGAAATATTAAATGCTTTTCAAGATGTTGGTCAAAAATTATTCTAGCATCTAATTCTGTTGGTCAGCCCTTGTTAACATAACTTGTGTGTTTTCTTTTCCTATCTCCCCAATGTGTTGCACTAGCTAGATTGCCGTGTCTCTTTGCAGCATGCACCAAAACACAGACATTCTGAATTTAATGCTTTCACTGCAAGGGTCTTAATCCCAAATACGAAGTGAACAGGATAATGTTAGCTTACATTTGTCAAGTTAATAATCACAGCACTAAATGTTGAGTTAGGGCACGCATTTGAATGATGTACATTTGCAACCACAAGGTTCCTGTCACTGAACTTGTAATTTCAACACTGTGAGGAAAGTGCAAGCAAACATAGATGGAGCGAAGATCAGAGGTGCAGCCATTTCAGTTATCCTGATTTCAATGCAGGGCAGCATTCAGCTGAAAAACAGAAAGAAATGGCAACAGGCCCACCCTTAGCATGTAGAAGTAGGGTATTGCAAAGCAGGAAACTGAGAACCCAAGGAATGGTCAATGGTATTTGGTGATAGGGTGGTTTTTGCTCCTGTTAGTCCCCCAATGAATCTTCTTTTTAAAAAGGAAAGCAAAAACCATCTGACCTGTTCTAGCACCTGGAGGGAGAGCTGCAACAACTTCTCTGCACAACATTAATACACCAGTAATTGGAGCATTCAAACGGAAAATCTAAACAAGAATCCACTAGCTTCCAGCAACATTCTGACTTGCTCAGAGGAGAAGATTAAAATTAGGACTTTGACAAAGAGAGCAGGACTTCATCAGGAAAATCTCCTGAATGTTTTTAACTGCCTGGTAGTTTGATTACATCTGGGAATCTGTTTCAGAACAACATCAGCTTTGGAGCCAAATTAAATTCTCTGTTCAGGAATGCATTTTGAATGTGAGATGCCCAATTGAAATTGATCTGAAAAAGATCTGTGTAACATGCTGGCCTGATTAGGAGATTTAATTTTCATACTGCTTCCTGGACTGCTTCATTTTCACATAGCAAAATCTCAAATCAGCATTCAGCAAAAATATCTCCCCGAACATATTGGTCTCTGCTCACATAGTTACTTAGCTTACATAGTAGATGTGAATGCATATTCCACTTTGAATACATCCCATGTCATCATTTATGCTGTTGATGAAAAAAATGTGATGACAGATGTGACCTGAATAACTCACTCTGTGTTCAGCATTTTCCAGGTTACCTGTATTGGTGTTAAAATATATGAAAAGAGGCTTTCAGGCAATCTAATAAATTTTTCTAGGGTCATGAAAAGGATTGAGAAAGTTGATCCAGGTGTATTCTTTTTACTATGTTGAAGGATTTAGAAACTAGGTGACACAGGAATTCTCCATATCTCTCTCTTAAGTTGGTGATCCTTTACTTTGAAACTGAATTCCCAATCATAAGTAATGGAAGGTGTCATCAACAATGCCTTCACGCAACATCTTTTTAGCAACAACCGTAATCACTGACTCCCAGTTTGGGTTCTGCCAGGGCCACTCATTGCATCCCTTGTCCAAACAGGACTGAATTCCTGAGGTGAGGTGAGAGTGACAGTCCTTGAAATCAAGGCCGCATTTGATCAAGTGTGGCATCAAGGAGCCCTGGCAAAACTGGAATTGATTGGAATCAGAGGCAATTTTTTGCTGGTTGGAGTCATAACTGGCACACACAAAAATGGTCGTGGTTTTTGGAGATCAGTCATCTCATCTCCAGGACATTTCTGCAGGAGTTCTTCAGGGTAGTATCCCAGGCCCAATCAGCTACAGTTGCTTTATCAGTGGCCTTCCTCCATCGTAAAATCAGAAGTGGAACGGTTTGCCAATAATTGCACACTGTTTAGCATCATTTGCGACGACTCAGATACTGAAGTAGTCTGTGTTCAAATACAGCAGGATTTGAACAATATCCAGGCTTGGACTGACAAGTAGCAAGTAACATTCACACCGTACAAATGCCAGGCAATGGAGATCTTCAATAAAAGACAATCGCATCACCGCCCCCTTGACATTCAATGATGTTACCATCAGTCATTCCTCCACCATCAACAGCCTGGGAGTTATCATTGACCAGAAACTCAACTGGACTTATTATATAAATATAGTAACAACAAAAGTTGGTCAGAGACTTAAAATTCCACAATGAATAACTCAGCTCCTGACTCCTCAAAACTTGTTCACCATCTATAAGGCATAAGCCAGAAATGTGATGGAATCTTCCCCGCTTTCTTGGATGGGCACAGCTCCAACAACACTCAAGAAGCTTGACACCATCCAGCACAATGTAGCCCACTTGTTTGGCACCACATCACCAAGCATCCACCTCCTCTGCGATCGGGTCTCAGTAGCAGCAGTGTATACTATCCACAAGATGTATTTTAAAAATTCCAAGTCCTTCAACAGCACCTTCCAAACCCACTGCCACTTCCATCTAGAAAGACAAAGACAGCAAATACACGGGATCACCACCAGCTGCAAATTGCCCTCCAAACCACTCACTATCCTGACTTGGAAATATACCACCTTTCCTTCACTGTCATCAGGTCAAAATCTTGGAATTCCTTCTCTAAGGACATTGTGGATCTACCAAATGAACTGCAGCGGTTCAAGAAGGCAGCTCACCACCACCTTCTTGACTGCCAATAAATGCTGGCCAGGCAGCCAGCAATGCCCTCTTTGAACTGTAAGCTAAACATTTACATCCTTCTTAAGTAGGCAGACAATACACAGGACTCCAGATATATATTCAGTGTCCCTGTAAATAAATGATAAAATTCTACTGTCTTCTGAATTCTTGCTGTACCGAATACCAACGTTCTGTCAGTTATGCTATAACTGTATGCTGTATGATCCTGGTATTTAATTTTATCCTCAATCTCTGGTCAGTAACTTTAAGACACATTCAAGAGGAAGAAAATAGCAAAAATAATTGTATGATGGCTAGTAGTTCCAGGAAGAGAAACTTCAGTCATTAAGATAGATTGAGGGAATTGGGACTGCTCCCCTTGCAGAGGAGAAGGCTAAGACAAGATCTGATAGAAGTTTTCAAAGTAAATAAATGTGGTAGAAGTTTTCAAAGTGGACTTCAGAGACTAAATCGGGAAAAACTGTTCCCACTCATTAAGGAATAAAGAAACAAGGGTCAGATTTAAAGTGATTTGCAAGAGATTCAAGATGCAGCAGTCTGAAAAGTGTGCTCTGTTGGGCTCTGTGACTTACCCCAGGCAAGGTGGTCTCCTACCTCTTTCCCCCTCCCCCACCCACCACTCCCATTAGGCACCCCTGAGGACACCTTTTAGTACAAAGCAGGAAGAGCACCTACAACCCTTTAAATTAGGATTTGGAGGCTCTGGAGTCAAGATGAAGACACCTAAAAGACAGGGAGCTAGGGGTGTGCAGCAGGGCAGGGCACTCCCATAGTGTGACGGGCACACCCGCAGCTGCTGCTTCGACTCCTGTGGCGGCACCGTTAAGCTCAGTGGAGCAGGAGCTCCTACTCACGGAGTTTGTAAAACTCTGTGAAAAAATCAAAACAGCGCTGGAACCGATTACTGCCATGCTGACAAAGTATGAGCAGGATATCTGGGCGTTGGATCGGTGTGTGGAAGCAGTTAAGCAAAGGGCAGCGGCCTCGGAGACCGTGATGGAGAACTCTGAGGGGCGGATCCGAACCTTGGAAGGCCACGTTCGGGCCTAGCTGGAACAAGTTGACAACCTCGAAAATCGAGGTCGAAGAAAAAACTTAGGTGTCATGGGTCCTCCGGAGCGGGAGGAGGGCAAGAACCTGGCTGAGTTTCGTGAGAGACGGCTTCCAGAGTCGCTGGGGCTGGAGTTCGAGCCGGGTTGGGTGAGTGTGGAGCAGGCCCACTGGATCGTGATGCGCAGGTCCAGGTCAGATCAGTGCCCCCGCTCGGTCCTAGTGCGACTCCGGCTCTATAAAGAAAAGCACTTAATAGTGAAACGTCCAGAAGACTGGGAAGAGATCCACAGGCTTTGGTTTATAAAGGTTCGAGGATAATGTTTTTTCAAGACTTTTCTGGAGCCATAATTAAGAAAAGGAAGACTTTTGACAATGTTAAGAAAAAATTAAGAGACTTAATATTCAATATTCTTTGAGGTACCCCACAGTACTACGCTTTAATTATGGGGGATCTATCTATAACTTCGACTCAGCAGAAAAAGCAGAAGAATTTGTGGACTCGCTGAAATAATAGACTTGCGCCGAGGAGGAAAGAGGAAAAGATATGTGCAGACAATGGCATAATTTTTATTATCTTCTCTTTCTTTACTCTTTTCCCTTTCGTGGTCTTGGGCCTTATAGGCTTAGTTTTGCTTTGGTGTAAAATCTGGCTTGTTTTATGTTGTATCTGTTTGGCAGTTATCTGTTATTTTACTGTTCTATTTTTCTGGGTGAGGAGTGGTTACTTCTTTGGTGTAAAGATGTATGGGGTTGAGATGTGGAGGGGGAGGGGAGGGCATCCATTGTTAATTTGTAGGAGTGTAAATAACATTCTTTTTTCCATTGCCTGGGTTTGGAGCGCGGTCTTAACTGGAAGGAGCCAGGATAGCTGTAATATTGAGTGTGAATGACCCCTATGGGTGAGGGGTGCGATCGCTGGAGATTTGTAGTTTTTGTGTTTATTTGTTCAAGTTAGGAGTAGTGTTAGTTTCTTAGTTTTAATAGTGTTTGTAGCAATAGTCTTTAGATTTGATAAAGTTTTCTTTTCCACTCGCCACATATTGAATGGGCTCCTTCCTCTTGGGGGACCGCGGGCTGTAGTGTGCGGTCATGGCTAGCGATCTGTTCAGATGGTGAACCTGGAATATAAAGGGGAGCCATTCCCCATTAAAAGGAAAAAGGTGCTCTCAAATCTTAAGAAGGAAAGGGTTGACATCGCTCTGCTGCAAGAGACACATTTAACCGATCGGGAACATCTGAAGTTACAGCGGGGAGCATACAGTAAGGTAAGGTATGCTTCTCCTCCTTCAACTACAAAAGCAGAGGAGTGGCCACACTGGTACAAAGGAACCTCCCATTTTAGGTGATAGATCAGGTCAAGGATGAGTATTGACGATTTGTCATTCTCAAGGTTCTGATACTGAGAAGAGTATGGCATCCTGAACGTTTACTGTCCCCCAGCTCATCCTCTCAAATTTTTAGATGACGCGGTCTCTAAATTAATGGCTGTTGGGGTGTGCCATACAATTATAGGAGGAGACTTTAATCGTCTCATGGACCTGGGGTAGACAGGATGCCATGGCTTCTGTCGAGTACACCCCTGCAGTCTAGACAATTAGTGGACTTGAGTAAGGAGTTGGGGCTAATGGATGTGTGCAGGTGTCTCCACCTGAATGGGAGGGATTTTACCTTTTACTCCCATCTGTACAAATGCCACACAAGAATTGATATGTTCTTTGTTCCATTGGTTTGTTTGAACTTGGTGTTGGCCTGCAGGGATGGGAGCATAACTATTTCAGACCATGTGGCAGTGTATTTGGATGTTAAGGCGAAGGATAGTGGAATAGACACACGATACTGGCACATTGATCCGTTTTTGTTGAGGGATGGCAACTTTGTACAGTACATCACAAGGGAGTTCAGGGCTTTTTGAGACATCAATCGGGATACGGCCAGTAATCCATCGGTGCTTTGGGAGACCACCAAGACGTATTTAAGGGGTCTGATTATTTCATACTCAACAATGAGAACGGAGGGGATCCAAGATGGCGGCGACCCAGTAAGACTGAGTCTATAGTGCTCCTCCCAAGACTTGGGCACAGTGGGTCACCTACCCCCTACCAAGCTCACCAAATCATTTATAAATCATTTATAATAGTTTAGTAACTCAATTAGTTGTGTAATATTACATTTAAACAA
>NC_057730.1:42711007-42760890 GCF_004010195.1 Chiloscyllium plagiosum
TAGATAGTTGAGTTTTGTTTGTTTTTTTTTCTTTTTTTCATTTTTTTGTTGTTTTTTTTGTTAAATTTTGGCTATTGTATATTTGAGCTAATTGTATATCAATGTTTATATCTGAGAGTTTTGTTTACTTTTGTAAACTTGTAAAAATGTTAAATTTCTAATAAAAATATCTAAAAAAAAACAATGAGAACGAGGCAGAGAGGAGAACATTAATGGATGCTCAAGGCCCATCTGAAGGCAGCCGAGTCAACATATTATACAAGACCACAACGGATCACGGCTCTCCGGGCTGCTCTGGACACGGCGCTCACAAAGTGGTGAAGAGAGGGGTCCCCTTTGCAAAGCAAAGGCTGTTCAACTATGAGGATAAGCCAGGTAGATACCTGGCTTACCTGGAAAAGTGGTCCACTGTCTATTAGGGAGAGAACTGGCAATATCATCCGCAAGCTGAAAAAGATTAATGCCAGATTTTATGCGGAGTTATATCGGTCAAAGGGCTGTGGGGATGGAGTAGCGAGAATAGAAACCTTTTTTGCAACCTGGACCGCCTCGGTATAAACGCAGGTCAGGCTTCTCTTTTAAATTCAACTCTGACAGTATAGTAGGTGCAAGAGGCAGTAAGGCAGCTCCAAGGTGGTAAGGCACTCGGTCCAGACAAGGTTCCCTAATAAATTTTAGGATCTCCCAAATCTGAAGAGGTAGGTGCCTTGTTGTCATATGTGGGTGAATGGGTGCTTAAGGACTCAAGGTCGATATGGCTTGATGTTGAGGCCTCACAGGCTAGATATCCCCTCGTAAACTTACTGTTTATGGACAAGATGAGATCTGTGGCTGAGCAGTGTGAGACCCCGATTATGATAAGTACGGTGAAAGCATGGAGGATATTGCGGCAGGGTGAGGGCAATTTGCTTAAGACCTTGCCGTTCACACCATTAGTGGGAGCCCCAGGATTCAGACCGGGGTCAATGGATTCCGGCTTTAGAGCATGGGAGATTAAGGGAATCTGTTGTTTGGGAGATTTATTCAAGGGAGAGGTCTTCATGTCTTTCAACCAATTAAGTCAGAAATATTGGATTCCTAATCGGGAATATTTTCAGGTTAGGGATTATACACAGAAGAAGACCATGCTCTTGGCCCAGCCCTACAAGTCAGACACAGAGAGGAGAGTGCTCCGATGTGGTGGTGCTCTCTCAGTTAGTACCATATACCATCTGCAGAGAGGGAGTGCCTTGGGAGACACTCTGTGAGATCTGGAGTCAGGTGTTCGGGAAGAAATCTCATCGGAAACATAGGAGGATATATGGGGGAATGCAAAGAAATTTCAATATGCAATAAAGCACAAGCGATGCAATTGAAGATCTTCCACAGGGCCCATATGGCACCAGTGAAGTTAGCAAAGCTTAAAAAAGGATTTTCCCTGAAATGTCCCAAACGTAAAATCAGCATAGGCACCTTTACACATTGCTTTTAGGCCTGCTACAAGATTCGTGGATACTGGGATGCCATAATGAATGAGCTGGAGAAGATTCTGTGAATTGAAGTTAAGGAGGATCTGCTATCCCTTCATTTAGATTAGATTCTCTACAGTGTGGAACCAGGCCCCTCGACCCAACAAGTCCACACCAACCCTCCGAAGAGCAACCCCCCCAGACCCACCTCCCTCTGACTAATGCACCTAACACTATTGGTAATTTAGCATGGCCAATTCACCTGACCACATCTTTTCGGCTGTGGGAGGGAAGCAAAGCACCCGGAGGAAACCCACGCAGACACGGGGAGAATGTGCAAACTCCACACAGACAGTCGCCCGAGGCTAGAATCGAACCTGGGACCCTGGAACTGTGAGGCAGCAGTGCTAACCACTGAACCACTGTGCTGCCCACTGGGACTATCAAATCTGCCCTCTCTGGGTGAGCACGGGAAGAGGTTATTTAACATTCTTACACACTATGAGGAAGAACATTCTCATGAAATAGATATTAGAAAAACCTCCAGGTCTTGCGGGGTGGCGCAGACTTGTGATGGAGCACGTCCCCAAGATTATCTGAAGTATGGTGCATTGTAGAACAGAGTAATTTTATAAGACATGGCAGCCCTTTCTAAATTACATGGACATGGATCTATCAGCGGTACTGATTAGGGCCTTTATATAGCCATGCGAGCCGGATATATTGATCCGGGGGCCCCTGGGGGGAAGAGGCCTAGTAAGTACGGGTATAATAACTGTTGCTCCTGTGGACGGGAGCTTCGGTGGAGGTGCGGTGAGTGGAGTAATGTAACTTAATGTAATTGGATTGTAATTTAATGTAATACTATTTCATTTAATTTGAGTTTATTTTAATTTGGGTTAAGTAAATATGAGATGATTGTATCTTGAAGAGTAGTGGGTAGTTTATTGTTAATATTCATATAATCTGATATTATTTCTACTTTTCTGTATTTTTGTACATTTCTAACTTGTCTTTTTTTGTAAAAGAGTAAATATTTTTCAATAAATATACATTAAAAAAGTGATGAGCATATGGGATGTGAGAAAAAATGTTTTCACTCAGCGAGTATTTAGATGTGGAATGCAGTGCCTTGACGTTTAGTGAAGACAGGTTTAATTGAGGTATCAAAGAAGATTTTGGATGATTATTTGGATAGAAATATATACAAGAGTATTTGAGAAGAAGTAGGAAATTGGCAGCTGATAAAGATGCTCATTTGAAGAGCTGATGCTGACGTGGTGGGCCGAATGGCGGCCTCTGCAGTGTAAAACTTCTGCAATTTTGTAATGAGGTGGTACAATGAGATAAAGGAGAAAAATAAGATCATAAATGCTAAACTCCTTGGTAAGGAGTGGAACTATCTCGAGGGTAGCATGCACTGATCTGAAAAAAGGGATTAGATTTGGATAAATACATAAAAAAAAAGCATCTTGAATTCTAAATTTTTACATTTATTATATATTATATATGGGTGTTGATTACTGAAACAAAAAGGTGATGTTAAAAGTCTACAAGATATTAAGTTCAAATGCAATCGATACACTGTACAATTCCAGGCACTCCTTTCTAGGAAACAAATCCAAATTTGAAAATACATGACTGATTTACTGGACTAGACTTAAGAGAGAGAATTTAGTTATGTTGATTGTCCTGGAAGGATCAAGGTGTTTCACTAGAACATAGAAGGTTAAGGAAGACCTAATAAAAATGTTGAAAATAATGAGAAGGTTTGAAAGGGTAAATAGTTAAAGCACTTCTTAATACTTGCACTGTCGACGAATCATTACATGATATAAATTTAAGGTTAAAACTAGATAAATTTCATGTGCCCTTTACCACTCTATTAGGCTGTTTCTAATCATCATTGATTGATAGTAGGATTCATCAGGAGTGCTTTCAAAAATCAACCTAAAGAGATTTCAAGGAAAATGCTTAATTCAGTGCGTTATTTAAATCTGCAATATTTTACCATAAGTAGCTATTGTGGTTAATTCAATTACAGTATTTAGGAGAAGCATAGCCGCTAAAGAAAAATATAGGGAAGAGCAGGAATATATTTGGAATAGATAATTCTAATTGTTGATCTCAAAATAACACTGGCACGATGGACTGAAGTGGCCTCCTTGTTTAAATTTGTCTGACTCGACAAAAGTATTTCCAGGTGTTTGGGATGTTTTCATTAAAAATAGTAAAGGCATTAATTATTAGTTTCAAAATGCCTTGTATAAAGAGCAATATTAATTAACAGCACAGATGTCATGCATTGGGTATGATGTTGATTTGAAAACACGGCCAATTTTTACTTGTGATACACAGAGAAGTAAACTCCACTTCACATGTTTAAATTGTTTTGTAATCTGTCTAACTTGCTCATCATAGATGTCATTATGACGTTTTCCTGGTGTTGCTAGCTCTGTTCTGAACTGGATTTTTTAAATTTCAAAAATATATTTTACAGGAAACCTTTGTCACTTTTTTGTGTTGTTAATTGAACCTTGCTCTCCTCATTATTAGTTAGCATTGCAGATACTAATCATCTAAACTCTAACTTATTTTGCTTTGCTTACCTCACATAGCTGAGAGTAGCTTCAAGACAGTGAACAGCTCCACAGTAACAGAGTTCGAGCTAACACGTAAGTGTAGACACACACTTTCCTTACCTTAATATTCATTTACAAGATCATATTTCTTTATATAGCTCAGGTTTTACAAGTATTTAGGAACACTTGGATTTAGTCAAAGGTTTGGCTGTGCCATCTCCTGTTTTGAAGTAAGTACTCTATCATATTGCTCGAAAGTAATGTGTCACTTTGCTAAATTGTCTACGGTGTGAAAAGTGTATTAGGTACAGGTAAAGTCTAACCACTTCAAGTGACTTCAACAAATATTCTTGCTGTAAATAAGTAATTATAATTTATTTTATTTCTTCTGTCTGCTTGATGTTCTATCGCTCTGCACACTGATCCCTTTATGACTCCTCTTTCCCTGTCACTGTCACTCACAAATAACTTAATTTGATTTTGCTTTGAAACAAACAGTATCTCAGTGCATTTCCTCAGGCAAGATAATAAAGTTCACTGTCCAGTCATGCTATTGTACTGAAATATGTACCCTGCCCTCCTTTTTTTCTCTCCTCAGATTTTGCCAGCTATCAGATGTTTAAAAAATATGTCTATGCAATAAGCCAGGTGCCTGATTCCTATTAACCATCTGGCTCTGTTTAAAAAAAACTTGCTAAAACATGATTTAATAGATTTGGAATTTATTGAAATGTGATCATTTTTCTGTATAGATCATTTGACTGGGTAGTAAAGATTAAAATCAAAAGAAAACGATGTGTTAAATGTAATCTATCAAAAATTATGCTTTCAACTGGTAACAGTGTGTCTCCCACTGTAAACTATTCCCTAGTCATGCCCAGTGTTTATATAATCTCTTTGTGGGGGTTAACTGTGTAGTTACAATATATGGTATGTCAACTTTGCAGTGTCAGTGCTTCTGCTAGTCATCTTCTGTATTAGCATGATGAAGCAGAGATTTTTCATTGCATCTAGTTCACATCAGGTGTAGTGGGGTGGTTTTGGCAGGGGTCTACCAAATTCTGTTCAGTATTACTCTATATATCACCATTATGTGTGTGTTGACCTTGATCAGCTTTCTCATCAGATTGCCTTCCTGTATGGGGAAGCAACTGCACTATATTTTTATACTTTTACTGATGTTATGACCAGGATTGGTATCTGGTATACTTTAAAGAGCACATGTACCAGAATTTCCTCTACTTGTGCATGTTTTAACATATTGCAGAACCTAATGTGCAAATGCAAATTCTATAGTCTTTCAAATAAATCTACATATTTTAAATTCATGAGTATGACAGACTACTACAGATACATAACATTTTAGTGTGAGTTTAGTTGGAAACAATACAAGGTCCAACAATGTCTCAATTTAGCAAGCATTCCAGATTTTCTCGAATTATGCAAGAAATGTAAATTGGAGCAATACTCAGGGAAGATGACACATTGACGTACTGGCTAGTACTGTGTTTAATTAGGTTTGAATGACAGAATTGGTACCCAGAAGCAGTAAGAGTGCTAAATTTCACTTTGCTCAGTTATAACTCAAAGCGACAGGCAAACGAATAGTATCATGTGCGTCTTTTCTGAACAAGAAATCCAACATGACTAGAGATCATCAGATAGCTCTTCATCTTTTCTGAGAGAACATTTCTCACTTTCCTATTTCTTGCCATCTCCGAAGCATTGTGTAACCAGGCAAATGTTATGGTTATATTTATTTAAAATATACACAGCAGATTTCATGTCTTTTACCCTGCAGATTTAAAGAAGTACACAAGATATGAAATTCTAATGAAAGCATTTAATGTAGTGGGTGAGAGTCCTGCTAGCAGTCCGAAAGAGGTCTACATTGGAGAAGCAGGTAAACAGAGGGAGGGAAACAAAGATCCATTTTGCATTTTTTGTCCCTTTATTTGCTTCATTTGACCACCACTGAATCTCTGAATTGTTTCCCCACCAGTCCCTACAAGAGGTCCTCAGAATATAAAGCTGCATCCTCTCTCAGCAACTCGATTGGAAGTGACATGGGATCCTCCTCCAGCAGAGTCCCAGAATGGCAAAATACAGGGGTATAAGGTAAGGTGGTTGACCTAAGTGAGATCTCTTAGAGTTAGAAATAACTTCAACAGTTTTATAAATTTTGTTATGTTTGCTGATAATATTCCACTAATATTCCATTACAGCCCAGAATTGTTTTAGATAAATGACTTTATAATAAAAGCAGAAATGTTAGAAATCTGAAACAAACACAGAAAATGGTGGAGAAACTCAACAGGTCTGGCAACATCTGTGGAGTGAAACTGAGGTAATGTTTTGAGTCACTACGACTTCTTCAGAACTGAAGTTTTGTTCTAGTTCTAAAGAAGAGTCATGCTGAACTGACAACATTAACTCTGCATCTCACGGATGCTGCCAGACCTACTGAGATTCTGTATTACTTTATAATATTCTGACATTTTAGATTTTGTAGAAGTTGCCCAGTTTGTGTGAAAGGGTGAATGCATCATTGACCTGTATGAGTCTGCTGGATGCTAAATTCATCCATATAAAGCCAGTGAACAATATTAATTTTATTTCTTGGTGACAATGCTTCTTCTGGAGGCGATAGCATGCATCCTTTTCTTCATTATCCAGTTCTGCTGTTAGCCCAGGCTGCATTCAGTGCCATAGCTGTAGTGTATCAAGGTCATCGGATTATTTGTTTCCAGAGGTTTCAGTTTAAATATTTCTGTCTACTGAGTTATGTTAGTTACTCTAGATTCTAATAGTTTTTCATCTATCCAACTTAAAGAATTCTTCATTATTTTTAAGTGTTCGCAAAAATGTTTGCACATGTAATTCATTTTTATATTTTAAAACACGTGCAGTGTTGCACTGTTTACTCAGCACTTACTGCAGTTGAAAATATAAACAGTCAGGACTGGATTTTAGAGTCACTGAGAAAATGACAGCAATCACTCCTGACCTCAAGAAATGTGATCATAAAGATTTGTCAATCTCTGTGGCATGGATTTCCCCTTTCCCCATTAGAGTTCAAATTTGGCAACAAGTCAAAGACATCTCCAACTATCCAGAAGTGATATCAGTAACTTGCCAGTCTCAAAGTATCATAGACAGCAAACAAGGAAGTTAACGTTCTGAACATACTTCCCTTCTAACTTAATTTTTCAGATAGTGAAATAAATGATTATAGTTGGATTAAGATAGAAACTAAAATATAATTTAAAAGAAAATTTAAATGTGTTCTTAATCATATAGATTAATTTGACATTCAGTAATTGTGAAGATTGTACACCGTTGCAAATCCATTTACATCTCACACCATCTTTGAAGGGCTTTTACAGTGAGATTTAACAGTATGAAAGTGGAATTCACTGAAGTTTGGGATTGTATTCTGAGGTTGTCTCAACAGGACACTCTGTGGAAGGGCAACGAATCATTAACAGCAACTTCTGGATTTCTGCATTATTCTGCACGTCCATGGATTCCAAAGTTGCTGTCAGTTTCAATGAAGTCATGATAGCAAAATGTTATTTCCACGGCACTAGAGTACCACTTTTCCATGTGTTGTGAATTACATCCAAATTCTTCAACTATTTGTGCACAACTTTAAGTTGCTAACTAAAAATGTTAGCAGGAGAGAGTGACATCTCAAGGCCTGATTAAGACTATTTCATGAAAATGCAACTGTAGAAAAAAATTTATCAAAGATATAAACACATGAAAAAGAGGCAATCCTGCTAAATCTTTTTGTTTGGCCTTCAAGTTAACAAATCAACATCCCTTGCTCATCATTTATTGTAATTGTTTGAAATTTGAACTATCTGTCCCCTAGTCTTGAAATCCTCCATCCGAGGGAAAAGACAACTACAGTTAACCTATCTATACCCCTCATTATTTTATAAATTTCTATAAGAGTCAATTCAAGGGGTCATATTGGTGCCCTTGCTTTTCCTGAAGTATTTTAATAATCTGCATCTAGTTTTTCTTAAACAACACATGTGCTTGTTATTGTGCTTTGCTTTATTTCATAATAAACAGTAAGGACCATTTTTAAGTTCAATTGTATATGTCTCTCCTGATAACCCATTTCAAACACTTTAAGTTAAAGGTAAGCAGTTTCTGCAACCTAAAATAGCTTAAAATAGTAACTGGATGTGAGACCTGCTTCTTGAAAATCTGTCCAAAATAAAACTCGAGGTGTAGGAATGCACATAATTTACAAAGAGTTCTTATGTAGTGAGTCACTGACATGAATGCTGCTAATTATTTTAACAGTTGCAGCATATTTCAACTTTACGACATGCTATTGAAATAGATGGCAAGAATTGAGGCCCAGGGCTATCTTTACAATAACTTTCACCAGGCATTTCTATATCTTTGTCATCATAACCTGCATGGGTCCATATCGTAGAGTTTTAAAGACTCTTAATTTTTCACAGGCCTCAAATTACTGACGTTGATAAATATCGATGCTCAGGTTAGGATTTACAAATCAATAAGGGACTAGTGATAAGAACATCCCTCTTCAAACCGACAATCTGACACAATCAGTGGCAAAAATAAAAAGTAAGAGAGAGCCAAACAAAAGAAATGCAATGAATGAATTATTTAGACTTCAGGAATAAGATTGCCTGCAGCTGCATATTAGAACACTTTGTCATCATTTATAAATTACCCTATAGTCAGCAAGGCACCTTACTGTTAGCTACACAAGGAAGAGTTGACATACTATGACAGAGATTGGCTAGGAACCCTCCAAAACCCCAACAAGGATAAATGCTTCCCACTTATAATTAAGGTAGTTAATGCATGAGCCACACAGACCAGAAAAGCTGTAGGTTCTATCCAGGACCAGCATTGCTTTGGTAGATCCCAGACAAGGATGGATTTAGTAACATACAATGGCCTTAGTATGCTGGGTTATCAGTGATTAAAATCAGCATCACTAGAAATGTGGTAAGCTTCAGATGTTTGATGACTGGAAGCCTACGTCTAGTGGGGTTCCACAGGGATCAGTGTTGGGGTCCTTAATTTTTATGATGTAAAACAATTTAGACTCAAATGTAGGAGAGTTAATAATTGAGTTTGTGGATGATATGGAAACCGGTAGGGTGGTGTATAGTGAGGAAGATAGCCTTAGATTATAGGAAGACATAGGTTGATCAGATGGGTTGATCAGTGGCAAATGGAGTTCAGTCTGGATAAGTGTGAGGTGATACACTTGGGTAAGACATACAAGATACATGGTGATTGATAAAATCCAGGGAAGCACAGAAGATCAGAGGGACCTGGGTATGCATGTCTAGTGATCCCTTTTGTAGTGGGACAAGTAGATAAGGTGGTTACGAAGGCATATGGGATATTTGTCTTTATTTGCTGAGGCATAGAATTTAAGAGCAGTGAGGTTATGCTGGTTCTGTATAAAATACTGGTTAAGTCACAGCTCGATAGTAGTGTGCAGTTCTGGAATCCACATTACAGAAGGGATATGATAACACAAGAGAGGGTGCAGAGGCGATTTACCAAGCTGTTGCCTTGGCTGGAGAGTTTTAGTTATGAAGAGAGATTGATATCCTGGGATGTTTTCTTTGGAACAGAGAATATAAGAAGAAGGCGCAGGCAATTCATCCCTCAAACCATTTGACATAATCACAAGTCCACTTCCCTGCTCGCTCTCCATAAGCCTTCAACCCACTACCACTTAAAAATTTATCTCTCCCTAAAGTTTGCTCAAGGTCCGAGCATCCACCACATTCAGAAGGAGTGAATTGCACAGATTCTTCCCTTTAAAAGAAGTAATATCTCCTCATCTCGAAGACTAAGGAAACTGAGGGAGTACATAATTGAGATGTATAAAATTATGATGGATGTAGACAGGTTACAGGAAGAAACCTTTCCCCTTCTAGCTGGATCAACGCCCAAGGGGCATAGATTTAAGGCAATCGGCAGAAGATTTAAAGGGGATAGCAGGAACAACATTCCCACCTAGAAATTCCCAGGTGGAAATCTTGAACTCAGTGCCTGTAAGGATGGCAGAGGCACAAATTCTCATAACATTTAAGAAATATTTCAGAATACATTTGGCAATGCCAAGGCATACACAGCTTAAGGCCAAGTCCTGGAAAATAGGATTAGAATAATTGGGTGTTTTTGATTGGCACAGACTCAATGGACTGAAGGGCCTTTTTCTGTGCTGTAGGTCCTTGTGATTCTTGGACAGGATCAGCCACTGACTTTGTGAATGAACAGCCTGCTGTCACTTGTCTAGGCTGACTCAGGGAGAATGGGCAATCAGCTGTTCATAACCAGACCTGTGGAGATGGATTGCAGAAAAGTAATCCATTCTGATAATGGTGATTTAGGATGAGCACTTGAGTCAACTTAACACTTGAGCTAATGATATTTTATGGCTATTACATATACAAGTGAATTTCTTTTTCTTTCGCCCATCTTATCTCCAGATCTTACAATTGTTAATTTGGTATCAAAACAGTGAATAATTCAATTACAGATCCACTATTGGCAGCTTCAAAAGCAGAACGAAACACAAAAAGTGAAGATCCTCTTTCTCCCAGAGAACATTGTCCGCTTAAAAAACTTAACCAGCTATACAGTTTATGTGGTTAGTGTGTCAGCATTCAATGCTGCTGGAAATGGACCCGGGAGTGAACCAGTTGAGGGAAGGACACATCAGGCTGGTAAGAGAAAAGTTTACTGTTTGTACATCAGTCAAAGCTATGCAATAATCTCTTATGAAAATATAATTATTACAGAAATCATTATGATATCCTAACAGTCATGCAATAAATATATTTTGAAACTATTGGGAATGTTCTTTCTGCCCCTAACATTTGTGCAATATATTTCAAATACAGGTCAATAACTGTCCTCATAGTTTCAGAGTTGTTTATCTGGGGGGAATCTATAACATATGATTGGGAAACTACATCAATATGCATGTAAGATTTGGCTGGATCCCTCAGTTTGTATAAAAGAAGAAACAGTAAGCAATTGCTTGCACTACAACTAGTATTGACCAGATGCCCCAGTGCTTCTGACTGCAGATGGGCCAGCAAATCGGTCACTCCAGATACTACTTGTCATATTAAGAGGTAAAAGGAAGATCTTGGACCCAACCCCCTCCCACCTTGCAGGCCCCAACATCCCCCATTATGGGGTCTGATATCTTCCAACCATCTTGACTTCCCTGAACACTCAGTCACTTACCATGCCACCTTTCACTTTGGCATTCTACCTGGTCAAATTGACTCTGATTCTGGACTTCAGAATAGCGCACCTGACTGCTGTGAAAAAGGGAGCATTGCTAGCTTTCCCTGAACAGTTCTGTGCTATGTGGGAACTGTTGGGATAGAAGGTTGGCGGCTCTGCATTTCCGAAGGAGCCATTATCGGTATCTCCTGTGAGAAAAGTGGAGTTTTTATGACATTGAACAGAAGCAAAGTAGAAATCTGAGAGATTGCGACTCCTTAGAAAGCCAAGCCCCTCATTTCCCTAATAATACTGTCATTGTGATTGGTTTAGTATTAACAGCATCTTTGTGAGGTAAATACACAAGCAAACATAGCAGCTATTTCTTGACCAGTTTATTATTTGTGGGCATCTGGAATTCACTACCTGTAAGGATGGTAGAGGCAGAAACCTGACAACATTTAAGAAGTATTTAGATGTACACTCGCTATGCTGGCAAATGGGATTAGAACAGTTAGTCAGTTGTTTTTGATTGGAAGAGAAAAAAGTTTTTTCTGTACTGCAGACCTCTATAACCCATGACTATAATATTTCAGTGTACCATGTAACGTGTTGTCTTCGGAACAAAAGGAAGTATTACGTAGAATCAACTCTATGCAGCCACTTTTAGAAATACCGTACCTTTCTGCAGTATCACACTCAAGCCTCTTTAGTAAACCATTAGTGAATCTATTCCTTTGTGCTGTCTCCTGCCAACACAGAAAAAAACACTTGTGTAGAAATTAATGGACATAATACATTAATATAGAGATCACAACGGAATTAATATAAAGCCTCAAATCTATATGTTGATTATTTTATATTATGCTGTTTATGATGCTCATACTGATGTAGCATTAAATTAACCTAACACACAGATAATCCATAACTACTTCCATGATTGTTTTTCTTTTTCCAGGTCGTAAACAGTGAAATACAATTTTTGGAAGTATTATTATAGAACAAAATTACTTCAAAGTTCGTTAGGATTACTGCTAAACTCAACTAGCAATTTTTGCATTGTAAAATTTGACAGATTTGTTACATTGTCTCTTGGTCATTATTCAAAGAGTCACTGCTGAATTGGTTTACAGTAATGATATTACAGAGCTGCACTAGACTTTGTCTCAGGATTGTTATATGATACTGCTCCAGAGTTTTCTTCTATCATAACAATGATAAATTTATTCTTGAACAATATACTGTTACTTAATACCCAAATTTACAACTCCCTTGTCACCTAAGAGAGATGTGCATCTGACAATTAGAAAGATGAATCATTGGTAGCTCCACTCCTACAGTTAGAGTCTACATATAATTTTGTGCTGTCTGCAAAGAACAACAGACTTTGTCTTTTCTTCATGATACTTATTATGAAATAGTTGCTGAGTCAAATCTTTAGAAATCACTTAGGTTTTTGCAACATTTGCAGCTTTTTTCACATGAAGGTTGCATTCAAAGCCTTTGACTTTCCAATACTTAACAACATAAACCAATATATTTATTGTTCTATTTACTTCCCATTCTCCTAAGCCTCGCTCATGCCATGCATCATTTTACAGTTTACTGGAGCTAAGCATTGTCCTTCCTTTCTTAACTGTCCTGAGCACTGGCATGTTTTGGCCTATAGTAATTCAGTTTGTTAAAAGACCAATTTCATATTTTTACTCAGTGTTTTTCTAACATATATCTTCCAAGAAGGATTTTCTTCTTCCAAACTTTCCTTAGTCCAAGGATATGCTTAACTTTGCTTCAGCTTAGCACCTCCCTTTGAAAGATAATTAAGATCAGCAAATACATATATGGAAAATTACAGATATAAATTTATACCCCTACCCTACAGTTCTGTAACATAACTTTCTGAAATCTCAGTGAGTGTACCCCGCTTGTCCCATTGCAGAATTATTTGTTCAGCTTCTCTGGTGACTTCTTCACTGAGTCTCACAAACAAGGAAGACTACAGATTCATTCACCAGTTCCATCTATGTTACCTGACATTTAACTGTCTAACTGCCAAAAGTGCAAGTTAGTCATTTGTAGAAATGATTTTTTTTTCCATTTTGGGTAGTGTTTTTTTTTAAAGAGATTCATGGTACCCAGTCCTCCATTGGCCATGACAACATTTTTCACCAAATCTTTTGTTCTTCATCTCGTTAGTTAAGCAACTGGCCTGTGCAGCCCCCCCATCTTGTGGAAGCGCACAACTGGAGAGGTGGACATGCTCATAGTGGGAAGGATTTGCAATATTCATGCTGATGGTGCCATTTTTAAACATGAGCTTTACAGCATTTCAGATGCTACAAGTAGGAACAAGCTTTCACATAGTGGTCCTGCACTGTAATTCCCAAGGAAATTGCCAACAAAGAGTTAGGTCCTGGGAGATAAACAGAAATTGCTGGAAAGCTCAGCAGGTCTGGCAGCATCTCTGAAGAGAAGTCAGAGTTAACATTTCAGGTCACATGACCCTTCCTCAGAACTCACGCAATGTGAAATGTTGACTCTGATATCCCTCCACAAATGCTGCCAGATCTGCTGAACATTTCCAGCAATTTCAATTTTTGTCTCTGATTTACAGCATCCACAATTCTTTTGGTTTTTATTGAGTTAGCACCTGAGTTTGCTGACAAGGAGCTGGTGGATGGCATGGTAGAAACAAAGGCAGCACTACATCCTGCTAACTGGCAAAGAAGGCCATGCCCCCTGTCCAAGACAGACTGGACCAAGGTAGCAACCTGAGTCAATGGATTGAAGCAGATGAAATGCAATGCATAGAGGCACAGGAAGAAAGTTCATGATCTTCTGCTATCTCTCACTTCTTAAACCATGACATTTATGACTGCAACCAAGGCATTTTACTTTAATGTGGACAACATTAATTGTATTAGGGCATGGCCTGCATAGATATTCCACTCATTGCTGGGGGCAAAGATTCATTCTATCTATCAGCTTTCCAAGGTATCACACTGTCATTCAAGGAAGGGAGATGTTTGTGAGTCCACTCTCCCTCAGTGCATTAGCTTGCTTAGAGAAACTGCACAAAGTGCTGTGTCTCTCAGGTTGAATGCTATCTTCCAGGATGCTCACACAATACAAAGTAATTTAGCATTCCACATGAACTCTGAAACATTGAAAGACAACCAATGATGAAAAGGTCAAAAGGAAGTTCCTTAGTTTTCTTCTCAATCTGCTGCCTATCATGAGAGCCCTCACTACACAACACTCACTTATCATATGCTGACCAAAGCCTTAAGATAGATATCCTCAGCAGTGTTTGACACTAGTGAACCGCCTCTCTGCTGCTTTTTCCCCATCAATACAACCCGTGATGTATAGCTACGTAAAAGTGGGATCAGGCAAAGATAGCAAATGTAATATCAGCTGGATAATGAAGCACTTATTCAGCAATAAACAAGATCGAGGACTGAAAAAGTAACCAACTCTATGCATATTTTGCATTAAACAGTGGCTGCTTTCCAAATAACCAACAGAAAGTTACACAATTAAAGGAATTCCAAACCAAGTTTATTTATGCTGGAAGCGAGTTTCAGTTAGGTTCTCTCTGGATTCTCGCACTTGATGCAAACTCTATCATGGCCCCTTTAATGTCCCTCCCAGTCAATGTCCTGATCTTCATCCTTATCATCATTCTCACAAAATTCCTCTCAGTGCCCCAATTCCTTTGCATTCAGGACATATCTCCTCTCTGTTGACTCCAGATATTAAGAGCACATGCTACAATGATGCAGCGTCCTTTTCAAGGTTTATCTTGCAGGGCCCTATGGAAGGCATTGACATGTCATCTTAAACAGGCTGGTCCTGCTGATTCTCTGCATTACTCTGAGGCTTTCATAAATTAGTCATGAGCCATGTCTGGAACAGAGCCCATGTTTCCCAATAGTCATCCTTCTAATGCCTGAGGATCATAGAAGGACAGAAGAAATTGAATTTATCATATGTATACATTATGGCAGTCCCAGAATGTCTAGTGCACACCTCAAAACCTAGTCAGATATAATTGGAACATTGATGGAGTGGAAGCCATTTCCATTGATGAACTTTGTGAGTTAATGATAAGATGCTCTCAAATCAACATGGTGCATTCCAAAACACCCTGCATCTATGGGAAAAAACTTACTGGCTACTTGATGCTTCTTGTCACAGGGGAAGGTCATGAAGGTGAAAATGGCATCAGTAATGTTGTGGGTCAAGAGTTGGGAGATCCCACACAGATCCTGAGTTGATCCTTGAAATGTGCCATTGGCATAAAATTCAGAGCAGTTAGAACTTTGAAGGCTACTCAGTCCTTCTGAGCACCGTTTCTGCTCCAGCTGATGACATAATTCACTGATGGTGTCTAGAACATCTTTAATATGATCTTGCGCTGTCTTTCCAAGAAACTTTCCAAGCAAAGCCAGTAAATGAAGAGATTGTACATTCTCTTCGGCTTTCTTTTTGATTTTGTAACGCTGTTTCTCTTTCTGTGGGCTTTGCAGCAGCTACAGGAGTTTGCTGTTTCAGCTAACAATATTAAATTATTCTCTCGTTTGACATTGTCTTCCATCTGAAGCAATGCCATGGGGATTGCAGCCATGGCAATGCCCATGTCAGACACGTGAGCAGATAATCTGTGGGACATGTTAGAAAGAAAACATCATTTCATGGGTATTATTCCTGAACACTCTCATCATTCACCGTGAAGTGCCATGTTATACCCTGACATGTATTCCATAGAGGCTTCATAGAGAGATAAATGTCAGGCCTGAATAAGGGGCTCTGAGGGATGTAACCTTATCCAAATGTGTGTTGTGCAGCCACAATGTTCATGCTATAATGCAGGAGTGAAATTCTGACTGTAAGCTACCATGATGGTGCCCTCCTCCCAAAAATAGCTACTTTTGAACATCACAAACTGACCTTGCATGCTTGCAGTTTAGTGTGCAACTGTGGCAGCTCTGAAGTTTTGTCTTATGAATATATGAACAAAGAGCAAGTGTAGGCCACTCATCCCTTTGAGCCTGCTCCACTATTTAATCTGACTAGGGCTGATCTGATTCTAACTTAAAGTCTACGTTCCTGCATATCTCTGATTAACTTAGATTCTTGATTATCAAGGGGATTTATCTCCCTCTGCCTTTAAAAAAAAATTTAAAGATTCTGTATTCACTGGCTTTTCAGGATGGGAATTCCAAAAGACATTCCACCCTCTGAGAGATAAAAATGTTTCTTCATCCCTGTTTAAATGGGTGACCTTTTATTTTAAATAATGACTCCTCGTTCTGGATTCCCTTGTAAGAGGAAACATCCTTTCTACAGTCAAATGGTCAAGCCCATTCAGGATTATGTATATTTGAATTTAATCACCTCAGACTTTCCTAAATACAGGCCTAATCTTTCTTCATATCACAGCACACTAATTCCAGGTATTGATTGAGTAAATCTTCTCTGAACTGCTTCCAAAGCATTAGCATCCTTCTGTAAGTACAATGACCAGTACTGTACACAGTATTCCAAATGCTGTCTTGCCAATTCCCTGTATAACTGAAATGTAAGCTCAACTTGAACATTGAATTCCTCTCGCAGTAAAGCAAAACGTTCTGTTAGCTTTCCTGATTATTTGCTGTACCTGAGTGTTAACCTTATGTGATTCATGCACTTGAACACTCACATCTCTCTGCATCTCAGAGCTCTGCAACTTCTCACTATTTAGATAACATGTTTCTATTTTTATTCATACTGCCAAAATGGACAGTTTTACACTTTCCCAATTGTACTCCATTGGTCAGATCTTTGCCCACTCATTTAAGATATCTATATCCCTTTGTAGGTTATTTACGCCTTCTTCATGACTCACTTTCCTACCTATCTTCTGTCAATTGCCAATTTAACTACAATACCTTCAGTCTCTTCATCCAAATCATTTATATAAATTGAGTTCAGGTCTGAGCATCAGCCCCTGTGCACAGTGCTCATGGCATCTTGCCAGCCTGAAAAAGATAGATTTATTCCTAGTCTTCCTGTTAGCTAAACAATCTTCTATCCATGCCAATATGTTGCCCCCTACAGCATGAACTTTTTATTTTCCACAATAGTCAGTTAATAATTAGCCTGGTTCCAGCAGAAGTCTTCCAATTTTAGCTATAAAATGTGTTTCACAGAAAAGCCTAAGTGGCACTTTTAAGTTACTGTCTAATAACACTTACTTGGCTGACATGTCAGAGACAATTAGTACAAACAATGTAATGGTCATGATTGTTGAGGCTAAATTGGTAATGTCTATTCTTGGAAAACGATTGACCTGCCGATGAAAATCAGTTTGTAGCTAGATGGGTGGCATGGCATTTGTGAATCAGTGGATGCTTGATTAATATAATTGGCCTTAGGCCAGACCTCACATTCAATCAATTATACTCTAACAACAATGAGAAAGACATTTTCTCACTCTGTCCGCTCTGCATGTGGTAGCACTCATTTGAGGTGTGACCATTTAAGTAAGAGAGAGGAAGGCTGCCAACATATGGGTATATTGCAAATGTGACCCACATTCGTAAAGATAGCAGCATTGAAGCAGAGTGCAGAAACCTCAATTTGTATTGCTCATTTCATTTTCTGAGCTGCTGCTACCTTGTTGCAGACTAATTTCTAACAGTAGGTCGATAAATTTGGGAACACCAGAACTCACCTTAATTTATACTGTGTCTTTGAAACAATGGTAATAATAAGCATAAAAGCCATCTTATTTTCTTTCCAACAAAATAGCTAAAGGTGAATTTATAATTGTCTATCAGTTTGTTATTTTATTGATAACAGTACTGGGTTAACGTTTTTTTCTGGAGTACTGTGTACGACCTTGGTCATCCTGCTATGGGAAGTATATTATTAAATTGGAGAGGATTCAGAAAAGATTTACCAACATGTTGCCAGGATTGGAGGGTTTGCATTATAAGGAGAGGATGGATAGGTTGGGGCCTTTTTCACAAGAGCGTAGGAGATTAAGGGGTGACCTTTCAAAGGTTTATAAAATTACGAGGGGCATAGATGAGGTGAATAGCAAAGGGCTTTTACCTAGGGTAGAGGAGTTCAAACTAGGGTGCACATTTTTAAGGAGAGAGGCGAAAGATTTAAAAGGGACCTGAGGGGCAATCTTGGCCGGCATGCCAAGGTGAACCGCAGGGTCTGTTTCCATGCTGTGTGACTCTATGACTGTATAACTTGAGCAGGCTCTGCAATTAGATTGCAAGACTGCGGGCTGATTGTAATTTGATATTAGTATTTACTGCACCTTTTGCACAGTTAGAGATTTAATAATCAAACAATATTATAATACATCAAATAGGCACGTGGATAAGGATAAGGTGTTTGCCTAGAATGTTCAGTACACACTGTATCCAATAGCTCATAACACACACAAAACGGTTTCCTCCCTGCACTATTAGAATCATGCAAGCATATAAGAACTGTTCTTGTGGTGCGGTGCTGGTGTCCTTACCTCTGAGCTAGGGAAGCCTGGGTTCAAGTCCCACCTGCTTCAAATGTGTATCATAACATCCCTGAAAATGTTGATTAAAAATATTATAGGAACTGCTTGATGACTAAAGAAATCAATACTGGGCCCACTTTTGTTTATCATTTATGTAAGGTTATATTTATATTTGGATGAGAATGCAGAAGGCATAGTTAGTAAGTTTGCAGGTGACAACAAAATTGGTGGTCTAGTGGACAGTGAAGATTACAAAGAGGTCTTGATCAAATGGATTGAGGAGTGGCAAGAGGAGTATATTATGAACCAATGTGAAGTGTTGCATTTGGTAAAATAAACAAGGGCAAGACTTATACAATTAATGGTCAGGGCCTGGATAGTATTGTAGAAAAGAGAGATCTAAGGGTTCAGGTACATACTTCTCTAAAACTTGCACCACAGGAAAACAGGATGGTTAAGAAAGCTTTTAGCACGGCTGCCTTCATTGCTTAGACCTTGGAGTATAGGAATTGGGATGCCATGCTGACATTGTAAAGAATGTTGGTGAGGCTGCTTCTGGATAGCTGTGTGCAGTTCTGATTACCCTGTTATTGGAAGGATATTATTAAACTGGAGAGATTTACCAGAAAAGTGTTGCCAGGATTGGAGGGTTTGAGTTATAGGAAGAGGCCGGATGGGCTGACACTATTTTTCACTGGAGCTCAGAAGGTTGAGGGGGTGACCTTAAAGAGGTTTATAAAATCATGAGGGGTATAGATAAGGTGATCAGATAAGGTTTTCTCCCTAAGGTGGGGGGAGTTCGAACTGGTTTGCGTGAACTAGTTGGACCTCAGTGTCTGTTTCCATGCTGCATGACTCTATCTGGAAGTTGCATAAATATAATAATAATGGTGTTGCTGATTAGTCATAGCCATTATGATAGCTACACGTCTGGCCTTCTGTGTTGAAAAAATCAATACTTTCTCAATATAAATGTCTAGGAAAGAGGAGAATGGAAGTTAATTATTTTTTGTTTTCTTGTAAATTTAAGATCGAGTAGTCAGATCAGTTCCATTTTTCTCATTGTAAATGGAAATATTATTTATATTCACAAATATTTTGTTTATTGCGTCCCTTTTCAGTTTCTGTCATCAAAATATATGAGCCATTATATATTGTGAGAATTCAGATTTCAAGACTACGTTATCCTATTTTTCAGACAGTTAATTGTCAATATTGAATCAGTACCATCAATTTTAGCACAGCAATGTATTTACTGATACAAAAGTAGACATTGATAGCTGAATTACTCTAATGAAGTCTGAATGTTTTTATATAACAGTCAAAATGAAATTATAAGGAAAGCTAGGAAGAAATAGGCTTTTTTTTCTGACAGACTTTAATGTTGTATTGAGAATTGAAGATGATATTCTCTTTAGAATTGACATGCTGTTTACAAGGATTTTAATGTATGTTGCTTATTTTTGTAGATTTTATTGTGGCAAATTATTCAACAAAATCAAATCTATTTGTTAAGATAAGCATCATTTAATCAATGAAGTGTTCTCTTTTTAACAGTCAAATGGCCCAGAGATTTCAAGGAGTAGCATTCACAGTCAGATTGCCCCTCTGCTCCAGCTCTTTTTCCTTGAGATGTCAGTCCTGCATTTCTAGCCAGCATATCCAATCTAGAACATACCTGAAACCAAACAGTTCCCTTATAGGGCAGGTCAGAGGAAGTCAAACCATACCCCAGTTACAGCAGTCATTGTGCCATGTGGCTCAGTGGTTAGCTATGGAGCGGGTTCGATTCCAGCCTTGGATGATTGTCTGTGTGGAGTTTACATATTCTCCCCATGTCTGCATAGAGTTCCTCCAGGTGTTCTGTTTCCTCCCACAGTTCCAATGTGTGCAGATTAGGTGGATTGGCCATGCTAAATTGTCCCATAATGTCCGAGCTTGGGCAGGTTTAGTGCGATTAGCTATGATAAATATGGAGTTATTTGGACAGGATGAGGAAGTAGGATGGTGTTGGAGGTTCAATGTAGACTCAGTGGGCCAATGGATTCTGTGATTCCATGTCCTGTGTTTTAAATGTCTCGCAGCAGAGCTTGCCACTTTTACTGTGAAAAGATAAGAATGTAAAGTGTAAGGTGAGGGTGGCAGTTGATTAAGGGTTAGGCACCAAGTAAGAAGAGTGCCAAATGGGCAGAATGCCAGTTAAATGATAAAGTATTTAGGGTAGTTTGGGGTTGGTGAGGGTAGGAGGAGAGTCTAATGACGAGTGAGTAGGGTGCCTTTGGTTCGATGGCAATGGTGGTGCTGGGTCCAAAAGAGAGAGCTGGGGGAATCAGGTTTAGCAGGGAGGAGGAGGATTTCAAGTCTGGTAGCGAGGTTGTTGGTATTGATCCGGTGCCAGGGAAGGTTAGGTGAAGACGATTGGGATGCTTTAGGTCTGGTGAGAGGGTGTTTTATCCAGCAGAGAGGGAGGGATATCCCGGCTGGCAAGGGAATTGTTGGATCCTATGGGAGAAAGAATTGTGTTGATTTAGGCGGGTTCTTGATTGTCTGGGCTCCACGGCAGAAAAGGGGTTTGTAGCAGTGGTGAGTTGTGGGGGTCAGCTTAATAATTACCCAGCAGTTAGACTAGGTTTTTAATCCTCTGAATTTTCCTTGGTAACTATTAGCTTAACTGAAATGTATCCCTCCAAATAAAGATAGGAGCATTATCTGTTGATTCCTTTAACCACAAGTGCTATATCTATCTCCTTTTTGAAAACACATTGTTTTAACCTCAACAACTTGCTGTTGTCGTGAATTCCACAGGCTCACCGCTCTCTCGGTAAAGAAATTTCTCTTAATCTCAGTCCTAAAAAGGTTTACCCTTTATCCTTAAACTATGACCCTTGGTTCTGGACTCCCCCAACATTGGGAATATCCTTCCTGCATCTAATCTCTTTAGTCCTGTTAGAATTTTAAATGTTTCTAAGGGGTCCCTCTTTTTGTTTTAACATCCAGTGAATACAATTCTAATCAACCCAATCTCTCCTCATACATCAAGCCTACCATCCCAAAATCAATTTGGTAAATCTTTGTTGCACACCCTCTATAGTAAGAATATCCTTCCTCAGATAAGCAGAACAAAACTGCACATAGTGTTCCAGGTGTGGTCTCGCCCATGCTCTGTATAATTGCATCAAGACATCCTTGTTCCTGTACTCTAATCCTCTTGCTATGAAGATCAACATACAGTTTGTCTTCTTTACTGCCCGCTGCACCTGCACATTTACTTTCAGCAACTGGTACACAATGGTACCCAGGTCTCGTTGAACATTCCCCTTTTACAAATTACAACCATTCAAATAATAATCTGTCGTCTTGTTTTTGCTACCAAAGTGGATAACCTCACAGTTAACCACATTGTACTGCATCTATCATGCATTTGCCCAGTCATACATCGCAACATCTCTCCCTTCCACACAACTTTGTGTCACCAGCAAATTTTGAGATTTAATATTCAGTGTCCTCATCTAAATCACTAATATATACCGATTCCTGCAGGACCCCAGTAGTCACTACCTGCCATTGGGGAAAAGACCCATGTATTCCTACTCTTTGTCTCCTGTCTGCTAACTAATTTTCTATTCATCTCATTATATGACCCCAATCCCATGCCCTTTAATTTTACACATCAGTCTTTACATGGGACTTCATTGAAAGCCTTCTGAATGTCCAAATAAAACACAACCACTGACTCTGCCTGATCACCTCCAGTAGTTACATTCTTGATCAATTCCAGAAGATTTGTCAAGCATGATTTCCCTTTTGTAAATCTATGCTGACCATATTTAATTCTCCCACCGTTTTCTAAGGTTTGCTATAAAAGTCTTGATTACAGTCTGTAGCATCATGTCCATTACCGATGTCAGACTCATTGGTCTGTAATTCCCTGCTTTCTCTCTACCTCCTGTTTTAAATAATGAGGTTAGCTACCTTCCAACCTATAAGATCTGTTCCAGAATCTAGAGAATCTTGGAAGGTGACCACCAATGCATCCACTATTGCTAGGGCCACTTTCGTAACTACAATGGCATGTAAATTTTCTCCTAAATTTAATATTCTTTCAGAGGTTCCAGATGCAAGAAAATTGTCTATCAGGATCTTCAAATTCCTGGGAAATTCCCATGGAGTCCCCTGCGACTAGATCTCTGCATCGAGCTGTGTTACAGCCCTATTCTAAGCTGCTCCAACAACTCCCCGACTGTCAGAATATCCTGGCCGCATGATATAGGAACTCGTACTTGTTTTAGCGAGTTTTGAGAAGATTTATAGGTCAGGTTGAGGTTCTGGATGTAGGTTTGCTCACTGAGCTGGAAGGTTCATTTCCAGACTTTTCATCTCCCTGCTAGGTAACATTTTCAGTGGGCCTCTGGGCAAAGCACTGCTGATAATTCCTGTTTTCTATTTATATGTTTGGGGTTTCTTTGGGTTGGTGATGTCATTTCCTGTTCTTTTTTTCCCCAAGGGGTGGTAGATGGGGTCTAACTTGATGTGTTTGTTGATAGAGTTTCGGTTGGAATGCCGTACTTGTTCATTTGACGGTTGAAGGAGAAGGACACCATTTAACCTTTCAGCAAAAGGTTCTATCTGACTCTCAAATGCAAGCAAATGAAAATTCCAAGGACTTAATCTAGCAATATCATCATTTAATTCACAGCCTCTGCAGAACTGGACCAATTGTGCAGAGATGGTTATTGTTGCTTTACTTTTTTTCAATGAAAAAGTACAGGATAACAATGTTCTTTTTTTCTGTTTTCACAAAGAAAATAGATTCCCAGGCAAGAGTTAATAACCACATGCAAGGGAAATGTTAGATCTGAATAGTTCATCGCTCTTTTTACAAATATAAAAAAAAGCACGCATCAGTGTAAAAATAATACTGATCTTATAGTTGTTTCATCTTAAATTCACAATTGTTCATTTAACTGCCCACCTGTTCATGATAGTATTGTATTAGATATTGTTATGACCTAGCTGATTTTATTATTCAAAGTCCAAACCCAGTTGAAATATGGCTTGATCGATCATATTTTGTTCTTTTTTATTTAAAAAGTTGGTTTTTCACTGAACACAAGCATGTAATGCTGTAGATTTGCTTTTAACAATAAAAAAAAATTATTAGGCCAAAGAAAAGATAAAGTAAGATAAATCAAGCTATTTTCATACAATGTGATCTGAAAGATTTCAAGACTTGCAGTAGTAACATAATCCTATCTATCCCAACAGCATCACTTTACAATACTCAAACTTCAGAGAGTGTTCACCTCTCTATCACAACCATAGGTTGAATATAATTGTGTCTTTTGACTCCCAGTTTTTAGAGTTTGGTAGCCTCTGGATCATTAATAAAATTCGACATAGACTTTCTCTGCTTTAAATAATATCTTTTGGAATCTAAACAAACACTTATGGTCTGGAATTGTCACATTAAACCTATTACACTAAGGTAATCTATTTCAAAACTACCTCCTTTCTTCAAGGGAAATATTTTATACATCTAACTTCTCCAAGTTTTGTGCAAAGTGCAACCAACAGTTTTCCGAGCTGTGGAATGTCCCCTAAAAGCAAAAGAAAATGCCTGATCCTTCTAAATTTAAAGCAAGTTAATGGATCCTCAATGTTTATTCTGTCCTCACGAAAAGTTCTTCCAATGCAAACAAATTCACATTATCATTCTAGGAAGTCTCACTCTTACTGGTTTTTAAAAAAAATTATTGCTCCAAAAATACTGACAAGTTAAACATTAAACCAGAGACATCATACACTCAAATCAAAACCCACATGGCGCATTCAAAACTCGCAGTCCAAAATGAATGATTTTAAAACATATATAAATCACACTCCTTATATCATAATATTGGTTAGCAAAATAAAAATAATTTTTGCATTGGAATATATCCTATTGGATTTCTCAATCAGTCACTTGGTGATAGAGGAATGCAGTCAGGCACTAATTTCATTCATGCAGCATTTCCTTTTGACAGGTGGAAGGAGTTATTTGGCTGAAAATGAGAAAGAAGAAAGAAAATTATTTCAAGGAATGTGGTTCCTCTTGATTCATAATACTTTTGAATGTGTATTTCAATTTACTTTGTATTTTGCAAAAACAAAAGTCTTTCATCTCAGTCTGAGGGTATTTACATTCCTTTTTATTTGTTTGATTGTCATATTTGTTGTTATCAATAGGGTGAAAAGAATTACTCAAAAGTAAACTAACCTATATCCACTTGTGCTGTCCTCACGCACCATCAATCACTATTGGTAAAATTATTGTGAAAAATGGGTACAATTTGAAGAAAGCTAATGGATTCATGTGAATACAATAAGTCACGTATCCTCTTGAGTCATGGGTCCAGTGCCACCTGATATTAGATCCAGCAGAGCAGTTAAAAGAAAATTGTTAAGCAGATGGTACGGACTCTGTCTTTGGCACGGTCATTAGAACATCATTTTATATCTGTTTCCCATATGATATGCACATCAGCCAAACAGATTTTTTCTTCTTCCTGTTGGAATATGCACTTTTCTCCATTTGCCTTGGCCTATGAATGAAAATCTGCAGTCGACTGTGCTAAAGACTGAATAAATACCTGCCAAATGCAGTACGTTATGAAGGACTGATTATGGCAGAGACATCATTGTTCAAGAAGTACTAAGGAAACATCTGATTAAAAACTGCATTGGCACAGTCATTAGGATTATTCAATACAATAACCTCTGGACCAATGCCAATCGGCTAACAATGTTATTGGTGGAAACCAGTTTCAGCAAATATACCTTTTCACCAATGTATTTTTCTCACAAATTCTATTGTAACACATTGCATGAAATATCTGTGTTAATACAGACTGTGGTAGAGTCTGCGGTTTGTTTTTATTCACAGGCCAAGGAAAGTCCTCATCATATAACAAAGTGCACTTCCTATAAGAGGAACAATTCCACTCAAGCTATAGTGCAAGCATTATGAAAACAGATCCAAATCACATCTACATATACCCCCTTTTAATTGTTGTTAAAGAGTACTTTAACTGCAATGCTCAAATTGTTCGTGATATGGAGATGTTGAATTAACCAGTGACTATAGAATTAAAAATACTGCTTTAAGATATATTTATATGTGACTTTTTGTACTTTGCTGATTCACCAGCTCCAAGTGCGCC
The DNA here is from genome assembly GCF_004010195.1 of Chiloscyllium plagiosum. NCBI lineage: Eukaryota > Metazoa > Chordata > Chondrichthyes > Orectolobiformes > Hemiscylliidae > Chiloscyllium > Chiloscyllium plagiosum. The sequence continues at coordinate 42,737,007 of NC_057730.1, forward strand.
CAGTTATATTACATTTACAGAAGTTACCTCCACTACATTGAAAGTGTTTTGGGGAGAGCCAGCAATGCCCAATGGAGTTCTTGAGGGATACAGATTGGTTTACGAACCATTGGAATCAGTACAAGGTATAATATTTGCTATGATCATTGGACACAGTGTTTAATAGAGTAACCTATTTCTCTGCTGTGTAGAAATCTACATGCTAATTCTTTTCAAAATAAACTGAGATTATAAAAGGATCATATCAATTGAGCAGCCCATTTTATGGGTCTGTCCAATTTTATTTTAATTGACAACAAAAACAAAAATTGTTGGAAAAACTCAGCAGGACTGGCGGCATCTATGAAGAGAAATCAGAGTTAATGTTTCGAGTCCAGTGATCCTTTTTCAGAACTGATAGTAGCTAGGAAAAGGTTGCTATTTAGTTAAGGGCAGGGAGGAGTAAATGATAGGTGGAGATAGAGCCTAAAAAGAGAGAAAAACACTTGAAGGAGTGGATAAAGGTCAGCCTAGGGAATGAATAGCTGCTATTGGGAGACTATTAATTAGTAGCTGACAATGAGTTGTGTGCGGTAGCAGCCGATGTGATGACAACGCTTGGTGTGTGGAGGTGGGGGAAAGACAGGGAGAAATGTGCTCGAGCCCTAAAATTATTGATCTCAATATTGAGTATAGAAGGCTGTGGAGTTCCCAAGCAGAAAATGAGGTGGTCTTCTTCCAGCTTGTGTTGAGCTTTGCTGGAGCATTGCAGCAAGTCTGAGACAGGGATATTTGCCAGGGAATACGGTGATGTGTTGAAGTAGCAGACAACTAAAAGCTCGAGGTCTTTTTTGTGGGTAGAATGTACGTATTCTGTAAAGTGGACACCCAGTCTGCACTTCGTTTCCCCATTGAGGTCTCTTGATGTCTCACCACAGATGCTGCCAGAAGTGCTGAGCTTTTCCAGCAATTTCAATTTTTGTTTCTGATTTCCAGCATCCACAGTTCTTTTGGAGATATTTGTTTATTTAATTGACCATTGTTTTACACTTTTGAACACATTCTAAATTATCTCCAGTAAGTTCCTAATTCAGTGTAAGTGGATAGCAAAGCTCTTTATTATAGATTCAAACTATTTTGTTCACAGATGCTAACATTTTCCTTCGGTTCTGAGACACAGCATTATCAGTTATTTGGAACAGTTCCTTCATTCATTCATTCTTTTTGTTTAGGTGTGAGTAAAGTGGTGACAGTCGACCTGAGAGGCAACAATCAACGCTGGTTGAAGGTTCGGGATTTGTTCAAGGGGGTCCCTTACACCTTTCATGTCCAAGCCAGAACCTACACCTTCGGCCCTGAGATAAGGGCTAATGTTACACCAGGACCAGAAGAAGGTAAAACTCCTAAGTCGTATTAGCCTGTATCCTGATGTTACTGGATTAACTCTCCGATTCTGATATTTTTGTCATGGCAGTGATTTGAGGGGTGTCCCAAGGATTCAGAGATCATACAGATACTAATGCAGGGCCTCATTATAATTTTCTTCTTTCATTTCTTGCCTGTCAGTCAGTTGGATTGGCAGCCTGGCCATCTACCAGGCTGGAAAACCACGGTGGCAGGCAGGAACTCCGATGATCTGCAGCAATTAGAAAACATCCAGGTCTGGGGAGGAGAGGTGAGCAATGGTGATAAACGGGCAGTTGGCAGAAAGTGATTATTGTTCAACCCAGAAGAAAAACGGAGTTTTAAAAAAAAATTGGAAATGGACATACCGGTCATACTGGAGCACTGTCCTGAGGTACATAAAACATGTTGGACCAGTGCACAACATTCACAAGCTTTGCTTTTATTTTTTTCCGTCCGGGGCCTAGGGCATGTGCAGACCAGAGATCAGGAGTTGGGAAGGGATTGGGCTTTAGGTGATCATAGAGTAAGCTTGAGGTTGAGGGGTGACATCAAGCAATTAATATTGAGCAGGCCAGAGATCAGCATTTGGGTGGAAGTGAGGAAGTGATATGCTAAGAAGCTTAGACCACACTTCAAAAAACGGCCAAATGTTTGCTTGAAAAGCCACAGGACGCACTCCAGCTCCTGGACCACAAAATCTTCTAAAAAGCACATACCTGATGGAAACAAAAGCTGTTTTTACGCATCACTACCAGGTTTCTTGAACCCTGTAAACTATTACATTTAATGTAGGCTCCCTTTAATCTGCACTCTCGGAGCATGATTTATATACTACAATGGAGTGCCTTTCCTCTCCCATAAAAGAACACCCACAATATACAATCCATCATCATAGAAATGGTGGATACTCCATAGCGACAGATTTTCTGATGATTTAAACTTGAACTATAGCTTAGCCCCATCCATCTCCTGTTTGCTGTGGGGTATATGTACAACAACAGTCCCCATTCACCAAAAGAAATCAGTAATAGCAAAATTAATCATAAAGATATACTCATGTATAAAAGAGGCAATCAAGACAATATTTGTTTCCCAAATTACCTCATAGTATTTCAACTTTTTATCACTTGCATTTAGTTTTATACCAACCATTAATCAATGTTGAAAGTCCTTTATCTAGTACCATTAGTTTCAGATAGGGTTGGCAACTCTGCTTGTATGTGTTCTTGGAGCTTTGATTACATGACATCTAATCATGTTTGCAAATTCACATTTCTAATAGCCAGGACCCACATATTTGAGCGATTTTATGATTTTGTTTGGTATGTGAAATTCTGAGAATTAGGAGTCATGTGTTGTGTACAGGCATGAAATTCTGCTGGATACACTGGAGGATTTTAGCACCCTCCCCCGTGGTGAGCTAAGACGCAGGAGGGTGGTGGGAGGTAATAGCCCATGGATGGCTGGCCTGCCCAGGGTCAGTTGAGGGCATTAAATAAACAATTAATGTGCACTTACGGGCTTTGTCAGACGTTCAGCAGGCAGAGGGCTTGCCAGATGGAGAACAAACATCTGCATGATAACTTGCAGTCTTAGAGTCTTGGAGTTATACAGCATGTTACTCCACGCGGACCATGATCCCAAACGAAACTAGTCCTACCTAATTACACTTGGCCCATCTCCCTTCAAACCTTTCCTATCATGTACTCATCCAAATGTCTTTTACATGTTGTAAATCTAACTGCATCCACCACTTCCTTTGGTAGTTCATTCCACACACTAATCACTCTGTTAAAAAAGTTGTCCTTTTTAAATTTTTCTCCTCTCACCTTAAAAATACACCCCCTAGATTTGAACCCCTCCGTCTCCTTGCCGGATGAGAAGGTAGTGAAATTGGGGGGACTTCCCTCACTGAGGCACTGCAGTTTCTTATCAAGGCTGGCACAGTGGCTGGGTGGTTAGCACTGCTGCCTTAGTGCACAAGAAACCTGGTTCTGTTCCAGCCTCGGGTGACTGTCTGTCTGGAGTAGGCACATTCTCCCCATGTTTTTGTGGGTTTCCTCCAGGTGTTCCAGTTTCCTTCTGCAGTCCAACAATGCGCAAATTAGGTGGCTTGGCCATAGTGAAATTGTCTTTAGTGTTCAGGGATTTGTAGACTAGCTGGATTAGCCATGGTGAATGTGGAGTTATGTGATGGGGTTGGGTCTGGATGGAATGCTCTTTGTAGGTTTGGTGCAGACTTGATAGGCCATATAGCTTCCTTCTGCACTGTAGGATTCTGTGAGAGAGGATTGGCAGCAGGGGATGGAGGTGGAAGCATGCTGCCACATTCCTGACCTTATTGCTGAATCCACTTCGTCATTGTGACCACCCTCACAAAGAAAACTGTGACTCCCTTCCATCATCTCTTTCTTGTTGCCTGAGATCCAACAATAATACTAGGTTTTGGTAGGTGCTGTACTGATAGCATTCACTGTATCCCTGATGGCATTGCTACTTAATAGGGCTACCAGTCTCCAATTGACCAGCAGCTCTAGGCAAGCATTACCTTTTTCCCTGGGGTCCTTGATCCACTGTCCATCATTAAAAGTCATGGGCCTTCCCAAAGGAAATGACATAGGGCTCTCACCAGCTCTGCAGCCACCAACAATCCCCACTTTCTCCATTAATCCAATCCATTGTAACTACAAGTGACTGCTTTCAGGTTTAGCAAAACCTGTTTTAGCAAAACCAGATAAAGATTCATTTCAGCAATAATAACTACAATCCAGAAGGAATCTTTAGTGTTTAATGAATAATTATGCATTTTTGCTGCACTTGGCCAGTGTGCATTAAACTGTGCATTAAACTTGAAATCCCAATCGTATTTTGGGCAGCTATTAGATTTTATCTTAAGCACCACATTAATGTCCTAACAACTCAAATTCATTCTCCATTTCCTGCAGATTGATGATTACAATTACTTAACAAGATAACTTTTTAATGATTGTTATGTTTATCAATTACTACATAAAATATCAAATTTCAGTAAATGCAGTGAGTAACATAAGATTTAAATCATTTGCATTCATCATTTCATTCCACTGATATTTGCCGGTTGCATAGGGCTGAATTTTTCCAGCCCCATTGTGGTCAGCTTGGAAGCAGGGACAGATGGAAATACATGGGGAAATCTCATCGTGACAGCTTCTTGACACAGTCCCACTGACAGGAAACAGACTGGGATTAGGGTTGACTGCCTGCTCCATGAAGGCAGGCAATCAATTAACACTGCGAGGCTTGAGTGAGGGTGATTTAGAAGCCTTGCCATTATTTTTTCACCAGTTGAGTGACAATGCCACCCTGTGTGGAAGCCACTGGTTCAGACTAGAGGCTATTAGTACCAGTAGCTCCAAGAATCATTAATAGGGCAATCAACAGGAAAAGCTACATAAATGGACCAAATGATTTTATCTGGAGTGATTTTCCCCATGCTCCAAAGTGTCTGCCATCTTTGGGCCCTCTTGATATTTCATTTCTATCCATGTTCTCTGTTAGTTTCTCCATGTAGCTTCACCCTTGCTCTGCCTGACCTGTCTAAGCGGTACCTACCTGTCCTGGTAGACTTACAAGGCTCGGGAGCTAATAGAAGTATCAGTCCTCTGATTGGGCCAGCGACATTATGAGCTGAAATGCAAAGGCCACCTCTGAAGACTGTGCTGTTGAGTGCACTGCTGGCAGGTGCAAGCTCCGGATCCCTGTTTGTTCCCGACATCAGGTTCCTGACACCGGTATTAAATTCCAGCCCATACATCTTAAGCAAAGACTAATCTTTGAGCTGATGTGCCATTTTTCTTAAGCATTTCTGTAATGTCTAGCAAATCTAACAAAGAAATGCAACATGAGTTTTTTTTTAGCATTTTCTATTTACATCACTGGGATGTTAGTTGAGTTTCCTTCAGTATTATGGCATTTCGCTTATCCCAAAGGCTGTTATATATGTGTTAGCTATGTAAGCATGGCTGTTCCACCAATGAACTCTGCATCAAGTATGGCACTTTTTAAGGCAATTATTGTGAAATGATGTCTGAAAGATATCATCACAATTTGAAATTGCAGTAATCATTTCCGTGTGAATTGACAAAAACTGAGAACCAGAAAAATGTACTTTATCATCCATTTATGTAGTCTTAAAAATCTGTTTATATCACCCATCCAACTCAAAAATTTACTCAAAAGAAATACGGGTTATTTTCTACCTGGATGTTAATTTTCATTACTTATTTTGCAAAGGATCTCATTGCAGGAGTGATAGAATTTCATCAGCCAATTACATAAGGAAACTGAAAGAACATATCTGTGACTATGCTGCATGTAGCACACATAAGAAACCAATCTCTGATAAATGTTGTCAGGCCAGATAGTAGGCAAAGGCTTGGCATTTCACCAAAACAATGAGAAAAAAACAGTTGGTTTCTGCTCAGTTAACCATTGACTCTTAGCAAGTGGAGTGACACAGACAAAACCTTGAGAGGCACTTGCCTGCTAGCCAAGGCATGTCCTTGCATGGGAAGAATTAATTAGTGGGCTTGAGGAAGACGGAGAGAAATCATGTTTTCTTTTAAGATTTGTATTTCCAGCAGTGTTAAAGGATGCACTTTCATTTTGTGGAATGTGAAATTGGGAATCTAATAAGGTTCAGTAATGCACGGTGGATCAATAACATCACAAGACAATTCTCTAGTTCAGTCCCCATGTGATCTTACATCCAATAGTACATTTAACAGAAGAGCCTTGAATATGGATTCATGGGGAAACGTAATAAGCAATGTTTGTGCTGTAACTAGCATTTTTCCTTCACAACACCTGGTATCAAGATAAATGGGAGATGTTGTCATGACAATTTCTAATTCATTCAATAACTAGCCATTTCTAACTGCACTTAGACTCCTTAAATCGCTCATGCCAGATCAGAAGCTGTAACACACTTGGATTAGGTGTGCCTGGAAATAGAATTTCCTTTTAAGTAATGTTAGGCTCATAGAAATTATCACCTATCCAGATAATTAAGCATGAGCCCAATACATTAAAATGAATAATCAAATAAAAGGACTTCTAATTAACAGTAGTCTTCATACATTAGAAATTGTGATACTTCAATCACATAAATGTTACTGCTGGTTTATAATCGCTTACTTAAATAGCATCAAAGCATTGTTGCATTTTAACCCAAGTTCACAGGCATCTTTTGTCTGTATTTTCATCCATTTTCATTCATCCATCCCTTCCTGAAGAAGGGCTAATGCCCGAAACGTCGATTCTCCTGTTCCCTAGATGCTGCCTGACCTGCTGCGCTTTTCCAGCAACACATTTCCACCCCTTTTCATCCATCCAATTCATCACTAAAAATGGCAAAGGTTAATTTTCACCAACCAAGGAGTTCAAAACTAGAGGGCATAATTTTAATGTGAGAGGAGAGAGATTTAAAAGGGACTGGATGGGTGAATTTTGCACACAGATGGATTGGTATGTGAAATGAACTGCCAGAGGAAGTGGTAAATGCAAGTACAATTACAACATTTAAAAGACATTTGGACAGGTACGTGAATAGGAAGGATTTAGAGGGTTATGAACTAAACACAATCCAGTCAGATTGGTTTAGTTTGGCTTGAACGAGTTGGATCAAAGGATCTGTTTCCATGCTGTATGACCCTAAGGCTGCACCACCAAGAAACAGTCCTCGGTGCGCCTCTACTTTTACTTAATGTTGGTGGGGAGTTATTAGTTTCTTTGTTGGGAGTCGGCATCTTAATCCGGGGCGGGGGGGGATGGAAAACTGATACTGATGAAGTATTGGTTTCAATATTTTAAATGGATAACTAACTCATTAACTGAGTGCTTAATACTTATTGAACATTATAATTTCTAAAATCTCAATGTTTCCATGCAAATTGCCTTTATTCTTTACTTTTTGGAGTAATTTCTTGACTTTTTGTGCAGGTTCCCCTGGTCCCCCGCTGAACCCCTCAATTAGTGAAACTGCCTCTACACTCACTGTTCATTGGACACAGGGTTTGCTTGGAGCGGGACCAATACAAGGCTATGTAATTGAAGCACGACCCTCAGGTGAGCATAGCTGACTTCAAGCAGTAGTTCATCTTAGTAAACTTCAAAGTGATTTCCTTAATAATTCAAATATGTTACAAGAGACCATCCTGGTTAGAGAATTTCTTTAAATATGTTGCTTTCTTTTTTTTTTCAATTTTCTTGTTAAAAATGATTGATAATACATAGCATTGTTGCCTACCCTGAAGGGCATCCAGTAGAGGTTGAATCCATGCTCTCAGCTTTTGTTCTTCCTATGAGGTAGAACATTCAAGAAAATAAATCTTTGTCAAAGTTAGTCATGATTTGAAGACACCGGTGTTCGACTGGGCTATACAAAGTTTAAAATCACACAACACCAGGGTTATAGTCCAACAGGTTTATTTGGAAGCACCAGCTTTCAGAGCGCTGCTCCTTCATCAGGTGATTGTGGAGAATAAGATTGCCATTTTTAGTGATGAATTGGATGGATGAAAATACAGACAAAAGATGCCTGTGAACTTGGGTTAAAATGCAACAATGCTTTGATGCTATTTAAGTAAGCGATTATAAACCAGCAGTAACAGAATATATAGCAAACATTTACAGTGTGATGTAACTGAAATTATATATTGCAAAAGACCTAGATTGTTTTTAAGTCTCTCATCTTTTAGAATGACCATGTTGGTTTCAGTTCTTTCATATGTAAATCACATAACTTTTTTTTTAAAAAAGTTACATTCTCAAGTGAACTTTAACAATGGCTGTCATGTTAGCCCAGATAAGGTATTGAAGGTGTGAGTTTCTGTATGAGGATGTCTGTGCCACAATGGTCAGACTGATTCTAATCTAAAAGACAGATTTACAGAATCTTACATGGATTCATGCAGTTATTGAGCAAAGTGAAATGTAATTCTGCAATACAAATTCACCTCATAAACTTATATATGTATGTGTGCATGTGGGTGTGTGTATATGTTTGGGGGGAGGGGGCAGTGTTATGAGTGTGTGTGAGTGTAAAGGGGCTAGGAGGATGTGTTATTTAGTTATTTAAACTAGTTATTTAAATATTGGAATAGTCGCATCTGGAAGTGAGTAAGATGCAGATGAGAGTTTTAACCAAACATTGCACAGGTAGAGCAAAGGTGAGTCATGTTCAAAGGCTTTCAGGTAGGGAGCTCAGATTGGAGTTGATTGGTATACAAAAACTTTGACTCAGCACACTTATAACACCCAAAATCCATGTAATAAAATACACACACAAAGACATGTATTCTTACCAATCACACACTCAAACAGTATATTGTAGAAACTTTTGATCCAACACTGATTTTCCCATTTTTAATTTGTATTTTGTTGAGTAAGATACTTGGCACACAGTCAAGACCCATGGTGTTGAAGGTAGCAGAGTAGCAAGAATAGAGGATTGGCTAACTAATAAAAGACAGAGTTGAGATCAGGGGAGCATTTTAAGGATGGCAACCCATACTTACAGGGATCAATACTTGGGTGACAATTAGTTACAGTCTGTATTATTGACTTGGATGAGGAAAGTGAATGTACTTTTTTTATTCACTTATGCGACCTGGGTATCATTTGTTGTCTGTCCCTCGTTGCCCTTGAGAAAGTACTGGTGAGCTGCCTTCTTGAACCACTATTAGCAAGTTGTCATATGATACAGAAATAAGTGGGAAGGCAAGTAATGGGATGACACAAAGAGTCTGCAGAGGGATGTAGACATTTTAAGTGAGAGGTACAATCTTGGCTGTTGGAATATGAAGTTATGTGCATTGGAGGCTAGAGGAGCTGAATATTATTTAAATGGAGAAAGGAGGCCACAAAACCAAACCCAGCAAGCCTAGACACACATCGCAACATAGTTCAGTGTAGTATCCTGGATGAAGAAGGGCATCCAGTAGAGGAGAAAGAAGGTCAATGATCTTGTGTGCTCTGCAAGGGTAATTGGAACCATCTTGTCTCTGCTGCCTGGTCCTCACAGGACCACCACTCACTCTAACCCTACCACTGTAAAGCACACAGACAGTGGTCCTCCATCCGCTCCCATTATATGTATGTCTAATATTATAGCTCATTACAGGAAAAATTGGCACATAGACAAGCTGCAACTTCCAAGACTGTGGGGTGGGTGTATGGGGTGTGCGAACATGCATTGGGAAGTTGGCAGGAATCATGGTCCTTACTTATTCGACTTGAGATGAAAATTCTGGAACTGGTCTGCAAAGTGTATGGCTGATCCCATTGTTGAAATTGATCCATATAGAAACCTTGGATGTCCACAAAGAAGAAAACAAAATTATCCAGTATGCACGGTGGTGTGCTTTGCTCTTTGCTCATTACCACCAGTGCTAACTCATTATTAATCTGCACAAGCTTTTATCCATCATCAACAGCTAATTCCTTCTAATGTCTTATGCAGGCATTAATGGCACCTAAATTCCCTCTAATTCTTCCTATTGCTGCACACACCTCTGGGATTCATAAACTGGAAGTCAAAGTATCCGCACACAGATCAACGTGTACAAACTCTCCAAGTGGCTGTGCATCCACACATCTGAGAAGGAACATTGATTGGCACCCACAAAAAAGTCAGAAATAGAGGCTGTCATATCTGTCTCCAAATCTAGGAGGAAACTGGTGAAACCTCAAAGGGTGCACCAGCAAGGCTTTCCCCTGCACCTACCCCTAGCTCAGAATGCCATCTTGCTGGGTACTCTTCTCAGGTCACACTTTGAAACACAGTCTGGTGAGCATACCACTGGCAGGTATCTACACCTGGTCTAGGAAGAAATTTCCCTAACTCTAGCGATGAAAGGACTACCAAAGACCAGGTACTCACTTCCAGTCAAAAGGTGAGCTGCTGTGCTCAGCTATTAATGGCATTGTCAAAACGCACAAAATGAAGGTAACATTAAGAACAAAATGTGTTAAAAATACTTATTAATGCTATCAAGTTGACCTAAAACCCTTGACAGTTTTTGTGTTCCGTGATATATTTTTACTGTTTGGATGCTTTAACATAATTTATTTGCTTTCTTAGATGAAGGTTTGTGGGATACATTTGTGAAGGATATACCTGGTGATGTGACATCCTATGTAGTTAGTCGGGATCAGCTAAAGCAAGGAGTGAGCTATGAATTTCGGATTATCGCGGTTAATCAATTTGGATATGGTGAACCAAGCACAGCATCCATTGTAACATCAGGTAAATTAATTATTTGCTGCATGTTACTTAGCTCAATCATTTTCTGATGGTGGAGGAATGAATCGATGGAGAGTGAATTCTCCTGGATGTTGTTTCCAATTTCCTATTTACAAGTTACAGAGCATTGACAGAATGTTGATTGATTAGCAAGTTGTCTCTTCATCATCACAGTAGCAGACATTAATGGTGTAGAGCTTCAGTGTCAGGATGATAAAATATGATAAATTCATCATTTATTTGATTTATAGCTTTTCCCATCCTCTATTTTACCTTCTAAATGAAGTTACAAATATTAATGATGTGCATGAGTGCCTGTGTATGTGTCTTGGTGGGGGTTGGCTTAGCTCAGTTGGCTGGACGGTTAGTTTGTGAAGCAGTGTGATGCTACCACCATGGGTTCAATCCCCACATTGGACCTCAGGTTACTATGAATGACTCTCCATCTCAACCTCTCTCCCCTCGCCTGAGGTATGGTGGCCCTCAGGCCAAATCACCGCCAGGCATGTCTTTCTCTCTCTAATGTGAGAGCAGCCCTATGGTCTGGTAAGACTACAGGGACTTGGCCTGATGTGTTTTGCTAAGGGGGTTTGTTTCTGTGTGTGCATTTAATCACATTTGTACTGTATATTATTAAAACTACTGATTTTTACTGACAGTTATTTTCTGCTCTTCGCGACAGAAGAGAGTATTGAAGAAGCATTTTTTAAAACAGCAAAGAACTGTGGATGCTAAAAATCTGAAATACAAACAGAAATTGCTGGAGAAACACAGCAGGTCCAACTGGACCTGAAACATGAGCTCTGCTTTCTCTCTACAGGTGCTGCCAGATCTGTAGAATTTCTCTGGAAATTTCTGTTTTTGTTATCAAAGAAAAGTTGCAGTTTCATATCAGTTCAAGGTCACATTCACCAACTGCTGCATGTGACCCATTTATTTACAGTGTAACCTGATTTCATGACCAAAATGTTTTAATTTTTTGGATTTTTCCATCATTTGAATGTTTTCACAATTTTTGCTCAATAGCAGTGATGGTACTGTAACATGTGGAGAGGAAGGAATACATGGCTAGTTTGCTTGAGACCTCAGTCACACCTTGTTAAAAGATACAGAATCAGCGTGAGGTTGATCTGGTGGTTGGTGCACAGACAAAAGCATCCAGGCTAGGTAGAGAAGGAGCTAGTTCAGAACCTGGTGCTATCCCACTAGGCACAATGCACTGCTACCAGTGGATAGGAGTATAGACATTCAGAAGGATGTATAGAATTGTAACCAAGGCATCTCAAAGCAGGAACCTGTCCAACAGGGTAAAGAAAGGAACTGTAATGTGATAGTTGCAATGAATTGATTAAATAAAGAGGTAGCATACTTTTGTAAACAGGATCAAGAATAGTTTTTTGTTTGTTGCCTACCAAGGTGACGAATATTTTGAAGTGACATGAAATGATGTTGGCGAGATCTAGTCATGTGATCCACATTGGGGCCAACAATAAAGGAGAGATCCTTTCTGGAGTGTATCTGGAGCAAGGCACTAAAACTGTCTTCAAGTGTTATACTATATAAAACTAAAAGAGAAATAAGAAGTATATGGAAAAAAAGACATTAAAGCAGGAGGACAACAAGATGGATGACCTAAACGGGTGATCTTCACAAAAATGCAGAGATTGTAAGGAACTGAAAAAACATGGGCACAAATTCAACCTAAAGGGTATGATGATGTGACAGCCATTACAGAGACTTAGCTTCAATACAGTCAGGATTGGTAACTGAATATACCAAACCATGATATTTACAGAAAGATAATAGAATCTAGTAAATATGGAGGAAGAACGCTTAGTATTTAAAGGTGTAATCACTTGAATGATAAGAGTATCTAATGACAGATATGCAGGTGATGGAGGTGGAGTCGCTAGTCTTAAAATCCTTTCTGTTTATTAGTTCTCTGGAGTTATGTATATGACCCCTATGAAGTAGCATAATATACAAATGCAGAGATTAGACAAGCCTATAACAAAGGCAGAGTGCTTCTAATGCGAGATTTTAATTTTCTTATAAATTGGGATAAGCAGAGTAGTGCAAGTCAGTTTATGAATTTCTTGGAAAAAAGAACTGTGAATGTTGGAAATCAGAAATACAAACAGAAATTCATAGAAAAACTCAACAGGTCTGGCAGTATCTGCAGAGAGAAATGTTTCAGGTCCAGTGACTCCTCTTCAGAACTGACTGTGGTTAGGAAAAGGTGAGTATATACATTGAAGATGGGGTAGGGGTTGAGTAGGAAATGATAGGTGGAGGTGGAGCCCAGAGAGAGAGAGAAAAACTGTAATCCAGTTGGGCAGACAAAGGAATGGATAATTGTCAGCCGAGGAGAATGAATAACTGCTAATAAAAATCATTAGTGGCTGACAATGGATTGGTTGTGCTCGCAGAGTCAAAAGGCGTGGTACTGAGAAAGATGCTGCCTGACCAGCTGTGCTAAAGAGCAGGCGAGTCGGTGTTTTGAGCATGAGCTCTTCATTAGGAATGAAGGTGTGGTCCAAGGGGGCTGAGAGATAAATGGGAGGGGAGTGGGACTGGGGGCAAGGTGGCTGTGAATGCGATATGTAGATGAAGGTGGAGGATGATAGTGATAGGTTGGAGAGGCGGGTGGACCAGATAGGTGGCAAGGAAGATGGACAGGTAGGACAGTTCAAGAGAGCAGTGCCGAGTTAGAGGGTTGGATCTGGGATAACGTTGGGGCATGGGAAATGGGGGAACTGGTGAAATCAACATTGATTCCGTGTGGTTGGAGGGTCGAAGGTGGAAGATGAGGCGTACTTCCTCTAGGCGTCGGGTGGCAAGAGTTTGGTAGTGGAGGAGGCCAAAGACTTGCATGTCCTTGGCGGAGTGAGAGGGGGAGTTGAAGTGTTCATCCATAGGGTGGTGAGGTTGTTTAGCGCGTGTGTCCCAGAGATATTCTCTGAAACGTTCCGCTAGTTGGTGACCTGTCTCCCAAATTAGAGGAGCAACGGACACAGTAGATAACAAGTGTGGAAGTCTCTGTTGGATGTGGAACGATCCTTTGGGGCCTTGGATGGAGGTCAGGGAGGAGGTCTGAGCACAGGTTTTGCACTTCTTGCGGTGGCAATGGAAGATGTCGTAAATGGTGGGTGGGTTGGTGGGGGATGTGGACTGACAAGGGAGTTACGGAGGGAATGGTCTCTGTGGAACGCAGATAGGGGAAGGAAATATATCCATGGTGGTGGAGTCTGCTTGTAAGTGGCGGAATTAGCAGAGGATGACATTTTGTATGGAGGTTGGTGGAGTGGAAGGCGAGGACCAAGGGTGTTCTGTCCTTGTTGCAATTGAACGGATGGGGTTCAAGGGCGGAGGTGCGGGAAGTGGAGGAGATGTGCTAGAAGGCATTATTGACCATGTGAAAAGGGAAATTGCGGTCCCTGAAGAAGGAGGCCATCTGAAATGTTCTATGGTAGAATTGGTCCAACTGGGAGCAGATGCATCGGGGGCAGAAGAATTGGGATTGAGGGATAGCGTTTTTACAGGAGACAGGGTGGAAGGAGGTGTAGTCCAGGTATCTGTGGGATTCAGTGGGTTTGAAGTATATGTCCTGTTGAGACAGTCACCAGAAATGGAGATGGAGAGGTCCAGGAAGGGGAGGGAGGTGTCCAAGATTATCCAGGTGAATTTGATGCCAAGATAGAAGGTGTTTGTGAAGTTGATGAACTGTTCAACCTCCTTGTGGGAGCACAAGGTGGTGCAGTTACAGTCATCTATGTAGCGGAGGAACAGGTGGGGAGTGGTGCCAGTGCAGCAGCAGAAGATGGATTGTTCCACATACCTGACGAAGGTTCTGCCTTCTACCCAAATTCACAAACCTAACTGCACCCGGTCGACCCACTGTCTCAGCCTCCTCCTGCCCCACTGAACTTATCTCTGCATACCTTGACACCGTCCTGTGCCCTGGTCCAGGATCTCCCCACATACATTCAGGACACCGCCCACACCCTCTACCTCCTCCGTGATTTTTTTCTCCCAGCGCCCAAAGCCTCATCTTCACAATGGACATCCAGTCCCTGTACGCATCCATCCACCATGATGAAGGCATCCAATCCCTCCATTGCTTCCTCTCCTGTTGACCCAACCAGTGTCCTTCCACTGACACATTCATTTGATTGGCTAAACTGGTCCTCACCCGTAACAATTTTTCCTTTGAATGCTCCCACTTTCTCCAGACCAAAGGGGTAGCCATGGGCCCCAGCTATGCCTGCCTCTTTGCTGGGTATGTGGAACAGTCCACCTTCCATAGCTACACCAGCACCACATCCCACCTTTTCTTCCACTACATAAATGACTGTATCAGTGGCGCCTTGTGCTTCCATGAGGACGTCAAACAGTTCGTCAACTTCACGAACACCTTTCAGCCCGACCTCAAGTTCAATGATCAACAGGTCATAACTGAACGCTGCAAGGACTGTAAGCAGTAAAAACAAATTCACTCCCCACAAGATTACACAACAGGGCCACAACAGGACACAGTGACAACCTTTTATACTCGGGCAGTGTACAGGGAGCTTTATTCTGTATGTAACAATGTACTGTCCCTGTCCTGGGAGTGTTTGATGGGGGACAGTGTAGAAGAAGCTTTACTCTGTATCTAACCCCGTGCTGTCCCTGTCCTGGGAGTGTTTGATGGGGGACAGTGTAGAGGGATCTTTACTCTGTATCTAACGTGGTGCTGGAAGAGCACAGCAGTTCAGGCAGCATCTGCAGTCACTGTTTTTACCTCGTTGATTTTAACCCCGTGCTGTCCCTGTCCTGGGAGTGTTTGATGTGGGACAGTGTAAAGAGAGCTTTACATTCTATCTAAACCTGTGCTGTTCTGGGACTGTTTTTGGGGACAGTATAGAAAGAGCCTTACTCTATATCTCACTCCGTGCAACACCTCTGTCCTGGGAGTGTTTGATGGGGGACAGTGTAGAAGGAGCTTTACATTTTATCTGACTCCCTAACTGTCCCTGCCCGGGGAGTGTTTCATGGGGGACAGTGTAGAGGTAGCTTTACTCTGTATCTAACCCAATGCTAACCTTGCCCTGGGATTGTTTGATGGGGACAGTGCAGAGGGAGCTTTTCACGATGTGTTTCTGTGAAGAGGATGGTTTATTTCTCTCTTACTGGATCTTTTTTGGATCTGAAATGCAGAAAGCAGTGAGGACAAGCCAGGATTGTCACCACGTTTGTATCTGTTTGTCTGTAACAGTCTCTCTATCTGAGTCTTTCCTTTTCTCTCTCTGTCGGTCCCTGTCTGTCTGTCTCTCTCATTGGTTGGAAATGTAATCTAGTCCTCATGTTCTGCGTGACCTGTGACCTCAAGCAGTCTGTCTCACAGCCATCTTACACCCAGTTCCCTTTCATTTCTCCTTTCCCTTCCACTGAAGTTGGGCGATGTCTGGGTCACTCAGTGATCTAACTGCAGCCTGCTGCCCTGTTCCCTGCTCTGACCCTGGTGCAGCATTTCAATGTCACCATGTGTTAGGGTGGGATTGAGACACATGTCGCCAGAACATTAGCTTCAGGCTCTGGATTACCAGCCTGCCCCATTCCCACTTCAGATAGCTTCCCAGTCAGATCTGGAGTCAGGCAGGGCTGCTCTCTCTCTCCTGCCTTGTTTGTGTGCTGCATAGAGCCATTTGCTGAGTCTATCAGGAAGGATGTGAGCCTGAGAGGGGTGACTATTCCTGGCAGTGAGGGCCTACAAGTTAAGACCTCCCTGAACATGGATGACATCGCTGTTTTCTACTCGGATCCGCTGTCCGTGCGCAGACTCATGTGTATGTGACCAGTTTGAACGGGCCTCTGGGGCCAAGGTAAACCGAGGCAAGAGCGAGGCCACGCTCTTCGGGAACTGGGCTGACCAAACTGTGATCCCCTTCACCGTCAGGACCGACCACCTGAAGGTGCTGGGTATTTGGTACGGGGGTCTGGGGTGTGCGCCAAGTCTTGGGAGGAGCATATCAGCAAAGTGAGACAGAAACTGGGCAGATGGAAGCTACGGTCGCTCTCCATCACGCGAAAAAAACCTGGTCATCAGGTGTGAGGCACTGTCAGTGTTGTTATATGTGGCACAGGTCTGGCCTATTCCCAAACCCTGTGCCGCTGCAGTCACCCGGACCATCTTCCAATTTATATGGAGATCAAAGATGGACCGGGTCCGAAGGGACTCGATGTATAAAGATCTGGGCAATGAGGGATAAAACACACCCAATGCCACCCTCACCCTAATGGCCACCTTTGTGTGTGTCTGCATCAAGCTGTGCGTGGATCCCCAGTACGCAAACACCAAGTGTCACTACGTACTGAGGTTCTACCCCCGGTGTTGCGAAGGATGGGCCTGGCCTCGCTGCCGCGGAACGCTCCGAGTAGTTGGACCGTTCCGTATCACCTGTCCTTCGTGGAGAAGTTTATGAAGAAAAACACCTTTGACCACAAGTCCATCAGGAAGTGGTCAGCACGTAGTGTCCTTGAGACCCTTCAGGAAAAGGAGAGGGCGGATCCTATCGAGCGGTTCCCTGAGTAGACTGTCAAAGCCATTTGGCAGAATGCCTCATCGCCAGAACTTTCCAACAAGCACCAAGACATGGCTTGGCGAGTGGTGAGATGGGCTCTGCCTGTGAGATCCTTTATGCACGCCCGGACTCTCAGCCGCACCGCATGCTGCCCTTGAAGCGGCTGCAGAGGGGACGAATCTGTCACACACCTCCTTCTGGAATGTGCCTACGCAGAAGATGGAGAGGAATGCAGTGGTGTTTGTCGAGATTCGTCCCGAGCAGCGCCGTGACGCGGGACTCCGTGCTCTACAGCCTGTTCCCCGGGACGCACACCGAGACGATCATCAACTGTGCCTGGAGGATCATCAACTTGGTGAAGGACGCTCTCTGCGCGGTCCGAAACCTGTTGATCTTTCAGCTGGAGGAGTTGACCCCGACTGAGTGTTGCAGACTGGCACATTCCAAGATCCAGGACTACGTGTTGAGGGACGCGCTGAAGCTTGGTGCAGCTGCCGCCAAGGCACGATGGGAAAAGACCACCGTGTAACATCTGCCTGCCTAAAGAAGAACAGGGGGCCCGCGCAGTCATTTGGGCTCTGCTGACGCCTCAGCTAAAAATGTAATCGTACAGACCTGTAAATAGGAATGATTACTCTGTTTTCGGTATGCAAACAAATGGAATGTTTACATATGTATGGCATGTCCTGTTGTACAGATCATCAAAGTATGTTATGAATAAAGTATATTTTTGAAATAAAAAAAAAGGCTGGAATCGAACCCAGGTCCCTGGCGCTGAGAGGTAGCAATGCTTACCACTGAGCCACCGTGCCAGTAAGGACGTGGGAGCAGGTGCTTGGACTCTAAAATTATTAAGCTCGATATTGATTCCTGAAGGCTGCAGAGTTCCCAAGCAGAAAATGAGATGCTATTCTTTCAGATTGCGCTGAGCTTTGCACGAACACTGCACCAAGCCTGAGACAGAGATGTTGGCCAGGGAACACAGATGGTGTGTTGAAGTGACAGGTAGCTGGAAGTTCAGGGTTATTTTTGTGGACAAATATAGGTGTTCTGCAAAGTGTCAGCACTGTCAGCAGCGAATATAGTAGACTAGATTAAGTGAAGTCCAAGTAAAGCGCTACTTCACCTGGAAGATGTGTTTGGGATCTTGGATCTTGAGGACAGAGGAAGTAAATGGACAGGTGATACACCTCCTGCGGTTGCGAGGGAAGGTGCCATTGGGCTATGGGGATATGTTGGGTGTGGAGGGGAGTGGACCAGAGTGTCCAGAGAGAATGGTCCCTGCAGAAGGTTGACAAAGGAGAGGGTATTATGTGTCTATTGGTGGCATCTTGCTGAAGGTGACAGAAATGGAGTTTAATGATACTTTGGATGTGGATGCTGATGGTGTGGTAAGTGAGGATCAATGGGACCCTATTGCTATTATGGGAGGGAAGAGAAGACGTGAGGGAAAAAATACGGGAGATGGGTTAAATACGGCTGAGGGCCCTGTCAATCGGTGATGGGGAATCTTCAGTTGAGGAAGAAGGTAGACATTTCAAAGGCCCCCTTGTCAAAATAGACATCATCTGAACAGGTGTGGCAGAGATGGAGAAACAGAGAGATTAGACTGGAGTCCTTAAAGGAAGCAGGGTGTGAAGATGAATAGTCAAGCAACTGTGGGAATCAATGGGCTTTTAATTAAGATCAGTGGCCAACTTATCCCCACAAATGGAAACAGTGATTTCAGGGAAGGGAAGGAATGAGTTAGAGATGTGCCAGGTGGAGGTGATAGTGGCATGGAGATTGGAAGCAAAGTTAATAAATATTTCCAATTTTGGATGAGAGAGGGAAACAGCACCAATGATGTCATTGATGTACCTGAGAAAGAGTTGTGGGTGGGGCACCAATAGGACTGGAATAAGGAATGTTCTACATACGCCACAAAGAGATAGGCACTCTGGGGCACATAGCTGTCCTTTTGATCAGAAGAAAGCGAGAGGAGTTAAAGGAGAAGTTCTTTAGAGTGAGGACGAGCTGAACCAGGCGAAAAGGGTGATGGTGGATGGGGACGATTCAGGCCTTTTTTTTTAGCAGAGAGAGCCCTGAGACCACCCCGATGAGGGACGGATGTGTAAGGGTTTGCACATTCATGGTGAAGAGATGACTGGAGCCAATGAACTGGAAATTCTGAAAATGATGTAAAGCGTTAGAAGAATAGTGGATGTAAATAGGATGGGATTGGACAAGGGGAGAAAGTATCGAGTCGAGTTAGGAAGAGATGCAATCTGTGGGGTTTGAACTGCTTAAATTTGTTCAGGATAGTTTTTGGAGCAATATATTGGACTGCATGGTTTCAGAGCTTGTGCTTTTTGAGACTTAGCCTAACTGAAAAGAGAGAATGAGAAAGGAAATGGAAACATTTGGTGTCGAAGGGGGACTGACACTGAAACTGACTGTAAACAATCTCTCAGGAGACTGAAATCTTTATACAATAAAAAAGGATACAGAGGTTTCCAAACTCACCAACAGTGTCCTTGTCCAACTTTGTGGCATCATTATTTTTGTAAATAACTGGAATTTTGGAACTTTTTTACTGACAATAGTTGCTGATCTTTACCAAGATTGGAATTGGTAAAACCACAAGGGGGCAGGCCATACTAAATTTCATAACAAGCAATGAGCCTGATTTGGTTAACAGTCTGACAATGCATGAAGATTTGTCTAGTGGCAATCATAAAAGACAAATTCATCTTTAGACGCCTTTGAAACACAGTGGTGCAGTAGTGTCCCTAATTCTGAGTCAGGAGTTCCAGGTTCAAGTCCCATCTCCTCCAGAGGTGTGTAATAACATATCTGAACAGGTTGGCTAAAAAAAAGACAAGTTCAACTTTGTTTTTGAAAACAGAAATACAAAACAGTTACTCAGATTTTAGATTTGCGTAAAGATGACTCTAATAGAATAAGGCAAAGTCTGTCCTCAGTAAACAGGATGAATTTGTAAATAGGTAAATCAACAGAAAGCCAATGGAAGGTGTACCAAAAAAGATTAATGTGATCCAGAATCATTTTATTTTCCTAAGGATCAAGCATTCTACTTCCCAATCAAAAGACAGCCATAAACGATAAGAAAATGTGGAGATGCTAGTGTTGGACTGGGGTGGGCAAAGTCAAAAATCCAACGACACAGGTTATAATCCAACAGGTTTATTTGAAATTGCAAGCTTTCAGAGCTCAGCTTCTTCCTTCAGCGTGGTAGCCATAGTATTTATAAGCAAAAAGTTAACAATTTTAAAACTAGCTGCCTTTACTGAATCTTTTAATCAGTTAGGAGATAAATTGCTGAAAAAAAATGCAAAATCTAGATTCCTTTCAAGTCTTTGTCCCTAGATAATTAAAGGTTTTATCAATGTACAAGAGGTGAAAACTCGGGTTAGACAATGCAGTTTAGGTGTGAGTCACCTTTAAAATCTGTCAACGTTTTAAGCTGAGGTGTGGTTTTAATTTTTGACAGAATAGCGTCTTGAATGAAATAATTCCCCCCCACCCCCACCCACCCACCCCCGCATTTTGTGTGTTTTTTTGACAGAAAAGAATCTTGAAAGAAATAATTCTCCCCAGTGAGTGTGTATGTGAGTGCGTGTGCATGCATTTGATAGAGTTGTGCAAATGTATGGATGTGTGAATGTGCGTGTGGGAGAGGGTCTGTGTGAGTGTGTATGAGAGAGTCTTGTTTGGAAGTATATAGTGTAGTGGGATTACTTGTAGTGTGACATGAACACAAGATCACGGTTGAGACTATCCCCGTGGGTATGGAACTTAGCTATCGGCCTCAGTTCAACGATTTTGCATTGTTGCATCTCCCAAAGTCCACCTTTGAGGACGCTCACTCGAAGATCGAAGGCTGAATATCCTCGACTGCTAAAGTGTTCCCCCACTCGGAGGGAACCCCTCTGTGTGTTGATTATTGTGCGGTGTCCATTCATCCATTGCTGTCATGTCTGCATGGTCTCACCAATGTACCATACCTCGGGGCATCCTTGCCTGCATTGTATAAGATAGATGACACTGGCTGAGTCACATGAGTATCTGCCGTGTACATGGTGAGTGGTGCTTCCACGTGTGATGGTAGCATCCATGTTGATGATCTGACATGTCCTGCAGTAGTTGCCATGGCAAGGTTGTGAGATGTTGTGATTGATGTTGTCCTAAAGGCTAGATAGTTTGTTGTGAACAATAGTGTGTTTAAAGTTCACCTGTTGTTTGAAGCTGAGAAGTGGAGGCATAAGAAAGGTTGTGGCAAGACATTCACCGTCATTGATGATGTGTTGAAGGCTGCGAAAAACATGGCGCAATTTCTCCGCTCCAGGGAAGTACTGGATGATGAAGGGTCCGGTATCCAGTTGTATCCCCTGTCTGTTTTCTGAAGAGGTCATTACGGTTTTTCACTGTGGTACTATAGAATTGGCGATCCATGAGCTGAGTATCGGATCCTGTTCTTTTTTTTTAATAGATATTTTTATTAGAAATTTAACATTTTTACAAGTTTACAAAAATAAACAAAACTCTCAGATATAAACATTGATATACAATTAGCTCAAAAATACAATAGCCAAAATTTGACAAAAAAAAGCAAAACAACAAAAAAAAACGAAAAGAAAAAAAAACAAACAAACAAAACTCAACTATCTACTAATCTAACTTACGACTAACCAGGGTGTATATTTAAGTCTCTTACATGCTCGGGATGTGTTAGCATCAGATATAATAAAACCCGTATTCGTGCGGGATTCCTCCCCCGAGGGGCCGCGGACCAGCCAGGTTTGTAATCTCAATTAAATAAAAGCCCTTGTTAGGATAGCCGAAATATCTGTATTTATGTAATTCAAAAAGGGCTGCCATATTTTATAAAATAATTCGGTCTTTCGGTGCACCATATTTGTAAGGAAGTCAAGGGGAATACATTCCATAATTAGTCTGTGCCAATTTGAAAGTCCAGAGGGGCCCTCCGCCGCCCAGTTCACCAAAATATTTTTCCTTGCACAGAAAGAAAGAATAGAAAATAGTCTCTTCCCGTACGTGTCCAGGGAGGGAAAGTTCGAAAAGCCCAAGAGGAGAGATACGGGGCCCACTTTTATTTCCGTTCCTAAAATTACTGTCAGGGTACTTGCTACTTTAGTCCAATATCCACGGATCTTATGACAGGTACATAAGCAATGTACAAGAGTGCCCACCTCTATTTTACATTTGGGACACATTGGAGATGCTCCTGCCTTAAATTTTGCCAATCGAACCGGTGCTATATGGGCCCTATGAAGTATCTTCAGCTGGATAGCCTGGGTTCTGTTACAAATAGTAATTCTTCTAGCATTTTCCCAGATATCATTCCACGTTTCTGTGGAGATTTCTAGTCCCAAATCCTGATCCCATGTTTTAAGCAGATTATCCATATCTCCCGATACTTCATCATGTAGCAAATGATAAATATTACTGACGGAAGATACCCCCACTGGTCGTAGGACACTACATTCTCTATCGGATTTATAAAGACTATCTAATAACGTAGTCTTCCTGTGTATAAAATCTCGAATGTGGAAGTATCGAAAGAGGTCTCCATTGGGTAATCCGAATTTCTGACGCAGCTGTCCGAAAGACATCAGGACCCCATCCTTAAATAAATCCCCGAGACATGAGATACCCCTGGATCTCCAGAGTTTAAAAGTGGCATCTGTTAACCCCGGTTGGAATCCCCATGCTCCCACTATCGGTGCATAGGGGGATGTTTTATGTGAATTACCCTCATTTTGCCGCATTATATTCCAAGCCTTGATAGGGTTTTTACAGTGATCTGTAATGATTTTCCTCTTGTCTGAGAATAAAAGGTTAATAAGTGGGTATTTTACTTGAGAAGCCTCGATGTCCAACCAGATTGAATGTGGATCAGACAAGACCCAATCAGCTATATAACTTAATAGGGAACTTAATTGATATTTCCTAAAATCTGGGAAGTCCAATCCACCCCTTGCCTGTGGAAGCTGTAGCTTCTTCAGCTTAATGAGGGGCCGCCTATAATTCCAGATAAGGATACAGCCGTATAATTTACATAAAGCCGTCCTCGGCAGCATCACCGGAAGCATTCTCATAGGATATAGGAGACGGGGCAGGATATTCATTTTGATTAATGCTATTCTACCCAGCCAGGAAATTGGCAGGTCTCCCCATCGCTGGAGGTCCTGCCTTATCCTTTCCAATAAATACACAAAATTAGCCTTATACAACTGACCAAATACTGGAGTAATAAAAATGCCTAAATATAAGAAACCCTCCAGGGACCAGCGAAAAGGAAAAAGGGAACCGTCCGCTAAGCGGGGTATCACAGCAAGGCCACCCATTGGCATAGCCTCCGATTTTGAAAAATTAATTTTATAGCCTGAGAATGCACTAAATGTATTAATAACTTGGATTAAGCGAGGTATGGACATCAAAGGGTTACTGAGGAATAGAAGAACATCATCTGCATAAAGGGTAATTTTATGTTTACCTGTACCAATCCTTGGGGCCACTATACTAGGATCAGCTCGTATAGCTTCTGCTAGTAGTTCAATTATTAGCGTGAATAACAATGGCGAGAGGGGACATCCCTGACGGCAGCCACTACCCACACTGAAGCTAT
>NC_057730.1:42763784-42774802 GCF_004010195.1 Chiloscyllium plagiosum
TCTCGGTCGTGCTTCTGCAGCGCGGCCGAGAGCGACTCCCAACGGTTTCTGGATTCGACAATAAAAGCATCGATCTTCGAGTCAAGCTTGGAAAGCATTTCTGCAAGGCTTGCTACTGTTGGTAAGTCCCCCGGGGCGGCTGTGGACGCCTCTGCTGCAGCTGGAGAGTGTGGGGGAGGGGTTCCTGCTTGCTGAGAGCTGTGGGCTCCCCTCCCTTTAGTCATTTTAACTTAGGATTAAGTTGTTTAAATGTAATATTACACAACTAATTGAGTTACTAAACTATTATAAATGATTTGGTGAGCTTGGTAGGGGGTAGGTGACCCACTGTGCCCGAGTCTTGGGAGGAGCACTATAGACTCAGTCTTACTGGGTCGCCGCCATCTTGGATCCCCGGATCCTGTTCTTATGAGTGCATCCTTCAACATCCTCAGCTGTCCATCACATTCCCCTCCATCTGAGCAGATCCTGTGTATGCGTAGACCTTGTCCTTTGGGGATGGCTGTTTAATATGTTTAGGGTGGAAGCTCAAGACATGTAGCATCGTGAAGTTATCCATAGGCTTGCAGTAGAGTGTGGTGCTGAGGTGTCTGATTTTGATAGAGATGTGTGTGACCAGGGCAGGTACTCATGTGACTTGGTCAATGTCGACTATCTTATACAATGCAGGGAAAGATGACCTGAGGCATGGTACATTGGTGAGACCATGCAGACACTACGGATGAATGGACACCATACAATGATAAACACACAGAAGGTTCCCTCCCAGTGGGGAACTCTTCAGCAATCCAGGACATTCAGCCTCCAATCTTTGAATGAGCAACCTCCAAGGCAGACTTCAAAATATACAACAACAGAAAATCACTGAGCCGAGGTTGATAGCTATGTTCTGTACACGAGGATGGCCTCAACCATGATTATAACCTGGTGTCATTTGATTTTTGAGAATAAGGGCAATCAAAAATTAAAAGGAAAAGTATACAAATATGTAGAAACAAAGATACTGCCGATTGAGGGAACTGCAACAAAGGTGACAAAATAAACCATAAAATCTTCATGACTTGAATATGATAAATTTGCAAGGAATATTAAAATTAAAGCCAAAAATGATGGTGGTGGAGCAACACAGTCCTGTAAAAGCTGATCATGATACATTAAATGAAAATTACAGTTAGAGATCATATTGAATAATTTAAATATAGCACTAGATGAAAAGGATGTCACGTTGTACATTGCCAAGGTAGCTAATGTTGAAGCAGGATCAGGGGTTGCTGAAACTATAGTAATAAAAATAACAAAAATGAATTAATGAAATAATGACACTAAAAGGCAGCAATTCCCCCGGACCAGTTAGGTCATGTTGGATGATGACCAGTTAGGTCATGCTGGATGATGACCAGTTAGGTCATGTTGGATGATGACCAGTTAGGTCATATTGGATGATGACCAGTTAGGTCATGTTGGATGATGACCAGTTAGGTCATGTTGGATGAGAGCACTGCAGGTGCCTTAACTGTCTCTTGACTCAAGAATCTTCCTTTCACATATTCTTCCACTATTTATGAAAATTAGAGAGGGAAACCTGGGAATTAATAGACCAATTGACCTCACATCTGATGTCAGGAACTTGGAAGTATGTAATTAAGGAATGAGCAACTAAATGCTTTTTCAATTTTCAACTGACAAGAAAGAGCAAGTATGCATTTGTAAAGTGTAGGTCATATCTTATGAACCCAATCAAATTCTTTGAAGATGTGACTAATATAGCAAATAGGGATGTTATTTATATGAGTATCCAGAAGACACTCAGTAAAGTGTTTCATATCAAACTGTTAACTGAAGTTAAAGCTTATGAACTTGAAGATGAACTACTGACCTGGTTAGAAAATGTCATAAGTTTTAGTAGACCGAGATTAGGAATAAGGGGCAGGATATGATTAGTAGTGTCTCAAAGGGAACTGTAAATGTGTCAAGACGTTACCATATTTATATATTCATTATTAATAACTTAGATGATTTGGTACAGAGTTATAAGCAACATAGATAGAAATATAAAATTACAAATATTAGATAAAGTAAATCCATGGCAATTAGATTTCAATATGGACAAATGTGAAGTTTCATTAACTGGCAGAACAGAGTTAGTCTAAGTAGCCTACTCCTGTTCCTTTGTTCAAGTTGGTGCAGCATACAACTTCAGTGCCTGCAGTATCTAAGCCATGTTGGGAGTTTGCAGTTGTTTGATATGTACAAGTTGCATGCAGTCCCTCCAACTATTTGCTGTAAAGAAATTGAGAGTGAAGGAAATGAAATGGTAGAGGTCTTTCATATGAGATAGCAATTGATTATGTCTAAACTTTTGCTGTGCATTTTCTTACAGCTCAACTGGGAAAACCTCCATTTTATGAAGAGTGGTGGTTTCTGGTAGTGATGGCTCTCTGCAGCCTTATTCTCATTCTGCTCATGGTATTTGGACTGATCCTACATGGACAGAGCAAGAAGTACAAGAACAATACTGGTAAGATATTCACCGGCTTGTAGAATGGAAACTTGTCATAATCAACATTGCTTCAAAATTTACAAATTCAGAAGTGTCTCACAACTCTGTTATTCAACTGAATTTTAAGGTAATGCAAAACTTGACAATCTCAGTGTCTGTTTACAATGTCATAGTGTGGTGGTCATTAATCATCCTCATCTTGGTATATTAACATCTATTTCTAATCTCCCCTTTTAAAGTCCTCATAAGTAACATTGTAACCCAACTCTGCAATGCCTGTTTAAATCCATTGAGTTTCGTTTCCATCACATTCAATGCATCAAGATTATTCTACACAAAAGTCATAAATGTGATTGATACGAACGGAAGTGTGAGTTCTCAGGAATGTTGGCAGTTGATCACTCTGCTGAAAATGTGTTGCTGGAAAAGTGCAGCGGGTCAGGCAGCATCCAAGGAACAGGAGAATCGACGTTTCGGGCATAAGCCGCCTTCAGGAAAGAAGGTTCTCCTGTTCCTTGGATGCTGCCTGACCTGCTGTGCTTTTCCAGCAACACATTTTCAGCTCTGATCTCCAGCATCTGCAGTCTTCACTTTCTCCCAGTTGATCACTCTGTCCTCACTGGTGCATTGCCCTTCCACAGTTCCACTCCTGAGCTAATGGAATTAATACATCTACTTTCCAGTGTGCAGAGTGAATCCTAACAAGCTCTTGCACTCTATCCTTAGCTCCTTGATATTCCTCACACTGACTGTCCCTTAGGGGCATTATCTGAAAGTATAATAACTCCTTCTGTGGTTACTGAAGATGCCCTTGTTTCCTTACAGAGGTGGAGGAATCACTTTTACAACTTTCTAGTCCTCTGGCACTTCCCCCTTTTCCAGGGAATACACAAAACTTGCAAGTATCGTAAACCACAAAGAGGAAAGAAATAAACTTCAGGAAGACATAGAGAGGCCTATGGAATGAGTGGACATGTGGAATGAGACTTAATGTAAAGAAGCATGAATCAATACATTTTAGTAGCAAGAACAGGGGGAGGCAATACAAAAGACAAGATATAAGTGTAAATGGGATGCAGGCGGAGGATTCTTAGGTACAGGCAAAAATCATTGATGTCAAAACAGGCTGAGAAAGGGATTAATAAGGCAGAATTCAGGGTTTTATAAATTGTGGCATGGACTACAAAAGCAATGAAGTTATGGTGAATCTTTATTAAATACTAGTCTAGCCTCAACTGGAATGTTGTGTCCAATTGTGATCACCATCCTTCAAGGATGATTGAAAAACTTTAAAGAGAATGCAGGAATTATTTATGAGAATGATTCCAGTAATGGGACATCCCCGTTACATGAATAGATTTGAACAGCTGAGATTGCTCTGAGATTTCTGTTTCTGTTTATTCAAGTGATACCAGGAATGTGGAACTTTAGATACAAAGAAAGATTAGAGCAATTGGGCTCATTCGCTTTGAAGCAGAGAAGATTAAGAGATTACCTTATTGAGGTGTTCAAAATTCTGAACAATTTTAACAGAGTAAAGAAGAATATTATGTTTATACAACTTGCTATGTCAGTAACTAGGGTCACGATTTCAAGATTGTCAGCAAGAGACCTAGGAGTGAGATGAGGAGAAACTTCTTTACTCAGAAAGTTATTAGGATTTGGAATGCACTGCCTGGGAGAGTGATGGAGGCAGATTCCACATAGGGTTACAAAAGAGCGCTGGATATATATTGAGAAGTGATGAGTTTCGAGGGCTATGGAAATAGGACTGGAAAATGGGACTAGTTGGGTAGCTTTTTTTGAAGCCAGTACAGACATGATGGGTCGAATTGCCACCTTCTGTACTGTAAAATTCTATGAATAGAAGATTGAGGAACTTGAAAGAGGTTTTCAAAATCACAAGGGGTCTAGAGTGAGAAACTCAGGAGAAACTTTCCTTTGGCAGAAAGGAAACCAAGGATGCTGACTTAGGGTGAGTAACAAAAAAAGAAAGTGCCTTGAAGAGAATACTTTGTTTCATGCGGTGGTCAAAATCTGGATGGACTGCCTGGGAGTCTGACTGAGAAAGATTCAATCATAGTTCTCAAAGGAGATTGTATTATCTGAATAGAAAAATAATGCAGGCCCGAAGGGAAATGGTGGGAGACTGGGACTAGGTGACTTGTTCTTGAAGACAGTCAGTACAAATGTGATAAGCTGAATGGTCTCTTCCTGTGCTGTAACATTCTGTGACTCTATGATTATGACATCAACAACCTATTTTACTTCTCTGTCACTGTCTGTGATGCTCTTTGTCACTCCTGTGAAATTGCAGTGGAGCAGTACCAAAGACATTATGTTCACCTCTGGCAAAAAGTATTTACTGAGGCTGAACTCAGTGAGTTTGAAATTCAGTATCCCAATTCATCCTCAAAATTGTCAGCTTCTTCTATAACAGTGAGATCTATTTCTATCCTTTGCAGATTCAAGCTGAAACCCAAAAACCCACTCCAGGCTTAATACCTTCCCAGCTTCCTCACCTACATTCCAAGCTGTACTTTATATAAACTGCAATTCAACCAGGTTTCTACTTGTCATATCTTGTTCTTGCTAAGTCCTTTATCTAAACAGTCATTTCATGGCTTCCAGACTCTAAGAACATTGTACTCAAAGGCTATGTCCTTGCTTTCAAATCTCCCCATAATCTTTCTCATATTTGTCTAATTTTTACCAACTCATCCCAGCTTCCACATTTTGTGCTTATTGTATGTCCTCCTCCCTCCAGTCCAGTATTTCTGACCTTCTACGCCCTTGCCCCTTAACAAGTTTTATAGTATCGCTTTCCTCCTTCAAAAGTCTCCCATTTGACTTCACCTTCATCTACATCCCAGAACTTGTCTCCTTGTATCCTCAAACAGGTTTTTAAATTTTGCTTCATTTATGATTTCTGTTGTAAATAATTTATTTGTTAGATTTCCAATTTTTATTCCATGTACATTAAATACATTAGTGTGTTAAATGATTATTTGGATAAAGATGGTGTGCAGGGAAATGGGAAAAAGGTAAGAGGTTGGAACTGGATAATAGAATAGCTGGAGGCACCATGGGACAAATGGCCTCCTTCTGCACCTTAACAATTCTGGTATTCTATGATATACAAAGCTCAGAAAATCTGCTGCAGTTGTGAAATCAAAATAAAAAGAAGAAAAGCAGTTATATTGAGTTTTTTTCCCCTCAGTGGGTACTAGAAGTTTCCAAGTATGCCATTATTAAGCAAATAGCAAATAAACTTTGATTGGCCTCAGTTTGTGGTTACTTAGAATAATTGGACTTTGTGGCTTTGAATGCAATATATAAACAGCTCCTTTTAACTGCAGAAAGTATATTGCACAATCTATATAATGGCCTTGTCATACGACAACATTTTATTTGATTCATTATCGACAATTCCCATAATAAGTAGTTATTTTACAAATCTTCAAATCAATGCCCCTTTCCATTGTCATTGTATCCTTTAAACTAAAAGCACTGAAGCTTGTTCTGCAACTCTTAATTTTTGCTTGAACCCGGATTTATTTCCAATAGTATGTTTTATTTGGACAAAGCCATAAGTTTAAACTTACATTGTAGTAGAAGTAGGACTAGGTTTTCTCTCCATTAATTATATATGGGCCATAAATCAAGTTTTTTGTGTTATTTAGCAACAGAAAGCACTTTCTTTATTTACTTTAGCTATTTTGTGCTTTAGGTAAAAGTAGTACAAATGTGGAAGAAACTCTCACCTTAGATAATGGAGGATTTACTTCACTGGAACTGAACAGTAGACATTTAACTGTCAAGAGCAATTTCTGTAAGAAGAATGGCAGCAAGTAAGTATTGTCACCAGACTACAGCTGAGTTTTGTTTGTGTTTAACTTACTTTTATTGCAGTTTCTACAGTTTCATGCTTTAGAAGATGCAGGACACGGGTTCTCTGAATAAAAACTGAATATGTTCGAAATACTCAGAGGAGGTGTTGCCACACCTATGTAGGGAGGAATTTAATCATTGAGGCATAGGTTCCAACAGCGACAGGAGGAAATGCACACCATTTCTGGTTGGGTGTTTGGAGCTGGCATATTCAGAATTTCATGGTAATTTTAAAGGTTGGGGATGGCCACACAGCACATGATAGATCATGTGACTAGACTGGGCAGCCTGGAAGTGGCCAGACCCATTAACAGGTGGAGCTCTGGTTGAATTCTGAAAGAGCCACAGAACAAGCCACATGGGAGGAATCCAGTCAGCTGCGGGGTGAGGGTGGTGGCAGGAGTAGCAAATTTGGAAGGTTTGCATCCTTCCTTGTATCAAAATCTTCTACCACCCATCTGGTTTACCGCTAACTTAATATTGAAGATGTGTTGATTTGGAAATGGCGATGTTCGACTGGGGTGTACAAAGTTAAAAATCGCACAACACCAGGTTATAGTCCAACAGGTTTATTTGGAGGCACTAGCTTTAAGAGTGCTGCTCCTTCATCGGGTGGTTGTATGAAGGAGCAGCACTCCGAAAGCTGGTGTTCCAAATAAACCTGTTGAACTATAACCTGGTGTTGTGTGGTTTTTAACTTTGAAGATGTGAAGTTGTGATTGAATGAGTAATCATAGCCTGCAAACAAAGGGAAAGATGATGTAGCCACTGAACACCATGAGTCTCAAAATGCTACTACATTACTACCTTAAACTCAACCTGCCATCAGGAAGCCAAGATTCTGACTCTTATGTCTCATAGCCTGCTATGATTTTCACTCCCAGTGGCTCCATTATATTGTTCCCAGATGTTTTAGGTCAGTAGATTTTCATTATTTTTCAGTGTCCTAACATTTAATTTGACTTCAGGTAAAAACTGCCCAAAGCATTGAAACACCTTTTAAACAAAATCAAAGTAATGAAGAAACTACAAACATGAAAGAAAAGCAATAGGTGTAGGAAATACTGATCAGGT
This sequence comes from Chiloscyllium plagiosum, assembly GCF_004010195.1. Taxonomy (NCBI): domain Eukaryota; kingdom Metazoa; phylum Chordata; class Chondrichthyes; order Orectolobiformes; family Hemiscylliidae; genus Chiloscyllium; species Chiloscyllium plagiosum. The sequence goes on from NC_057730.1 coordinate 42,771,250, forward strand.
CAGGCAGCAGTTCTGGCTAAAGGTCACTAACGTGAAGCATGAAGTTATCTTTTCTCCTGATGCTGCTTGATCATTTTTGTTTTAATGATTTGCAGATGTTTGTGTCACTTGCAAAACCAGCATTTGCTGCCCAACCTACCTGCTGCAGTCCCTGTGATGCCAGTACATCTGTAGTGCTGTTCGGAAGGAAGTGAGGGGATTTCAACCCAGCATCAGTGAGAAATAGCGATACATTTCCACATTAAATGCTATTTAACTTGTAGGCAATATTCCTATGCACTTGCTTCCCTTGTCCAACTAGTTGGTTGAGGTAAAATATTTGAGAGGTGCTGTTGAAGATTTAGCAAGTTGCTGGAATGTATAGACTAGATTAGATTAGATTAGATTACATACAGTGTGGAAACAGGCCCTTCGGCCCAACAAGTCCACACCGCCCCGCCGAAGTGCAACCCACCCATACCCCTACATTTACCCCTTACCTAACACTACGGGCAATTTAGCATGGCCAATTCACCTGACCTGCACATCTTTGGACTGTGGGAGGAAACCGGAGCACCCGGAGGAAACCCACGCAGACACTGGGAGAACGTGCAAACTCCACACAGTCAGTCGCCTGAGGCGGGAATTGAACCCGGGTCTCTGGCGCTGTGAGGCAGCAGTGCTAACCACTGTGCCACCGTGCCGCCCACATGCACTTTGCAGCCATATGCCAGTGATGGAGGGACTGAATGTTTAAGGTGCCCCATGGGTTGCCAAGCAAATAGTCTGCTTTGCCCTAGATGATATCACTGATATCACTGTTTTTGAATGTTGTTAGAGTGGTGGGAGGTGATGCTGTAGTGGTATTGTCACTAGTAATTCAGAGAACCAGATGATGTTCTGGCAGTCATGGTTCAAATCCCACTGCAGCAGAAGGTGGATTTTGAATTTAAAGAAAAGAAAAATTTGAAATTAAAAGTCTCATGATCAATTGTTATAAAAATGCATCTGGTTCTTTAGGGAAGGAAATCTGCCAGCCTTACCTGTTCTGGCCTGTATGTGACTCACATCAATGTGGTTGACTTTTAGCTGCCTTCTGAAATGGCCAACAAGCCACCCACATTTAACAAACCACTAAAAAGTCTCAAAGGAATGACACTGGACAGGTGACCAAGGCATTGAAAATGACATTGGCAAACTTGGCCCTCCTAACAACTGATGTCTGGGGCTAGTGCCAACATTGAAAGAGGCATCACACAGATTAATCAGACGACAGGCTAACATATACTCACAAAATTGTACCATACACCAGATATCAGCATCGCCATCCCCACATATGTCCTGTCCAACAGCAGGTAGTGCACAGCAGATTCTAGATCCCATGAAGCCTCATGGCATCAGGTCAAATCTGGGCAAGGCAAACTCCCACAGATTGGCATTTTTGGCTCCCCCGTCAGCTGATGAATCAAGTCTCCATGTTTAACACCACTTAGAGAAAGCACCGAGGTTAGCAAGAGACAGAATGTACTCTGGGTGGGGGACTTCTATTCCATCACCAAGAGTGGCTCAGCAGCACCATTACTGACCAAATTGATGGAGTCATAAACAGCAGCAAAATCATAATCAAACACAATCTGTAACTTCATGGCTCAGCATATCCTCCACTCACCTAGTTCAATGAAAAGTGCAGAAGGACAAGCCAGGAGCAGTGCAAAGAGAAGCTACAGCCAAACAACAACAAAAAAAGAAGCAATAGACACAGCTAAGTAATTCCATATCCAAAGGATCAGGCCTACGCTCTGAGAGCCATCACATTCATTGTCGATGGTGATGGACAATTAAACACTCACTAGAGAAAGGTTTTCTTCTTTTTCATCGTCGTCTTCATTTTCTTTGTCTTCAATAATAGGGTAGCCCAACACGTGCACAAAAGGTAAGGCTGAAGTATTTGCAACAGTCTTCAGCCAGAAGCTCCAAGTGGCTGATCCATCTCTACCACCTGGTGTGGAGATTTCCAGCATCACAGTCTTCAGCCAATTCAATTCATTCCACATGAAGCACTGGATACTGCAAAGATGATTGGCCCTATCAACACTGCAATGGTCCTGAAGATTTATATTCTAAAATTTGCCATGCCCATGCCAAGCTGTTCCGGTACCACTACAACACTAATATCTATGTTACGATATGGAAAATTAACCTGGTATTTCCTGCACACAAAAAGCAGGACAATTCCAACCCAGCTAGCTTCCATCCCATCGATTTGCTCTCAATTATCAGTAAAGTGATGGAAGGAGTCATCAAAGTGCTATCAAGGTGCATTTGCTAAACAATAAACTGCTCACTGACACTCAGTTTGGGGTCTGCCGACACAATTCAGCTCCTGACCTCATTATAGCCTTGGTTCAGACATGGACAAAAGAGCTGAATTGCTGATGTAAGGTAAAAGTGACCTCCCTTGACATCAACCTTATATTTGACCAAGTGCAGCATCAAGGAAAACTAGCAAAACCAGAACCACTGGGAATCGGAGGAGAGACTCTTCATTGGTTGGAGTCATATCTAGCACCAAAGAACTTGTTGGAGGTCAGTCTTCTCAACTCCAGGACATCTTAGCAGATGTTCCCCATAGTAGTTTCCCAGGCCCAACCATTTTCAGCTGTTTGAACAATGACTTTTACTCCATTATAAGGTCAGAATTGGGGATGTTTGCTGATGATTGCACAATGTTCAACATTGTTTGGGACTCTTCAATTACTGAAGTAGTCGAATCCAAATGCATCAAGACTTAGACAATATCTAAACTTGGGTTGACAAGCAATTTGACAAAGGAAAGCCAGCGGACATGATCTATTTAGATTTCCAGAAGGCCTTTGACAAGGTGCTGGATAGGAGGCTGCTAAATAAGATAAGAGCCCATAGTGTTAGGGGCAAGGTACTGGCATGAATAGAAGATTGGCTGACTGGCAGAAGACAGAGAGTAGGAATAAAGGGGTAGTGTTAAGGATAGCAGCCAGTGACTAGTGGAGTTACACAGGGATCTGTGTTGGGACCACAACTATTCACGTTATATATTAATGATCTGGACAAACTGAAGGCACTGTTGCTAAGTTTGCAGATGACACAAAGACAGTTGGAGGGGAATAGGAATATTGAGAAAACAGGGAGCCTGCAGATGGACTTGACCAGGCTAGGAAAGTGGGCAAAGAAAGGGCAGATGGAATACAATGTGGGAAAGTGTGAGGTCATGCACTTTGGGAGGAAGAATAGAGGCATAGACTAATTTCTTTTTTTTTATAGATATTTTTATTAGAAATTTAACATTTTTACAAGTTTACAAAAATAAACAATACTCTCAAATATAAACATTGAAATTCAATTAAATCAAATATACAATAGCCAAAATTTAACAAAAGAAGAAAGAAAATAAAACCGAAAAAGAAAAAAAAACAAAACTCAACTATCTACTAATCTAACCTATAACTAACCAGAGTGTATATTTAAGTCTCTTACATGCTCGGAATGTGTTAACATCAGATGTAATAAAACCCGTATTCGTGCGGGATTCCTCTCC
>NC_057730.1:42776970-42778844 GCF_004010195.1 Chiloscyllium plagiosum
GTGGTTCAATTATTAGCGTAAATAACAATGGCGAGAGGGGACATCCCTGACGGCTGCCCCTACCCACACTGAAGCTATCCGAACCTAATCCATTGGTAACCACAACTGCTTTGGGATCACTATACAATGTTGAGACCCATTTGGTAAACACCTGTCCAACGCCAAACCTTTCCAATGTGTAAAACAAATATGACCATTCAACCCTATCAAATGCCTTTTCCGCGTCTAATGAAACTACTACTCCTGGTATATTTCCCTGATGGCAGGCTTGAATCATATTCAAAACCCTTCTAATATTATTGGATGATCTACGGCCCTTAATAAACCCCATCTGATCCTCCTCTATAATATGTGGCAATACCCTTTCTAGTCTCAGTGCTAACGTTTTAGAAAGGATTTTAAAATCTACATTTAGCAAGGATATTGGTCTGTATGATATACAATCTTCTGGATCCTTTCCTTTTTTAAGGATAAGAGAGATATTTGCCTCTTTCAGCGAAGGCGGGAGACAGCCCTGACTATATGCATAGTTATACATGTCCATAAGTGGACCAGCCAATATTTCTGTAAATTCTTTATAGAATTCAGCTTGAAAACCATCTGGGCCCTGTGCCTTACCACTCTGAAGTTGCCTAATTGCATCAAGTATTTCTTGGAGGAGAAAGTGAGGTCTGCAGATGCTGGAGATCAGAGCTGAAAATGTGTTGCTGGAAAAGCGCAGCAGGTCAGGCAGCATCCAGGGAACAGGAGAATCGACGTTTCGGGCATAAGCCCTTCTTCAGGAATCCTGAAGAAGGGTTTATGCCCGAAACGTCGATTCTCCTGTTCCCTAGATGCTGCCTGACCTGCGCTTTGCCAGCAACACATTTTCAGCTCAGGTATTTCTTGGACTATTAGAGGAGCCTTTAGCACTGATACCTGTTCCGGAGTTAGACCTGGAAAGGTCAAATTTTTTTAAAATGACTGCATCCTCCTCGTCCTATCTTCACAATCCTGCGATTTATATAACTGAGAATAAAATTCTCTAAAGATCGCATTAATCTTTTTATGATCATGAGTCAGAATACCCGTACTTTCCTTGATAGACGTAATAATCTGAGGGGCCTTTTTTTTCTTTGCAAGAAATGCTGAGTATCTACCTGGTTTGTCGCCATATTCATATAACCTTTGTTTTGCAAATAATATTTCCCTCTTAGCCGTTTGAGTAAGCGTAGTATTTAGAGCTGTCCTAAGAGCTGTCCTAATCCTTTGCAATTTAATAATAGAAGGTCTATCAGTGTATGCTGTTTCAGCTGCTTTTAAGCAAGCTTCAAGCAGACGCTGTTGTTCTCCCTTCAATTTCTTCTGGGTCGCTGAGTAGGAGATGTTCAAACCTCGCGTGTAAGCTTTGATGGTCTCCCACATCATTGATGGGTTGCTAGCTGTACCTGAATTAATTTCTAAAAAAGTTTTAAATTCTTGAGAGAAGTACTTTACAAATTTACTATCTTTCATTAGGAAGGGGTCCATACGCCAATGCCGAGGGGATGTCCCATTGTTCCTCGCCTTAGTTTCCATATATACGGCAGCGTGGTCGGAAATTGCTATACTACCTATTTTACAGGATGATATAGAATTTAAAAAAATCGAGGGGGCAAAAAACATATCAATTCTAGTATGACATTTATGTGGATTGGAGTAGAAAGAAAAATCTCTGCCCTGTGGATAAAGATATCTCCATACATCTTCTAATCCTAATTCTTTGTTCAGATCCACCAATTGTCCAGATCTGGGAGATACTCCTGCAGTACTCTTGGGAATCCTATCAATTTCCGGATCCATAATACTATTAAAGTCTCCCCCTATAATTGTATGACGGGCACCAAAAGCCATCA
>NC_057730.1:42779155-42811011 GCF_004010195.1 Chiloscyllium plagiosum
GGAGAAACAACCCCGCTTCCTAAAGACAGAGGAAAATTGAATAAGGTAACCACCTCCCCCCACCAACATTAACCAAACCCCCCAGGTTTTATATATATATATAATATATATATACACACATACATATATACACACACACACATATACATACATCCCACATATGTACATAAAATAATAAAAGAAAACAACCCCAATTGGGGGGGGAGAAAATCAAATCCCTCTCCCCACCCCCCATGATAATATTAATCAGTAAAGTAAGAAAAAAAAGGGGGGGGATATAAACCAAAGCAGGGGGAAAGGCAAACCAACATCCATTATGTCTTACAGTTTATCTAAGAGAGTCCAAGAATTCCTTAGCCTTTTCTGGCGATCCGAAGTTATACACTGATCCTTCATGGTTAGCGTCGCTGGGTAGCGTAAGGAGTATTGAATATTTAAGTCCCTTAAACGCTTCTTCGCCTCGTCGAATGCCTTCCTCTTTCGGACCAGAGCTGGGGAAAAGTCCTGGAATAACATGATCTTGGATCCTTTATAGATCATAGCTTGGGGGCCTTTTCCAAGATTTCTAGAGGCTTCCAGGAGTATCTGTCTCTCCTTGTAGCTCTGCAGCTGGAACAGGACCGGGCGGGGACGCTGGTTCGAGCTGGGCCCACATATTGCGACCCGGTAGGCCCATTCTACCATTACCTGGCCTGATCCAGCTTCCAGATTTAAAAGCTGTGGCAGCCACTTCTCGAGGAACGCTGTAAGCTGGCCTTTCTCTTCCCGTTCGGGAAGGCCCAGCAAACGAATATTTTTTCAACGACCTTGATTATCGAGGTCGTCAATGTAATCCTCTAAAGTCCGGACTCGCTGTTCGAGAGTCCGGACCCGATCCACGGCCGATTGCGCTGTAGTTTCGGAGGTCGCGGCCTTTAACTCCACCCCTCTGACTCGGTGCTCGATTTCCTGGATGTCTCGGTCATGCTTCTGCCGCGCGGCCGAGAGTGAGTCCCATCGGTTTCGGGACTCCTTGATAAAAGCATCGATCTTCGTATCCAGCTTGGAGATCATCTCCACAAGGCTTGTTACTGTTGGTAAGTCACTGTGGACGCCTCTGTTGCAGCTGGAGAGAGTGGGGGAGGGGTTCCTGCTTGCTGAGAGCTGCGGGCTCCCTTCCCTTTGGTCATTTTTACTAAATATTAGACTGTTTAAATGTAATACTAAGCAACTAATTAAATTAAACAGCTATTATGAATGATTTGGTGAGTGTGATGGGGGTGGGTGACCCACTTTACCCAAGTCTTGGGAAGAGCACTATAGACTCAGACTTGCTGGGTCGCCGCCATCTTGGATCCCCCCATAGACTAATTTCTAAACGGGGAAAGGCTTTGGAAATCTAAAGCACAAGGAAACTTTGGCATTCTAGTTCAGGATTGTCTTAAGGTTAACATGCAAGTTCATCTGGTAGTTAAGAAGTCAAGTACAGTGTTAGCAATCATTCCAAGAGGGCTAGAATACAACAACAGAAATGTACTGCTATAAAGGCAGCAGATTCCTGGAAATACTCCACCTGTTTGTTCCTTTCCAAGCCACTCATTATCCTGATTTGGAAATATATTGCCATTACTTTTGTGTCACTTTTTCAAAATTCTGGGACTTGCTCCCTGAAAACACTGTAGGTGTGCCTTTAGCAAATGAACTGCACTGATTCAAGAAGACAGATCGCCAGCATCTTCTCGAGAGCAGGTTGGGAGAGGCGATAAATGCTGGCCTGGCTAGTGAAGCCCATGTTCTCTAAAGGAATAAAAAAAAAGGTGCTGCTATCATCCAGGCAAGTGGAAAGTATTCCATCACACTCCTGACTGATGCCTTGTATTTGGTGGAAAGTTTTTGATGAAACAAGAGGGGAGTAACTTGCCAAAGAATTGTCAGCTTCTTCCTCTTTACCAGAGTATCTATGTTTCTCTTCCAGTTGAGCTTCTTGTTGACATGAACCCGCCCTAATACAAACAACCCATGCCAGACTGTTAATTTTGGTAAAGCTGTTGAGTGTCAAGGGGAGGTGATTACATTCTTCATGGCAGCCTGACACTTGTGTGGTGCGAATGTTACTTGCCATATCAGCGCATATATGAATGTTGTCAGGTGATGCTGCATATGCAATTGAATTGCTTTGTTACCTCGGGTGTTGGAAATAGGACTGAACACTATTCGCGCATCAGCAAATCATCACTTTTGATCTTATGATCGAGGGAATGTTATTATTGAGACAAATAAAGATTGAAGGACCTAAGACATTGCCCTGAGGAATTCCAACAGCAATATCCTGGGTTGAGATGATTGACTTCTGACAACTAAAACCATTTTTATTTGTGCCAACTATGACTCCAAACAATGGAAATTTTCTCCCATTTCTATTGACTTCAATTTTATTGAGGCATGTCTATGCCACATTCATTGATGTCAAATTCAGTCATCCCCAGTTCATCCTTGCAATTAGCTCATGTTTGAATGCTTAAATATAGCCTTCAACCAAGTGTCCCCAGCAGAACCCAAGGTGAACAATGATATTTGGTGAGGTTGTTGGTGAGTAAATGCTGCTTGATTTGCACAGTCAGTGATACCTTCCAACACTTTGCAGCTGATGGAGAGTAAACTTATTAAGCAATAATTGTAGTTCAGTTTGCCCCACTTTTTATGAAGAGAATATTACTAAACTAATTTCTATTTTGTAGTGTAGGTGACATAGCTATACAGGAACAACTTATTCTGGAGCACAAAAGTCTTCAGCACTGTGGACAGGATATTGTTGGGGCTTCTACTCGCTGTGCTCAGCTACTGCATGATATCACTTGGATCAAGAAATTTCTGTTTGTATTTTGAAATTATTTTAAAACTTAGTTTGACAACACAGTGAATCTTTTCTCCAACCAAAAAGGAATGTTTTAAAACATCGCCAATATTATTTATACAGGTCGTTCTGTTATAACTCACATTTCGTCAACTCAAATTCACTGCAGTGATTGATGAATTGGGGATGCTGTTTCTACAGCACAAACTTTTAAAGTGTGTGTTAGCTGTAACGCAATTACAGCACCAACACTTTAAGCGCTGTTTCTAAAGCGCGGTTTTTCTGTAATGTGGGTAGAACACGAACGCAACCATCATGTTATAGAAGAACAGACTGTATATCATTCTGCAACAGCAAATTAAACCACACTTGTCGAGAGTCACCACCTAGTGTAAATATTAGCAAAAGGTTTAGCACTGTATCTGAAATGGTATTTTAATGTGACATGATTATGATTAATAAATAAAATGACATTTCAAAAGTGTTGATTGTAGGAGATGTTGATATTTATAATTTTTTTTTCCACTGTGTTGCAAGGTTTCCACCGAGGCCCAGTCCAGGAGGGTTACGCTATTCTGATGAGGATTTATGTAATAACTACAATGGAATTGTGCTAACAGAGAGCACAACTCTGACAGAGAAACCCACTGAAATATCAGAGTCAGAGGTAATATTCATTCCTCCATTTAGTTTTCTGTTTCCTGAGAAAAGCATACCACAGCCCAACCAGTGAAGGAACATAGTCACAATGTAGGCTTTTATTTCTGCCCTCATATACACAGTGCTATCTGCATGTTTACACTTTGAGTGCTGCAACTTGCAAGTTTTATAAGGAGAAACGGAATCATTATCAGTCCAGCTTTTGTACAAGTACCCACAAGATTGCTGAAAATAGACTGAATAATTTATCCAACCACCTCCATCTTGTCATTAAAATTTAGTAATATGGCAAAATTGGCTTTGCGAATCTAGGCAGGGACAGCATTTTGGAGTGGGAATGTTATCACTGAAGTTTTAAACAAGTTCCTGACTGCTCAACTATCCAATACATTCTGAACTCAAAAATAAAACAAAAAGATTCCAAGTACATTCCCCAGTTTATGCTGAGTCAACTAATCTCAGCCTCAGCAGTAGTCAGGACACTCAACTGCCTTGTCCTTACCCAAGTTCAGGTGTGAAAATCATCCAGGATTTCTGGACATATGTAGTCATCAAATGCATGGAAGTGTGGTGGAAGCATGTTCAATTGAGGCATTTAAGTGGTCATTGGATGATGATTTGGATAAAAGTAATGTTCAAGGTTATGGAGGAATTGTCCAAAGGAGATTAACACTGGGTAATGATGCATATTTAATGAGCCAGTGTAGGCAAGATAGGCAGAATCAACTCCTTCTGCACTGTAACACTTCAGTGATTGTATGAAATGAGGAAGGCGTTCCCTGTGTTATTTTTATTCACACATGGAATGTGGGCCTCGCTGACTGGGCCAGCATTTATTGCCCATCCCGAGTTGCTCTTGTGAAAGCGGTGGTGAGTTTCTTGAACCACTTCAGAATTCAACCCCCACCACACTTCTCCTTCTATTTGTCTCTCTACCTCAATTTACTCCTTTAAGGCATTCTGCAAAACTCTCATTTTTCAACATGTTTTTGTTCAACTGCTATATATATCTCCTAATAAGACTTGCAACGATGTTTCATTTTGAAATGCTCCTGTTAAGTATTTTACAATGTTTTGTTACATTAAAGATGCCAAATAAATTCAAGTCATTTTTATTGTGCTGATACATTGCAGCTGCTCATTCAGCCATTCACCAATTGCTTAGACTAGTTAAAATCTGAATCCCCATATGGCATTGTTCAAAAATGTGAGAAAGATTCTGTGGAGTTTCTCCTACATGAGAGAAATTCAAGTGAAGGTTTTCTGTTGGTTATCCTGGTCACAATACTAAAACATAGCAAGTTATCACAAGCACTGAAAATACTTGCGACGAGCTATGAAATAACATTTGAGTCAAAATACTTGGAACAAGATTAGCGGGAAAATCCAAAAGGCGTGACAGGTAGCCTTTGTCTATTTTTGTTCTGATGTATTTCGAAAAGGTTGACTGAGTATTAACATTGAGGTAATTAGAGCAGATCACCAGCTCATCCATTGCTGTATGGTATACCTAAGGAATAAAATTAAAAGTCACCTACAAACCAGGAACAAAATAAAACTATAATATATTACTCCTTTTACAGGCTACTGACAGTGATTACGAAGGTGAATTGCCAAAAAGCACACACTCATTTGTAAACCACTATATGAGCGATCCAACCTACTTCAACTCATGGAAGAAACAGCCCAAAGGCCTTCCAAGAGCTTCTGCCTACAGTTATGAGGAATGCACAGATGGTGAACAGGAACCATACTATCCAACTGTGATCACAACACAGAGTACAGGGGGTGCCTACACTCCCACAGGGCAGCCTGCTTCAGGAGCACGGACTCCTGTGACTGGGTTTTCTTCCTTTGTGTGACCATTCATTATGAACAAAGTAAGGCAATTTCTGAAATATTGCTTACTCAATGGACCAACGTGCTGGATGAAGTGACACACAATCACAGTGCAGAAGAAGGCTATCTAATGGAAATTGTCATCTTCATAGCTGCCTAAAAAGTGCCTTTTACATGTTAGTAACTTGATGATACTAATACAGCAGTGGTGTTTATAAAATCTGTTTTCCAATCATTTGAATGAGAAATAGAAACAGATTCTATGAACATTTTTCTCTTGTCCTTATTCCAAAGTTAGTACAGAAATGGTGGTATCGCTGCATTATATCCCTTATTTTGTGGAATGATGAAAATTATCATGAAACAAATTATTTTTAAACTTCCAACCAGACATAAGGAATTATGGCTTCTTCTGTCTGAAAGTCAAGTTTCTGACATAACAGCATAAAACTGATGTTTCAGAGGAAGACCCAGATTGAACAGAATCACTTTGTGCTCCAGCAAATTGTTAAGGCTGCTCATGTCCCCACTGCACGAAAAGGCATGTTTCAGGCAGCTTATATCATTGCCTTCTAGTTTCATTGCAACTTCAGTGCTGTGAAATTAGCGAACCTACAGTTCCACCACCAACAAAACAACTGAAAGAAATAGAAACATTTTAATTATTTTCTAACTTTTGAAAGCATTCTCTGAAGAAACTGCTGATTCTTTAGAAAATGTAAACAGTTGGAAGGAGTTTGGGTTAACTTGCTGTTTAAGAATTTACGGAAACCATCACAAAGTAACAGAATAATTACCATCCCACTTCTATTTTTGAACAGTTTGAGAGGTCACAAACTATTGCAGTAAGTTTCTTTTCAAATAGTGAACTGCATTAAGTCTCATAATTGCACTCAGTTCAGTTTGGTTTTAATTCTCAGGATTTATGGAGTGCACTGACTTTCAGGTGCCTGCTCTTTCTCACTTCATCTGCCAGCTTGTCAACACCAACCACTTTTCACCTTAACATTTGGAACTAATGACAGAATATTTTCCAAATTTTCATTTATACACTTTCTTCAGAAATGCCTGTTTATCCTACTAGGTGCACTGACATATCACTTCAGTAATTCCAGAACTTAAAAATTACTATTTTCAGCCCACTTCCTGACTGTAGTACTCTATATAGTAGCATATAAAAGACCCCTATTAAGTTGCCCTAGGTTTGTCTCTGCACCTTCAGTTGATACTAGATTTTTCAGGGTGTCAGCTGTATCAGCATGTTTGACACTTAGAAAGGAGTCGACAGATGAAGCATGTCCTGAGCTTTCTTTTACCCTGAAATCAGATATATCCACTCAAGATCATTCTGGTGCAACTGTGGAAAGCAGTGGGACTATTCCTGCTGAAGGTGAACAGATTAAAAGCAGTGACAGGTATAAAAAAACAAAAAAAGGAAGGGATTTTAAAAATTGGATTGTTGCATATGATTTCCTATTTAGAACATGGATTTCTCTTAGAGCTGGCTGGCATTCTTCTTTTGATCTCAAACACAATTTACCATATTTTTAGCAAATCAAAGACTACATTCTTTTAAAAAGTTACTAACATTTCATTGAGTACATTTTATTATATAAAGTGAACTTTTGCAAAATGTTGCATTCCTTTTTTTTTATTTCTAAATTATAATTTTAAAAGAATTTAAGCTGTAAATATTTCTACAAACATTAAACTGTCACCTTAGTAACTAAATAATGTGTCTACCAGACTTCAGGTTTAATTTCTTGTCACCAGACTGAGTTTCTACCTAAAATCAAGGTGCTGAGGCGAGACCACCCCATATTCTTGATCACAAACTTATGTTAACAATAACCATCATTGTATCACTGAAAGTGAAATACTGATAGAATGTATTTTAATATCTAAATAAGCAATGACATTGAAAAACATTTTCAGAAAAAAACATATTGATGGAAACTTGATTTTTTTTCTGACTGTGAGGTAAAGAATTTTTAATGAAGGTAAAACTTAATGGCATATGGTTGGAATGTTGCCTATGTTCCACGACCATGTTGTTAAATTCACACTAAAGACACTTGAGAATTTGAATCTGGAATTAACCACTAGAATTGTGTATTTATTTGTGGTATTTTATATTTAAATATAATAGGCTAATGTTGTTGGATTTTGAGCTCTGTTAGAGTCAGCCAATGAAGAACATTATGTAATCCAGTGAATAAAGTCACTAAAATTAATTTAATGCAGTTTGCACTAAAATCTTGATTTGAATACAAATAGCAAACCTATTTATTGTAATTTAAGGCATTTTTCTTTTTTGTATTTATCCCAATTTTTATATTTTATGTTCAGTAAATTTGTATACACTTTATGATATACAATATATTTTCTACTTATTTCTTAACTATTCAAAGTAATTTGGACAGTTTAAATAAAAATACAAAAATGTTATTTCTATTAAAAAAAATGTTTTTGCCAAACTCTGTATAGTTCCCAGTTGGTTTGTGAGCACTGCTCACCCCTTGAAATGAAGGATAGAGTGGGCATATTTTGCCAAGGGAGACTTTGTTCGCTAATTGAGAAACTCACTGTGAAGTATTTGTGACCTTTCAGAGATTCCACAGTCCAGGTGAGGGAATATTCTCAGCGTGACCTATAGTAAAATTAAAGATTTTCAGTACTGCTGGAGAAACATGTTACAGAATTTCCTCAAAATTGTGATATTTCCAGTCTCTCTAGCTGCTTGAAAACAACTCCAAAATCCTATTTGTTGCATAAATATTGCAAATGTTGGCCTCAATGTGAGATTTCCAGAAAAATCAAGAGTGTTCAGTGAACACCTTCTAGCTTGTGGTAATGCTACTTGGCACATGGAAACAGGGCAGAATTTGCTTGTTGAATTCAGTTCAGTCTAAGTTGGTTGGTGGATGACTAGAGGTCATTTGTGATTTTGAATAAAATTCTACTGCTTTTAAGAACTGTATATAAAGGTTGGTTAATAGGAAAAAAATTCAAATTAAACTGCTGTGGAAGAACATGTGGGATCCAGAGGATACTTAATTAGTTTGTACAGTGGAGATTAGCCTCCAATGGTGTCTTTTGGATTTTGGATGATGACAATCAGACTGTCATCCGAGAATCAAAAGAAATACTGCCCAGCACACTTTGAATGCACTCTCAAGCCATATGAATATTGCTTTAATCAGAATGTCTTCATTTGCATTTTTATTTTCTCAATAAGTTTATTTAGTACTTTGTAAAGGACATGACTGGTACATGTTTTGCTAGCAATATATATATGAATGTGTATTTTTTAAGATATTTTTTGTACTGCTAAATTTATACCCCCTAATGAAATCCTATTGGAGTATGAATCAAGTTGAGACAGATTAAATATTAAGATCTGCCCTCAGCAAAATAGAAGATGCTACATTTCATAATACGGTGACTTCGGTAGTTCACATTATATAGTGTAACTCTACTGTGATCAATTCTAAGCAAAAACAATCCTAAGTGTAAATCTAGGTTAAGTAATTTTCTAGATTTGTTTGCGATAACAATGTAATTAGGGAGAAGAATGCTTTAAATTCTGCCTTTTTCCATTAGTGTAGATAACTCACCTTGTCTCTTTGTAAAGATTATGTTGTAAAGGATGTTTATAGTAAGCCAGATATACGCTTTAATTAAAGGATATCTCACCAGTCATTATTTGAAAGATATCACTGCATAAGTAGAGTAAATCTTTGTCACTCTGAGCTTATAAAAAAATTGTTGATTTGTTTATTCATTATGTTTTCCTAAGTTGTACTAATTAGTACTGTTAACCATGTGATTGGCAGCTGTAACATTCGGTCACACAGTGATGTGGTCAACGTGTTGCTGTGGTACAGAAAAGGACAAATGCCCCACCTTAAAACTGTTAAGTTTGAAATGAAAGAAACATTGTGTGATATCTATTTTGCATTCTCTAACCTGTTTAGAGTTGATTTTAGAAAATTGGGATTGGATCTGATCAGAATTGATCTGATGTTGGCTCTGTTTCAATGAAACAATGACCATTGTTGACGGAAAGTAAATTAGCTAATAGTCTAAAACATATAATTGCCAACTGTGGAATTATCCTAAAGTCTACAGGAAATGAAAGTGTCCTCCTGCTGATAACAACACAGTCAAAAAGGGAGCCTCAGGTCCTTTTTAATTTTCTTTAAACATATTTTTTTAATTGGAGATGAAGACTGTTTGTCAGGATAGGGTACGACAGGGCAAAGGAAGTAAGGCTGTGATTGGGCATTTGAAATCATGCATTGATGCTTCTGAAAATACATCCAGAGTTGGTATTCCTAATGTGCATGCCAGTTCCCCGTGGTTTAAACAGGAACTTCATTTGACAATGATGAATTCAAGTTATTATAATGTGTATTTTTAAGAGGTTAACTATTGAAAATCGCGCAGAGAATCAAACGAATAACTGACGTGTAGGGAGCCCATGTCTTACAAGAATTCAGATACCACATGCTCAGAATTTAGACAAAAGGTGTCAATGTAAGCTAAGAGAATTTCAGATTCCATCTATCTCATTTGAAAGTTCCAAAAACACCATTGCTAAATGCACAATAGCACTGGAATTATATATGTGCAATTGGTTCCTTTTTGAAATTACACTTTATTTTTGTTTGCCACCAATTTTCCTGTTTTATTACCATTTGATTATTGGTGTATTTTGTCATTTTTAGATAGAAAAGTAAGTGAGTGGCCATGATTGATGAATATCAGGGTAAGATGAGTTGAAAGTTATTTGTATTCTTAATATTTTAAAAAATTTGTAACTTTTTATATTGGGCCCAGTTTTAATTTTGTACAATTGGATCAGCTTTGAGTAGATTGCAATCAAACACATTGAATCTAAATTGAGGTGCCAGTTGACACACAATTGCAGTTCATAATTAAGCTCCCACTCTCCATGATCACTTGTGTATTTACAGTGTCCTAAGGCAACACGCTACATCTTGTGAAATGTTAACCTGATAGAATTGATACAGAAATTTATTCCATTGTGTTAACCTCCATAAACCCAACAATATGTGGATATCTGGTCCCTTTCTATAGTCATTGGTGAACATTATTCAGTTAGAGCAATACAGGTTTAGTTTATGGTAAAAAGTAAATACATGTTAGGACATCTTTGCACTTTGAGTTTAATATGTGAGATGTCACTTCAAATTGAATATTTGACACAGTACTGCATGGAGAGTATTTATTTGGCCTTAAGCAATAGATGCAGCATAAACATATGTGATAGTAATCTATGGATCACTTTTATTGAGGGAACTTTATGTTTAGCAGTGATTAAATAAGGACTAAAGGCTGCCTTTTATATACAAATATCACGTTTGTCACTAAAAGGTTGTGTTAAAAAACTGACTTAGTTTGCAGATTTTTTTTAAATACAGCCTCTCAACAAATGTCTTAAATGTTATGGTATTTTCTAGAAGGTTCTTGTCTCCTGATAAAGTGCTGTCCTTTCTGGGATCCTTCTGAACCAAAATATGTTTGCATTTTTCAAGAAAAGTTGTGTTTCAATGTTGAAATGTATTTTGCATCATTGTTTGATAAAGCAGTTAGTTATGCATATTCAGCATTTTTTAAAAATGGATAATTTAATTTAGCATGAAATAACTATTTGAGATGGGAAGCATTACATAGATTAAATTGTGTAAGAAAAATGGAAAAAATGGATTTAATTACGTAAGAGAAAGAAACCTTCATGCCAGTTTATTGAACTTTGAAGGTCTCCACTATATATCACTTCAGTACCATTTAATATTCTTTGTCACCTCTAGTAGGCTTTTGCATCCATGGCCTAACAGTATGGAAGCACAGGGAAATGTGCAGAAATACTCATGATTTAAGACATTATTAATACAATTAAAAGACAAGTTTGAACAAGTTTGGCTCCAGCAAAGACTTCAAAGTGCTCAAATGTGTGAACTTGTCCATTGATTAGTTTACTGTCTTATAATCATAATGTGACAACAAATAATCATCAGGATAATTCAGGTGTTATCTCCATCAGTAACCACATCAACAAAGTTAGAATATACACATATAACCCTTTCGTTCCAAGGTAATGCTGTATGACAGACAATTGCCAGGGAATTCCTTTTGAACTGATCCCTCTCCACTGCTATAACTAATCTGGGAATGCAGCAAAATCCCCGCTTACACATTGCCAGTGGACGAGTGGGAGCATGTCAAAGCAATTAGATGGCTGCACTGGGATAATCAGAAAATTCTACAGCACTGAAATAATAACCACAAACCAAGAGACGAGACACAGAGCAGTGGGTTAGGCAATGACCTTTGTCACTCAGTCTTGACTACAAATCCAGTTTAGTTGGAATGTAAGTTTTCTCTAACTATTACATGTGAATGTCCATTATGAAGTGAGGAAACTACAAATTCCAAGTGGTTTTAAAACTAATTGGTACAATTTAACATACCACTTCATGGATGGCATGCAAAATTGCAGGGGATGAAATAATGTTGAGCCAGCAGGACTCTTTTGAGATCGGGGTTTGAAGCACATTGCCAGGAAGGTATCATGGAAGATTCTGTTTTCTAAACATTGGACCAATCAGATGGACCACAGAATTCTTTCCCAGTTCTCTACATTCCTATGTTCATTAAGTAATGGGAAACTTAAGCAGCAAAAGTCTGTGCTTTGCCAGACCTGGGAGCATTTTGATGTTGAATCTTTTCCCCATCGCTAACATTCTTTAACTACATGAGCACAATTTTTCAAAATGTGAATGCTGGATTCACAATGAAATTCTACTATTTCATGTTTTTTCTTTGGGTTAATTTCACATTATTACCATTGATATGGTTTTAGAAAATTCATAAACCTGTGGAGTAAAATCCAAGTCTTGTCATCAGGTGAAGCAGTGAGAGGAAGCAGGGGAAAAAAGGACCAAAGAATGTATATGTTATTCAGTCATTTTAATGTCATACATTCCATTCCTAGTCTTAATTTTTCATTGTAAGTTTATAATAGAAGCTGACTGTGGGTAAATTTATTGTACTCAAATCATACCTCTACTGGTGACTCCACTGACAGGAGGTTGCAGTGTCAAAAGTTTAATGTGCGCGTTTTCCATAATAAATGTACACATAGAAATTGACAACAAAATAAATTGACAGGAAGTAAGTTTGTAATAGGCTAAAGAAATGTTAAGAGTGATTCTTAATTCACTGTCTCATTGTTCCCACTACTGGAGAGATAATTGTAACCATCTGTGATTCTCTGTTGTGTTACATCAGCCAAAGGGCGTAATGGGTAGCATCCGTACCTCTGAACCAGAATCTCTGGATTTGAGTCTCACCCAGAGACTTTTGATAACCAAGAAAGTTCTGTTCATAACATGGATAAATAGGTTGAGTTGAAATCCTTCCAATATAGGCCAATGGCAGACAATAAGAGAGATTCCTGATAAGCCATGTGATAGAAAGATTGTTACAACCTCTAACATCACTGTTCATAGCTTCAGAATACAACATGCATGTAGAAAAAGTGCACGTTGCCACAGAAACTCAGACTTCCTGAGTGAATTGTAACCACATCAACCAAAATGCTTTCTCAGGACAACCCAAATATATGAGGACAAAATGTGTAATAGTAGGCTGAACATTTTTCACAATTGACATGGGCATAGCATGAAAAGGTTTACATTCAGTGAAGGTTAACAGTGTTCACACTGGAGAGGATTTGAAAATGGTGTTCTTCAGGTACAAGAGAAAACTCCCTGCTGTTATAAAAAGTTGGGTATTCTTAATTATTGCATAATGCAGTAAGAAACGCATCCCTTCACCTACAAACTGTTCATTCTGCTGTATTTTTAGACCAGTTATCATTCCATTTTTGAATGCACTGAAACTGAAAGGTTCCTGAATGGAGTGGATTAGGAAGAAATGAGTCAACTTTGGAGAGGGTCAATAATGTATGGAACTAGGCAGGATTGTGTAGAAACAAGTCAGCTGTGAAACATTTTTCCCAATGAGCCTGCCAGCTTCCAGCCAAATGAAACCCAAGTTCATAATCTTCAACAGTGTGTATCAGGTATTTCAGCTAATCATTTATATTCATGATATTGTTAATTAAGAACACATTATATTTATCTTCATGCATAACATTTGTACCAGTGAGATCTGCTTCTATGGCACTGCTTTTTTTGTATAACTTAACTTTTACCTACACACTTCCTCCCAATTAAACAAGGTTTTAAATTTAGCATTTTTGTTTATTGTTTCAATGAAAATAATGTAATTTCTTTGGTTTTCTTGCTCCTCTCAAACTCAGTGGGACAGATGGGAAATTACCATTGTATTGTTTGTTTTCTACCAAGCAGATGATGATTATAGGAATTAGTTTCTGAAATGAGAAGGGAAGATCACCATCATCCCAGAGAACAGTAGGCCACTCTGTTATTAGGAGGCCATGATAGCTGGTGAGTTTAATTGCACTAAAGTGGCCTGAGTCAGTATTGAACATATGCAGTAGGCTTTATTTTGCTTCGCAAACCAGCCATCCAGCCAATTGAGTTAACCAACCCCAGCTTAGTTTCTCAAACGTATAAACCCTTCATTATTCAGAAAGGTTCTTTTTCCTAATTATTTCTCAATATATCCCATTTATAACCACAAATGTTCCATAAACTGAGAATACTCTGAGATTTGTCGAAACCAGTAGAGCATCTTTTTTATTATAGATATTTTTATTAGAAATTTAACATTTTTACAAGTTTACAAAAATAAACAAAACTCTCAAGTACAAACATTGATATATAATTAAATCATAAATATAAAATAGCCAAAATTTAACAAAAGAAAATATACCGAGAAAGAAAAAAAAACAAAACTCAACTAACTACTAATCTAACCTACAACTAACCAGAGTGTATATTTAAATCTCTTACATTATTCAAATAAGAGAGCGAAAAAAAAAACAAAAGAAAACAACAAATAACATAGAAATTGGATAGTGAGATACATGCTCGGAATGTGTTAACATCAAATGTAACAAAACCCGTATTCGTGCGGGATTCCTCTCCTAAGGGGCCCCAGACCAACCAGGTTCGTAATCTCAATTAAATAAAAGCCCTTGTTAGGATAGCCGAAATATCTGTATTTATGTAATTCAAGAAGGGCTGCCATATTTTATAAAATAATTCGGTCTTTCGGTGCACCACATTTGTAAGGAAGTCAAGGGGAATACATTCCATAATTAATCTGTGCCAATTTGAAAGTCCAGGGGGGGCCTTCAGCCACCCAAAATATTTTGCCAAAATATTTTTCTTTGCACTGAAAGAGAGAATAGAAAATACTCTCTTCCCGTGCATGTCCAGGGAGGGAAAGTTCGAAAAGCCCAAAAGGAGAGATACAGGGTCCACTTTAATTTCCGTTCCTAGAATTTCTGTCAGGGTACTTGCTACTTTAGTCCAATATCTACGGATCTTATGACAGTTCCATAGACAATGTACAAGAGTGCCCACCTCTATTTTACATTTGGGACACATTGGAGATGCTCCTGCCTTAAATTTTGCCAATCGATCCGGTGCTATATGGGCCCTATGAAGTATCTTCAGCTGGATAGCCTGAGTTCTGTTACAGATGGTAAATCTTCTAGCATTTTCCCAAATATCATTCCATGTTTCTACAGAGATTTCTAGTCCCAAATCCTGATCCCATGTTTTAAGCAGATTGTCCATATCTCCCAATACTTCATGATGTAGTAAATGATAAATAGTACTGACGGAAGATACCCCCAATTGGTCGTAGCACTCTACATTCTCTATCTGATCTATAAAGACTATCTAATAACATAGTCTTCTTCTGTATATAGTCTCGAATTTGGAAGTATCGAAAGAGGTCTCCATTAGGTAATCCGAATTTCCGACGCAGCTGTTCAAAAGACATCAACACCCCATCTTTAAATAGGTCCCCAAGAGATGAGATACCCCTGGATCTCCAGAGTTTAAAAGTGGCATCTGTAAACCCCGGTTGGAATCCCCATGCTCCCACTAGCGGAGCATAGGGGGATGTTTTATGTGAGTTGCCCTCATTTTGCCGCATTATATTCCAAGCTTTAATTGTGTTTAGTATTATAGGGTTTTTACAGTGATCTGTAGTGATTTTCCTCTTGTCTGAGAATAAAAGGTTAATAAGTGGGTATTTTACTTGAGAAGCCTCGATGTCCAACCAGATTGATTGTGGATCAGACAAGACCCAATCAGCTATGTAACTTAATAGGGAACTTAACTGATATTTCCTAAAATCTGGGAAGTCCACTCCTCCCCTTGCCTGTGGAAGCTGTAGCTTCTTGGCGAGAGGGGACATCCCTGGCGGCAGCCCCTACCCACACTGGAGCTATCCGAGCCTAATCCATTGGTAACCACAACTGCTTTGGGATCACTATACAATGTTGAGACCCATTTGGTAAACACCTGTCCAACGCCAAACCTCTCCAATGTGTAAAATAAATATGACCATTCGACCCTATCAAATGCGTTTTCCGCGTCTAATGAAACCACTACTCCTGGTATCTTTCCCTGATGACAAGCTTGAATCATATTTAGAGCCCTTCTAACATTATTGGATGATCTACGGCCCTTAATAAACCCCGTCTGATCCTCCTTTATAATATGTGGCAGTATCCTTTCTAATCTCAGTGCTAACGTTTTAGAGAGGATTTTAAAATCTACATTTAGCAAGGATATTGGTCTGTATGATGTACAATCTTCTGGGTCCTTTCCTTTTTTGAGGATAAGAGAGATATTTGCCTCTTTCAGCGAAGGGGGGGGACAGCCCTGGCTATATGCATAGTTATACATGTCCATAAGTGGACCAACCAGTATTTCTGTAAATTCTTTATAGAATTCAGCTTGAAAGCCATCTGGGCCCGGCGTCTTACCATTTTGAAGGTGCCTAATTGCATCAACTATTTCTTGGGGTGTAAGAGGAGCATTTAGGACCGATACTTGTTCCGGAGTTAGGTCTGGAAAAGTCAAATTTTTTAAAAATGACTGCATCCTCTTCGTCCTATCTTCACAATCCTGTGATTTATATAACTCAGAATAGAATTTTCTAAAGGTCGCATTAATCTTTTTATGATCATGAGTCAAAATACCCGTACTTTCCTTGATAGACATAATCGTCTGAGGGGCCTTTTTTTTCTTTGCAAGAAATGCTAAGTATCTACCCGGTTTGTCGCCATATTCATATAATCTTTGCTTTGCAAATAATATTTCCCTCTTAGCCGTTTGAGTAAGCGTAGTGTTTAGAGCTGTCGTAAGAGCTGTAATCCTTTGCAATTTAATAATAGAGGGTCTATCAGTGTATGCTGTTTCAGCCTCTTTTAAGCGGGCTTCAAGCAGAGGCTGTTGTTCTCCCTTTACTTTCTTCTGGGTCGCTGAGTAGGAGATGATCACGCCTCGCGTGTAAGCTTTGATGGTCTCCCACATCATTGACGGGTTGCTAGCTGTACCTGAATTAATTTCTAAAAAAGTTTTAAATTCTTGAGAGAAGTACTTTACAAATTTACTATCTTTCATTAGGAAGGGGTCCATACGCCAATGCCGAGGGGATGTTCCGTTGTTCCTCGCCTTGGTTTCCATATATACAGCAGCGTGGTCGGAAATTGCTATACTACCTATTTTACAGGATGAAATGGAATTTTAAAAATCGAGGGGGCAAAAAACATATCAATTCTGGTATGACATTTATGTGGATTCGAGTAAAAAGAAAAATCTCTGCCCTGTGGATGAAGACATCTCCATACATCTACTAATCCTGATTCTTTATTCAGATCCACCAATTGTCTGGATCTGGGAGATACTCCTGCAGTACTCTTGGGAATCCTATCTATTTCTGGATCCATAATACAATTAAAGTCTCCCCCTATAATTGTATGACGGGCACCAAAAGCCATCAATTTTGAAAAGGCTTCCGTTATAAATTTAAAGGGGTGCGCCGGAGGGCAGTACAAATTTAAAATCCCATATTCCTCTCCATTTATAAGGGCTTTAATCAAAATATATCGTCCAGATTCGTCTTTTATCTGATTTAGGATTTTCAAAGGGAAATTCTTCCGAACAAGAATAACAACGCCCCTACATTTTGAGCTAAAAGAAGAAAAAAAGGCCTGATCAAATCCACCCTGTCGTAATTTCAAGTGTTCTTTATCCAACAGGTGTGTCTCCTGTAGGAGAGCTATACCAACTCTTTCCTTCTTAAGATTTGATAATATTTTCTTCCTTTTGACTGGCGAATTACTCCCCTTGACATTCCAGGTGCACCACTTAACCGACTGATCAACCATAATCGTCTGGGCAAATCTGAGACCCCTCAGGACGGGAAATCCTATCCAGAACATCCCGAGCATAGAGCATATAAAATTCACAAAAATAAAGGCTCTCTAATGCACTCACAACAATATAATTAAAAACTATTTCTAAATAATAAAAAAAATATAAAACATATTTAAATGGAGATTTTCCCCCTTGTTCCCAGGGGGTGTCACTTCCTTTCCAAAGGTCCATCATATCCTCTCCTAACCAATGCCCCACCCTTGACCCAGGCGCTCCTCAATAGAATGAGGAGAATTCAGATATAATACAAAGCTAGAGTTAACAGTGAGCACCCTACCCCCACACCCCCCCCCACCCCCACACCAACACCTGGATATATTTGGTAGTGTTAATGCCATGTATAGACATATATAATTATAACATTTAAATTACAACCTCAACAAATAATAATTAAATAGAATAATACAAAATAACAAGGGAAAACAACCCTACTCCTAGAGACAGAGGTAAAATAGAATAAGGTAACCACCTCCCCCCACCAACGTTAATTAAAGCCCCCGGCTTTTATATATATAATTTTTAAAAAACAGCCCCAAGTGGGGGGAGAAAATCGTTAAATAGAGAACAAATAAATAAATCCCTCTCCCCACCCCCCAAGATAATATTAAACGGTAAGGTAAGAAAAAAGAAAAAGTGGGGGGATATAAACCGGAGTGGGGGAAAGGCAAACCAACATCCATTATCTTTTACAATTCATCTAAGAGAGTCCAAAAATTCTTTAGCCTTTTCTGGCGATCCGAAGTTATACATGGATCCCTCATGGTTAAAGCATAGCGTCGCTGGGTAGCATAAGGAGTACTGAATATTTAAGTCCCTTAAACGCTTCTTCGCCTCATCGAATGCCTTCCTCTTTCAGACCAGAGCTGGGGAAAAGTCCTGGAATAACATGATCTTGAATCCTTTATAGATCATAACTTGGGAATCTTTTCCAAGATTTCTAGAGGCTTCTAGGAGTATCTGCCTCTCCTTATAGCCTGCAGCCGGAACAGGACCGGGCGGGTTATCGAGGTCATCAATGTGATTCTCTAAGGTCCGGACTCGCTGTTCGAGAGTCCGGACCTGATCCACGGCCGATTGCGCTGTAGTTTCGGAGGTCACGGCCTTCAGCTCCGCCCCTCCGACTCAGAGCTCGATTTCTTTAATGTCTCGGTCGTGCTTTTGCAGCGCGGCCGAGAGTGAGTCCCATCAACTTCGGGATTCTTCGATGAAAGCGTCGATCTTCGCATCCAGTTTGGAGATCATTTCTACAAGGCTCGCCACTGCGGACGCCTCTGCTGCAGCTGGAGAGTGTGGGGGAGGGGTTCCTGTTTGCTGAGAGCTGCGGGCTCCCTTCCCTTTGGTCATTTTTACTAAAGATTAGATTGTTCAAATTTAATACTAAGCAACTAATTAAACAGCTATTTTGAATGATTTGGTGAGTGTGGTCGGGGTGGGTGACCCACTTTACCCAAGTCTTGGGAGGAGCACTATAGACTCAGACTTGCTGGGTCGCCGCCATCTTGGATCCCCCAGAGCATCTTTTTGATCTGCGTGTTCAATGAGACTGTAGTTGAATGTTGTAACAGATAATATTTTAAAGGTATTTTATAAACGTTTCAACACAATTTGCAGAACAAGTTGGTAAGTCCCAAAATTCATCTCCATGATTGTAACTTGGCTACAAGCAACCCTGGCCTCTATTACTGTGTAGATGTTCTCAGTGCACTCCATTGGGCTGAGTACAATTAGTAAGAAAATATACATTCTGGGCAGCTGTTTTTAAAGCTACAGTCACTATAAAAAGCAAGTTGCAGCAATAAACAGCTGTTTTGTTACCATTTCGGGAGAAGCTGCAGCAAGGGAAAGAGGAGCTTTTATGATGCCCTGGATCCAAACCAAGAAATAGAAGGCTAAATTTTCCTAACCCCTGAACAACTTGAACAGTGGGAAGTGAGTTGTGAAAATGTGGCGAGAGAAATTAGATTCTTGACATTGAAAAGAAAAAGTCAAATTTTCAACCCAAACTTTGAACAGTGAAATGAGAATCTCACCAGTGAAAAGCGAGGACAATTTGCGTGCACTAATATCTCATTATTACCTATTCTTGCCTCATATTTCAGCACTTCACTATTCTTCCATGCAGCAAAGAAAAGCTAGATAGTGACAATTTCATCATGGCACATCTCTGAATTACTTAGTGTACAATTTTCCATTTCAATACTGCACTTTGGTAGCTCTGACACATTCTATTTTAATGCGTCTGCCAAGCCACTTTGTCCATATGGACTCGACTCCAGTCTCATGGATTGGAGTGGGGTGTGTGTCAGGGCTTCTCAGCTTGCTCTCTTTCTGCTCACTCACTTTGCACCTACTTGGATTTTCCCAGCATGTTTGCCAGCAAGGATCAGTCAAGGGAATGGACATGTTGCTGGATGGCATTGTACTGTGTCAATGTGATGCCTGCAGCATCTGCCAGCAGCTTACATGACAAATACTGCATATACTTCAACCAAATGGCTATGTCTCAAAAACTAAGGGAAGTAGTCTTCAGTCAGGTCAAGGGGGATTGTCATAAGTCAGGAGACACTGACACAGTATGTCAAAGTCCTTGATAGGTCCAGAGACTTCATAGCCATAGTCAGGCCAGAATAATGACAATAAATTACTGTCATTTCTGGATGTTAGGGAAAGAATGGCATCTCCTTAGTCAGGCCTTTAACATTGTACAGTGTTCAGGGTGAACTGCCTGTGTAGCTGCTGTTATAACAACCATTGATCAGACAGATAATGATGAAAAATGGCAATATATTTATAAATGGAATTATACTTCCAATGACATGTTACCCATTCTATCTATGTATTCTCAGAAGTTTTTCTTCTTCATTTGCCTCCCACTACATGTACTATGACGGTCTAGTTGTGGCTGGCAGCAATTGACTTGATGCAGAGGAAGGCACTAAATATGGAACCGGCAGCAGAAATCCCAGGAAGTCCTAGCAGTGCCGAGTACCACTGCTGCAAGGCAACATGAGTGGCGCAATAGAGGCATGTGCATAAATAATGAGGTGAACAGCATAGCACTGCATCAATTACTTGCTGGTGCTCACAGGGAGAAACCCTCCATGAAATTCTCCAAAATTGTCACTTGGCCAAATTTTGGTTACATTCAGGCACATTTTTCCAGAAGGGAGCAGAAAGCTTAATCCTAGAAAGGATGGGAGTAAGTGGCAATAATTATCAATGCCCAGAGCATAGTAGCATGAAGCTGGCCACAGTGCCATATAATGTTCTGTGTCCTTATTTAAGTGGTCAAAGTGCATGGATGCACAATTAATCTCTCAATCCGCTCAATTACGGGTATCTCCATCAGTCATTAATAACAATCCCTGATAATCATAATGAACTTCAAACTTCCTTACAATGCATACAGCTCACCCTCTCATATTACCAATACCACCAACTACGTACCTCTCACTGCCTCCACATGCTTCCACCATGAGGCAGGCACAAAGTTAAAAATCACACAACACCAGGTTATAATCCAACAGGTTTATTTGGAAGCACTAGCTTTCGGAGCACTGATCCTTCATCAGGTGGTTGTGGAGTATAGTTGAAACTTTATTGCTGGAACAGCACAGCAGGTCAGGCAGCATCCAGGGAACAGGAGATTCGACGTTTCGGGCACAGGCCCTTCTTCCCTGTGCCCGAAGAAGGGCCTGTGCCCGAAACGTCGAATCTCCTGTTCCCTGGATGCTGCCTGACCTGCTGTGCTGTTCCAGCAATAAAGTTTCAACTTTGATCTCCAGCATCTGCAGACCTCACTTTCTCCTCGAAGATTTCAACCTACTGCGAATCCTCTTACAAGGATGCCTTCCTTGAAGAAGCTCTCTGCCTCTCTCTACAAAGATTTCAGTGAGTCCCTCTCTCACTGCACACCCCAGGTCATCTCCTCTGCACAGAAGCTCTTCAGCCACATTCTGAAGCAGACTCGTTACCACAGCCATATCTCCTTTCTCAGCACCTGCCTACGGAACCGACTGATCCCCCATGGACTCCAGATCACCTTCCGACCAACACAATTTGGACCCTACCAGGGAAGAAGGGCCTGTGCCCGAAACGTCGAATCTCCTGTTCCCTGGATGCTGCCTGACCTGCTGTGCTGTTCCAGCAATAAAGTTTCAACTTTGATCTCCAGCATCTGCAGACCTCACTTTCTCCTCAAAGGTTGTGGAGTATAAGATCAGAAGATGCAGAATTTATAGCAAAAGTTTACAGTGTGATGTAACTGAAATTATACATTGAAAAAGATCTGGATTGTTTGTTAAGTCTCTCATCTTTTAGAATGAACATGTTGGTTTCAGTTATTTCATATGTAAATTGCAGAACTTTTTTAAAAGTTACATTCTCAAGTGAACTTTAACAATTGGTGTCATGTCGGCCCAGATAATGCAGTTAAGGTGTGAGCTGCCCCGTGTGAGACTCTCTGTGCCACAATGTTCAAACTGATTCTAATCTAAAAAGCTGGATTCATGTAGTTTTTGAGCAAAATAAAATGTAATTCTGCAAGTACAAATTCACCCTTCAAACTTATATGTGTATGTGTGCATGTAGGTGCGTGGGGGGAGTGGGGTTATGAGTGTCCGTGAGAGAGTGCGTTTATGTGTGTGTGAGTGTAATGGGGTATAAGTCTGTGAGAGGGTGCATTGTGAGTGTGAGAGTATGTGTGACGTATGAGAGAGAGTCTGCGTAAGTGTATGGATCTGTAGGTATGTGTGTATATAGTGCATGGGGTCACCTGTAGTGTGACATGAACCCAAGGTCCCGGTTGAGGCCATCCCCATGGGTACCGAACTTGACAATCAGCCTCTGCTCAGCCACTTTTCGTTATTGCCAGTCCCAAAATCCGCCTTTGTCACCCGAAGGTCCAAGGTCGAATGTCCCAGACCACTGAAGTGTTCTCCAATGGGAGGAAATACTCCTGTCTGATTGTTGTGTGGTGTCCATTCATCTGTTATCATAGCCTCAGCTTGGTCTCGCCAATGTCCTATGCCTCAGGGCATTCTTGTCTGCAGCGTATGAGATAGATAATGTTGGCTGACTTGCATGAGTACTGCCACATACATGGTGGGAGGTGTCTTCACACATAATTATGGTATCTGTGTCGGCACTCTGACACGTCTTGCAGCATCTACCGTGACAAGGTTGTATGGTGTTGTCCTGAAAGCCAGGCAGTTTGCTGCGAACAATGATCTGTTTGAGGTTTGGTGGTTGATTAAACGTGAGAGGTGGAGGTGTGGGGAAGGTCTTGGCGAGGTGCTCATCCTCATTGATAATGTGTTGCAGGCTGCGTAGAACATGGCGTAGTTTGTTGGCTCCTGGGAAGTACTAGACAATGAAGGGTACCCTGTCAGTTGAAGCTTGTGTCTGTCTCCTGAGGAGGTCATTACAGTTTTTCGCTGTGGCACGTCGGAACTGGTGGTTGATGAGTTGAGTATCTTACCCCATTATTATGAGGCCATCCTTGAGTACTTCCATGTGCCCATCACATTCCTCCTTATCTGAACAGATCCTGTGTATGCGTAGCGCTTGTCCATAGGGGGTGGCTGTTTTAATATGTTTCGGGTGGAAACTGGAGAAGTGCAGCATCGTGAGGTTATCAGTGGATTTGCAGTAGAATGAGGTGCTGAGGTGCCCATCCTTGATGGAGATGCATGTGTCCAAGAATGAGACAGATAATGGAGAGTTAGATGGTGGGATGAGACTCGTTGATATCACTGTGTACTTGTTTCAGTGACTCCTTGCCATGGGTCCAGAGGAAGAAAATATCATCAATGTGAAGATCTCGACCCACGGGAGGGGTCTCTCGGTTCCGCGATCAGTCAAAAAACACGAGCAATTCAGATTGGTTCTGCAAGATTTCACACTATTGTCACGGCCGGGCACAGATTGTCCAACAACACGAAGGTTAAACACTACTATGTTCTAGGAGAAAGCTGCGCACACAGCTTAAGACAGACACTTTTATATATTTTTTTGAAAAGAAGTACAGCCATGGTTACAGAACAGATTCAGATAATTACCAATCAAATTTAATAAAATGACATTATTGACAGCAACTTAGCCCAATGTTATTTCCCGGGAACCAACTTTACTTTCCATATTCAAGCACCTTATCTCACAAAACTGTTCTTTGCACCTGCCTTTACAAGGTCAGTTAGGATTGCTAATAATGTCTTTTCTAGTCTAGTTACTTCTATGCTATAAAGAAAGCATTGTCTGCTAATCTTTGTTAAAGCACACTATGATTAATTTAGAAATGCAGCTTTTATCAGGGTTAAAGCCATTTTAGGTCGAATTGTCCCATTTGCAGCCTAGAAGTCATTTTGTCATGTTACTTGCATTAAGAAGCCATATTGTCGCTGCCTATATTAGTAAGAGCATATAATAAATGGGTGATCCTGACAACAGCCTGTACTCAGATTTCAGATCCTCAAATGTACCTGGTGTACAGTGTTGGTTGGAGGTCCTGCTTAGAGAAGAAGTCTCGTTCGAACCTGTGCATGAAAATGTTAGCATATTGGGGTGCAAATTTGGCCCCTATGGGTGTTCTGTGTATCTGGGTGAAGAACTGGTTGTCAAAGGTGAAAATGTTGTGGTCAAGGATAAAGCGGATGAGTTGCAGGACAGTGCTCGGAGGTTGGCAGTTGTTGGTGTTGAGTACTGAGGCTGTTGCCGCAATGCCATCATTGTGGGGGATATTGGTGTAGAGTGCTGAAATGTCCATTGTGACCAGGAATGTTCCCAGTTTGACTAGTCCGTGGGTGCTGAGTTTCTGTAAGAAGTTTGTAGAGTCGCAACAGAAGCTGGGGTTCCCTTGTACAAAGAGTTTCAAGGTGCCTTCGACATAACCAGAGAGGTTCTCACACAGGGTCCCAATGCCTGATACGATGGGACATCCTGATGTGTTGGCTTTGTGTATCTTTGGAAGGCAGTAGAAGTCGCCTACGCGAGAAGTACATGGGATGAGGGCGCGTAGGGAACTCTGAAGGACTGGATCCAAAGTCCTGATCAATGTGTTTAGTTCACAGTGTGCTCTTTGGTTGGATCAGCCAGTAGTTGCCTGTAGTGTTCTGGTTATTCAGTTGGTACAGTTCCTTGCAATAATCTGTTTTATTCTGAATGACGATGTTTCCTCCTTTATCTGCTGGTTTGATGACAATGTTGTGATTGGTTTAGAGAGCATGAATGGCGTTGCATTGTGATTGGGTGATGTTCTGCTCTACCTTGTGGATGCGGCGAAGGAATCTGGCATTTATATATTTCCTGACAGTTTGAGCATACATATCAAGCCCAGGGCACTGGCCCTCCAGTGGGTCCAAGTTGGCCCACTTTGGTCGCTCCTCTACAGATCCCAGAGATGACTGTTCCGGTTCCTCACTGGGTTCATTGGGATCACTAGTGGCATCTAGAAAGAATTCCCAGAGTCTCATTCATCTGATGAATTCATCTGTGTCTACTGCAAGAACCATGGGGTCCATTTTGGTGGTGGGACAGAAATTGAGACCCCTGCTAAGAACTTCAATCTCTTCTGGTTGAAGGGTGTGGTCTGATAATTTGACGATCGACTTCCCTGCGGTGATAACGTTAACCACTGTGGTGTCAGGGTGGGCTTGGCTACTGTTGTTGGTGTTGCCAAGTTTCTCCAGTTTCTTGTTCTTGGTGTGCATGTACATGGTGTAGTTTTGTCACCTTGCCTGTTTGGCAATATCCCGTAACTGTACTGCTGTATCCTGAGTGCAGGCTGAGAGTGTGGATTCTATCTTAATTTCAAGGTTGTGCCATCTGCTGTAGAGTTTGTGCACAAGATGATTGAGGAGTTTGCGAGAGGTGCGGTGGCAAAGTCTCTCTGCGTAGTTTTGTGTTGTAGGTCGACTTGAGCGGGTTCGTGATCCGTAATCCTTTTGGGATCTTTCCTGCATTTCTGTAGAAACTTGATGTCTGTGTCGATATGTGCGATCTTCTTGGAGATCCTCTCCACTTTAAGCTGGCAGTTAGTGGTGTTGATGGTAGTCATGATTTGGAGTGTTCATCTTGTAGGGGGATTCATTGATGAAAGGTCATTGTCTCACAGACTCAATCTTGAACTTCTTGGTAGGTTTTAACCCAATATTTTACTGTAGAAACATTTGAGAATTGAACTATTTATGCTGATGTAACAGTGATAATGCCTTGTGATAATAGTGTTGTGAGAACCAGAATGGAAAAGAATATGATTGAAATTGTTGTAAAATACAGTTAACAATTGTATGTTATATATCTTGTTTCTTTTGTTCCTTGGTTTTGCGATTATCTTTCTGTCTGATAAGAAAACAATTGCAGAAAATGCCTCTCCTAATTTTCTTTACCATGCTTGTGACTTCCTGCAAGGAGTTTATGATTTAAAATTCTTTGCTGTTGAAGTCTCCTCTAGTCTTGCAACCCAAGGAGAACTTTTGATTTTTTCAAACTGGGTCTAGCCTCTTGAGCACTGATTTTATCCTGCCCTCCATTAACTGTGGTGTCTTCATCTATCTAGGCCCAAAAATCTGGAATTTCCTCTCTAAATTCTGTGCCTGTAGTTCACTTCTGTTTTTAAAACCTCCGTGGAGCCTATCTCTTTGTTAAACATTTCATTAGTTTATCTCTCCTGTCAAACAAGTGTTCCATTTTGGATACTGATGAGGGGGGTGGCCCATCAGGTGACAGCAGCAGCCAGAGCAGAGGTGCCATGGCTGACCCTACTGTACAAAGGGGAGGAACAAAACACAGTCGAGCAATAGCAATTGGAGATTTGATAGTCAGGGCCATAGATAGACACGTCTGTGGCCATGAGAGACTCCAAGATGGTATGTTGCCTCACTGGTGCCAGTGTCATGGAGGTCTTTGAGTGGGTATGGGGCATCCTGAAATGGGAGGCTAAACAGACAGAGGTCATTGTCCATATTGGCACAAATGGAATAGTTAGTATGACTAATAAGGTCCGACAATGACAATTCAGTGAGTTAGGTAGTAAACTAAAAAGCAGGACCTGTAGTATAGTAATCTCAGGATTACTCCCCATGTCACATGGTACTAAGGCTAGGAACCGAGACAGAGTATGATTGAACACATCGCGAAAGAGTTGGTATCGGAGGCAGGGTTTTAGATATGTGGATCTTTGGGTTATCTTCCAGGGAAGATGGGACCTGTACAAGAATGACAGATTAAAGCTGAACTGGAGGGGCATCAATATCATGGCAGGGAGGTTTGATAGTCCCACTCAGGAGGGTTTGCACTAGTGTGGCTGAGGGCTAGGCCACCAGAGCAGCAAGTCAGTAAATATAGAGACTGGGGAAGAGCTTGAGTCTAAGGCAAATATAGTTCAGAGGAAGAGCAGTCAGGGAGAGGTTGCTCAGCTTAGTGGAATAGAAGGCTTGGACTGTATTTGCTTCAATTCAAGAAGTTTAACAGGTAATGCGAATGAAATTAGAGCCTGCAATTATGATGCATTACAGAGACTGTGTTGAAAGAGAGATACGACTGGCAGCTTAATGTTACAGGCTATCAATGTTTTAGATGAGACAAAGGAGAAAGCCAAAGGGGTGGGGCACTTGCATGACTGGTTAGGCAGCATATCACAGCTACGTTGAGGGAGGGCATCCAAGAGGGATCTTGCAGTGAAGCATTTTGGGTGGAGCTCAAGAACAGGAAGGGTGCAATCACAATGCTGGGATTATACTACAGAACGCCGAGCTGCTAGAGCAAGAGATATGTAGTCAGGTTCTGGAAAGAATACTGAGATAAGTACACGAATAGGAAAGGTCTGGAGGGATATGGGTCAGGAGCAGGCAGATGGGACTCGTTTAATTTGGGATTATGTTCAGCATGGACCAAAAGGTTTATTTCTGTGCTGTAGGACCCTATGACTCTATAAATGCATTTGTGTAATGTACACTTATTTGGCATTGTTATATGCACTCAGGTGTAGTTGCTGTTAATATAGACAGGGAAACTATTGAATCTTGCACAGGAACATTCCAGTACAAACAGGCCAGCAAACAAAGAGAATGCTCAACAACAGGCAGGCAGCAATGGAGAATTATCCCTGAAGTAGTATCTGTGTTCTCATTTGGAGCTATTGATCCTAATTCCATTTCTACAGGAGCAAGGAAGTATCATGTAACAAAATATTCAACAAAGAAGTTAATCTACCTGTCAGGTTCCATTTCAGCAGAAGGGAAGAGAAGGTTTCACCTTACCAAACATATTAATGTTCATTATATCAGATACTATTACATCGGTTCATGCAAGCTCTTTTACAGGCACTCTGATGAACTTTAAATCTAAAAATGTAAATCCAGGAATGTATTGTATTCATTTAGTTAGCAATACCAGTGATTGTAATACTTTTGAAAAAGGGCTCTTTAAGCAAAAAGATTTGAGAATTGCTACATTACTAAAGTTAATACTGACTGGTTTGGGCAGTAACGTTTGTGTTCAACACAAAGTATCAAAGCAACTCCAATGTAAATTAATGCCACAGTCGGATAGGTGGGGATGCATTAAGTTATTCTGGGAGGTATATGTCAACATCTTTAAGACAAATGGTCATAATAACATCACCTTATCAGCATGTGACCTGAGAGCACAAACGTATTCCATACGTACTCAAATTCCATCATATCTGGGGCCATATGCTGGCTGTTTGGAACCGATTAGTATTAACCGAGGCACTCGTGTTTTACTGTATGTATACATTAGGATCTGTAATAAACAGGTTTGAACTTTCAGTGCAATGCACCTCATGTCCAGTTCTTATGTAATTGGAACTGGCATAAGTATTGCCTCACCAGGTACAAGTACACTGCTATGATTCCACATCACAGTAACAGATCAATTCCGAAGTCTCTTGTGCCATAGACTTTGTTACAATGATTATTTGGTACAAGGTTTGTACTAATTCAATGTGGGCCTGGATTTCATCTCTAGGTGTAATATTAACAGCAAATATTGTAGATGTTCATTGATCTTAAGAAGAGCTGAACCTTTAAACTCATGAAACAGGAATTAAACGGAATGAATTCACTGAGTTAACACCTTCATTGTTGAAGAACCATCGGCATATCATACATGATCATATATTCCTAACCATCTGTTTTCTGCACAGCCTGTTCATGTTTCTAGCTCCTGTCTCCATCGCAGGTAAAGAAACTGACTTGGGGATTGCTGAACTCATTCAATGTTGTTACAACCCACTTGGGAGGGTGCTCTGATTCTTAACCCCAATATTCCTGGAGTCACCACAAATGTTCATGATTTAATTAAGTTACACAAAAAGCCAAATTTTTCAGGATAACAGAAAACATTGGCCAGGTTCCTGTACTGAAGAAAAACTGCTATTTAATATAAATAAATTCTTGTCTACTGATAAATGGAATTATAAACTATCAACATATCACTCCATTGAAACTTTAACCCTCTTTTAAATCTTACACATTTAGACAGACACAAACAAAAAATGGGCATCATGACTGGAGGCAACAAAACTGGGGAAACGTAGTTCAATAGCACCAGTTTACAGAGTTCAATGACATAGAGTCATACAGCATGGAAACAGACCCTTCAATCCATCCAGTCCATGTCACTAAATAGTCTCATCTGCCTGCTCCCAGCCCATATCCCTCCAAACCCCTCCCATCCAGGCACATATCCAAATGTCCCTCAAATACAATTGTATCCACAACCACCATGTGGAATTTTTGCCCCTTATGTCTCCCCCAAGTCTCTCTCACCTTAAAAATGTGCCCCCAGTTTTGAAATTCCTCATCCTGGAGAAAAGACAACAACCACTAACTCCATATATATGTGTCATTACTTATAAACCTCTATCAAATTGCCTCTCAAACTCCTACACTCCAGCGAAAGAAATCCTAGCGTATCCAACGTCTCCCCACAACCCAAAACTCCCAACACCCTGGCAAATCCTTCCTGAACCTGCCCAGCTTGATAATATCCTTTCTCTAATTGGGCGACCAGAACTGGACACAGAACTCCAGAAGAGACCTCACCATTGTTCCATACCACCTCAACATGACTTCCCAACTCCCACACTCAAAGGGCTGAGCATTGAAGGCAAGGATAGAGGTGAGTACAACCACACCAATCAGAAGATATCTGGACAGGTATGTGGACCAGGAAGGCTTAGACGGATACAGGCCAAATTTTGGCAAATGGGACTACATCATTTATTCATCATCTTTAGTCCTTTACTCACCATTGGAAGGCTACTTCACCTTATGGAGCAATTTTGAATGAGATGTCATAGGATATGGGGTAGCAGATTTCAAACAGAGATGTGGTGAAATTACTTCCCTCAAAGCGTCATTAAACTGTGAAATTCACTCCCACAGAGTTCACTGGATGACAGGACATGGAGTAAGTTTAAGGCAGAGATAGACAAGATTTTTAATTAGTAATGGGTTGAAGGATTATGGAGGGTAGGCAGGAAAGTGGAGTTGAGGCCAAGATGAGGTCAGCATTGATGGGATTAAATGGCTGAGCAGGTTTCAGGGGTCTGAATGGTGTACTCATACTTCGAGCTGTCTTCTAAATGAGTTGACTATCGATCTTCCTGCAGTGGTAAACAAACTCAATTTCCTAACCTGGATATAATAAATGTTGTTCATCGGCTTCTGTGGATCATTTAGAGTCATAGAGATGTACAGCATGGAAACACACCCTTCGGTCCAACCCGTCCATGCCGATCAGATATCCCAACCCAATCTAGTCCCACCTGCCAGCACCCGGCCTATATACCTCCAAACCCTTCCTATTCATATACCCATCCAAATGCCTCTTAAATGTTGCAATTGTACCAGCCTCCACCACATCCTCTGGCAGCTCATTCCATACCTGCATCACCCTCTGCGTGAAAAAGTTGCCCCGGAGGTCTCTTTTATATCTTACCCTTCTCACCCTAAACCTATGCCCTCTAGTTCTGGACTCCCCAACCCCAGGGAAAAGACCTTGTCTATTTATCCTATCCATACCCCTCATAATTTTGTAAACCTCTATAAGGTCACCCCTTGGCCTCCGACGGTCCAGGGAAAACAGCCCCAGCCTGTTCAGCCTCTCCCTGTAGCTCATTTCAGAGGAATAAAAATTCTCGCTGACCCTCCCACTTCATCCACTGTCAAGAATGAACACGGTTCAGTCCTGGATGTGAATCTTAGCAAACAAAAACAACAGTGGAATCCAACTGCTGTTCTTCACTAATGAACACTCTGGTGTCTCAGCAGTTTACATGACTGAATAAATCCTCTCCCCACCACACAGCAGGTGAACGGCTTCTCCCGAATGTGAATTTGCTGGTGTTTCAGCACAGTCGATGAATCTCTCAATTCTTTACCAGACATGTAGCTGGGGAATGGTTGCTATGAATGTGCTGGTGGATCAACAGTCTGGCCGACTGAACGAATCCTTTCCCACACTCAGAGCATTCCATTTGTTTCCTGAAATCTTCTGTTGTTTGATCTCCTTTTTCAAAGTTCCCATTGTATCTTTGCAGGAGGCACATGGCAATTGGTACACTAATTACAAAGTCTCTTAGTTACTGGTAAAGGCAACAGTTGAGATGGAATAATTGGCTTTCACCAGGCTTCAGGTACATTTACTGCAGAGAGAGAGAGAGACAGAAAACCACATAACCTGTTCTTTGTGTAATCCGGAAGTTTCTCCCCATTTAATAAAAACCCAAACTGTTCACCTGCACAGGAGCCAATCAGAGAGCTGTTGTCGGGCTGCTGACTTCCAACATTGACATTGCACAAAGCAATCAGCAATCTGTTGCCAGCCAAATCTCACTGTGAGCACAAATCCTGTGTAATACCATTTTATTACATAATCCCAACCGAACAACTAGGCAGTGTAAACAACTCAAAATGACTCACAGGAACTTACATTCAAAACTACAGCAATTCCTTTCACAGTCCCTGATTTTGAAACATCCTTTTTCCATTTCAGTCAACTTTCAAAAATAAAAAAGTCTTCATATTGTGTTTCACTTGTTCTGCTCAAGTTCAGATTTTCTATCTCAAGATATGGCTAAC
>NC_057730.1:42811511-42830079 GCF_004010195.1 Chiloscyllium plagiosum
GTGGGGGCAAAGGGGGGTCGGGGGTGCTGGAGAATGTCTGGTAGTGAAGAGACAGTCAGACCTGGGAGTGTGTGAGAGGAAGCCATCCTCCTAACGCTGCGGATTCCTCCCTCCCTCCCTCCAGCGTTTTCGGTTGAGGATGAGAACAAGCTGAATGTCTGGGACAGGTGAGGTTGACAGTCCTCTGTTTTGTGGTTATCCAGAAGTTAGACAGGACTGTTTTAATTGTTTATAGGGGTAGGTCTATTCTGCCTATTATAATCTAGATCTTGTTTTAGAGCTAAACAGTATTTACAATGGTATGGGAACCAGATCTTACATTTCCAGAAGGGCACACAACTGAACGATTTCTTCTCTATCAAATCACCAGTGGGATTTTGTCATCAATTAACCACCACCAGTAAATCATCCATGTTTTCCAATTGATTGATGTAGTTGCAAAGCCCATTAAGGGCCATGCAGTCCATGTTGGGGGGAGGGGAGGGGTTGGGGAGTGGAGGTGAGGCAAAAGGGGTTGGTAAATCAAAATGGAGTTGGAAGGGGAGATAGAAAGCCAGTTCTTCTACCCAAAAGTGCGTAATCACACACAAGTAAGCGTCTTCCCACCACCAAAAGCTCCATGACTTTGTTGCTTTTAAACTAATAACCAATAAAACACCCGTGTAGCCATTTGAATATTTACAGGCAATGCCTGTTAAGGGCAATGCAACCCATGAAAGGTTGGTGGGGGCAAGGAGTGGTTCCGGAGAGCAAGAAGGGACTACATCAAATTGGTATTAGATTAGATTACTTACAGTGTGGAAACAGGCCCTTCGGCCCAACAAGTCCACACCAACCCTCCAAAGAGCAACCCACCCAGACCCATTCCCCTACATTTACCCCTTCACCTAACACTATGGGCAATTTAGCATGGCCAATTCACCTAACTTGCACATTTTTGGACTGTGGGAGGAAACCGGAGCACCCGGAGGAAACCCACCCAGACACAGTGAGAATGTGCAAACTCCATGCAGACAGTCGCTTGAGGCAGGAATTGAACCTGGTCTCTGGCGCTGTGAGGCAGCACTGTTGGATTGGGAAATAAAGTACTGAGGAAACCATTTCTTCATTATATGCTGCAAGTAGTCTCAGCAGCGGTTAGTCATACCTGGAAAGGATCCACACTCAATTACTTCAGCATTTGCAACATTAGCCACTTTTAGAAGCAAATACAATGAATGCTGGAGAAACTCAGTAGAACTGAGTTTAATTTAAATAAATGTGAGGTGCTGCATTTTGGAAAGGCAAATCAGAGCAGGATTTAATGGTGAGGTCCTGGGGAGTGTTGCCGAACAAAGAGGCCTTAGAGTGCAGGTTCATAGTTCCTTGAAATTGGAGTCGCAGGTAGACAGGATAGTGAAGAAGGCATTTGGTATGCTTTCCTTTATTGGTCAGAGCATTGAGTATCAGAGTTGGGAGGTCATGTTGTGGCTGTGCAGGACATTGGTTAGGCCACTGTTGGAATATTGCGTGCAATTCTGGTCTCCTTCCTATTGGAAAGACGTTGTGAAACTTGCAAGGGTTCAGAAAAGATTTACAAGGATGTCGCCAGGGTTGTCAGATTTCAGCTATTGAGCTAGACTGAATAGGCTGGGGCTTGCTTTCCCTGGAGCATCGGAGGCTGAGGGATGACCTTATAGAGTTTATAAAATCATGAAGGGCATGGATAGGGTAAATAGACAAAGTCTTTTACCGGGGGTGGGGGGAGTTCAGAAATAGAGGACGTAGATTTTCGGTGAGAGGGGAAAGAATTAAACGGGATCTAACGGGCAACGTTTTCACTTAGACTATGGTGCGTATATGGAATGAGTTGCTAGATGAAGTTGTACAGGCTGGTACAATTCCAACATTTAAAAGGCATTTGGATGGGTATATGGAAAGGTATAGAAGGATATCGGCTAACTACTGGCAAATGGGATATATTAGGTGAGGATATCTAGTCGGCGTGGACAAGCCGGACTGAAGTGTCTGTTTCCGTGCTGTCAATTTCTATGACTCTATAACTGACTGTAATTGTGAAGTGAGAAACAGAGCTAAAGAAGAGTCACATTGGACTAAAAATAATAACTCTGGCACTGTCCTGTGGAAAGAGAAATAGATTTGCAGAGTGTTTCCAGCGTCTGTTGTACTTTGTTTTTATTGATATGTTCAGGTTTGGTTGTTGATGAGATAGTCATTCACTTTGCAGGTACAGTGTTTTACCATTTGGGTTATTTAAACGCATTGGAGTTCCAGGCCCAAGGCCACTGCCATTCATTGGAACATTTCTACATTATAGAAAGGTATGTTTGGTTGTTTTCTTTCTCAATTCTGTCAAGAAATTCAATTTGAACTTTGCCTGTTGTGCTTCCTTTGACCAAGGGCTGACGGAGATTCCTCATACACATTTAAGGGTAAAGGCAAATCTGGAGGTGCTGGCTGACTGTCATCATGCTCTATTTAGTGAACTAGCCACAATCTGGTGGAATTCTCCCACAGGACTGTCTCACTGGATGTCTGTAGAAGTGAGTTTGAACTTGTACTCTGTGATTGGCAGTGCTAGTGCTTCAACATTGGACTGACTGCAGTAGTATAAAATAACTATTTTAACAGCATGGGTAATGAATGCAAGTTTTTAAGATAATCTCAGTTAAAAATGATAAGCAAGAGTGGACACAGTACCAATCCCTGTAGAACACCGATGGTCGCAGGACTGCAGTCTGGGAATGGTTATTACAACAGAACAAAAGAAGCCTCCATGTAGTTCCTTGCCCAACCTCAATGCCTGCTTTCAGCTTCATGTGCATTAGGGCTGGAAAAGGATCAACAACAATAAAGAACTGATTATCTGACTTGGTGATTTAAGGTTGAGGGATAAATATTGCCCAGATAAATACTGCAAGCAGTAATTGTGCATATCTTTGAAATAGTGCTGTGGGGTATTTCACATACACGCGATAAAAGGAAGGTGAGGCCTTGAGTTAACCTGTTGTCAGAGGAATACTGTTCACAAGAAGCTGTCTTCACCCGATCACCTCAAACAGTTGATGGGATGAGGCTGCTGTAGCTCCATGTCCTTCTCTCATTCTCAGTCTGGATGAGCAAGGTTCTGAGGTACATATACCTTGGTCATGGACATGTCCTAGAGGGAGTGAAGACAGAAGTTAGGTATCTCAGATAGTAGTGGGACGAAGGGGGGATGTTGAGGTGAATAGCACAAGGGGCAGTTAAGGGGAAGCTAGAGGAACACACAAAGGATAAAGAGATTAAAAGGGGCCCCAACGGGATAGATGGAGTCTTGTGCGGAGCATAAATTCCCTGAATACAACTACTGCCTCAAATGGCCTGTCTTCATCTATGAAAGTGATTTCAAACTGTCTGCTGTGTTTGGTTCTGTTGAGGTGACATTAAAGTATATTTGCCAAATACCAAAATGGAATGGAATTAAAAAGGTGCATTTAGTGGTGGTTCCAGAAGATTCTTTTGACTAGAACATTTGTAAGAACTCCCAATCTAGGACATTGACTGCAAATATTGGCAGGAATGTGTTTCTGTGGAGTTCAAGAGGAACAGTGCTCTTTATATTGCCCCCAATTTTATATCTTACCTCCTGTCACTTGTTGGTGTTTTTGCACCAACCCTTAGAACTCACCCACCACGCAACCGCACGGACTTGTACATGTAATTTTCCTTCTACCTTCTTTGAGCTTTGTGATCGTTTTTGTTTCCTTCCTGACTAGGGTATGTTTCGATTTGACACGGAATGCTACCAGAAATATGGAAAGATATGGGGGTAAGTGCATTTAATCAACCAGTGACTTATGTGAAGTTTTAGATTTTTATCTTCTTCAGAAATCCATTCTACCTCAGTCATATAGTGCAGTTTAAGTGTATGTGGTAAACCCAGTTTAAGGATCATTCCAGTCTTGACATTGATTCTGTTAATACACTTCACAAAATTTGTGCACTGTTGACATAGACACCTTCAGTTTTGACTCAAAAGGATGTTTTGAAGTTCTTGTGGAGGGTTGTTCAACCTTCATGTACTTTTGTTCATTCTGAGAAATGTCTTCAATGGTGCCTTCACATTAAGCCTGACATTCACTCTGGTTTGATTCAAACACAGGTCGTACACTCTCCATCTGACTCACCATAATAATGAGGTGAAGTTTCAATCTGCTGGAAATTGACCTATTGCTACTATTTCCAGGAAGTCTGGGAATGGGTTGGGCTGAATTCTGTCCACACTTTCTATAGGAGAGGAGCATTTCTGGGGGAATGTCCTTGTCTATCGCAGAAATTCCATTTGCTGAAAACTGGGCAAGCGTCTGGGAAATGTTCCACTTGTCCCTGAAAGTTTATTGATCCCAGAGGTGACCTTTGATAGGCTGAGAATGTTTAAACTCTCACTTCCCTCTGGATGAGAATGGGCAGGTGGATGGTGGTGACTAATTCTCTCGCAGGGTGGTGGTGAGTCACAGGGTGAAAGGCTTTAAGGATTGATTCAACATGCTTTTATTTATGTTTCATGTTTGGCAGGATTTCCTAGACCTGAACTATTCCAATGCTATCCTGCCCATCTCCTATTGCCCCCACTTCATCTCAACCCTCCTCTGCCATTGCTACCTCAAATTCTCCATCCCTGATGTCTACTGTAGGTTGGTGGCAGAGCACTCACAGACTTGACAATTAGGCAAGTTCTCAAACAGCCTTCCTTTCAGCAGGGAAAACTGATTTGCATTATAATCTGCATGGTGTCTGTGAAACCTGCACATCTAGGTTTTCTGTGCCCAACTCCTGCTCACATTAAATATTAAGCCTGGGTTTTCTGTCTGACCCAGTTTTGAGTGAGTCGGGCGGTGGTGAGGATGTGTTGATATGTCTGTTTTAAGACGACAGCAGTGGAGACCTGGCTGTCTAGAGCACCTCAAGTTATTGCAGTGCAAAGAACAAACAAATAGCCAAGAAAATTACAGCACAGGAACAGGCCCTTCGGCCCTCCAAGCATGCACCATTCCAGATCCTCTATCTGACCCTGTTGTCTATTTTCTAAGAATCTGTATCCCTCTGCTCCCTGCCCATTCATGTATCTATCTAGATATATCTTAAATGACCTATCATGCCCGCTTCTACCACCTCCGCTGGCAACACCCAGCACCCTCTGCGTAAAGAACTTTCCACACATATCTTCTTTAAACTTTTCCCCTTTCACCTTGAACTCGTAAGCCAGCCAAGTGTCCCAATCAGACATCAAACTTTACCTGAAGTTCAAATTCATTTTAGAACATTTCTACCTTTTTCCCTTTAGGATTTATGATGGGCGGTTACCCATTCTCTCAATCTTGGATCTTGACCTCATTAAAACCATCTTTGTAAAAGAATGCTACACTTTGTTCACCAATAGGCGGGTATGTATTGGACTGCACTGAAGGTTATTTGCTTTTTTATTAGTTCTTCTCACAA
This sequence comes from Chiloscyllium plagiosum, assembly GCF_004010195.1. Classification (NCBI taxonomy): domain Eukaryota; kingdom Metazoa; phylum Chordata; class Chondrichthyes; order Orectolobiformes; family Hemiscylliidae; genus Chiloscyllium; species Chiloscyllium plagiosum. The sequence continues at coordinate 42,816,993 of NC_057730.1, forward strand.
CTGGAAAAAGCCCTTGTTTTCTTTACCTGAATGTTACAATTGCTTCAGTGGTTCATCTGAAATGTAATTTGATTCCCATGTTTTCTCTACCTGATATTGTGTACAGTTCTGGTCACCGCATTATAAGAAGGATGTAGAAGCTTTGGAAAGAGTGCAGAGGAGATTTACTAGGATGTTGCCTGGTATGGAAGGAATGTCTTACAAGGAAAGGCTGAGGGCCTTTAGGCTGTTCTCATTAGAGAGAAGAAGGTTGAGAGGTGACTTAATAGAGACATACAAGATAATCAGAAGGTTAGATAGGGTGGACAGGGAGAGCCTTTTTCCAAGTATGGGAATGGCAAATATGAGGGGACACGACTTTAAAGTGAGGGGAGGTAGGTATAAGACAAATGTCAGAGGTAGTTTCTTTACTCAGAGAATAGTAAGGGTATGGAATGCTTTGCCTGCAACGGTAGTAGATTCGCCAAGTTTAAGTACATTTAAATCGTCACTGGACAGTCATATGGACGTACATGGAATAGTGTAGGTGGGATGGGCTTCAGATTAGTATGACAGGGTGGCGCAACATCGAGGGCCGAAGGGCCTGTACTGCACTGTAATGTTCTATGTTCTACGATAAAAGGTATACCTTTCCAAGCTTTATCTATCTTGTTGTTTGGAACTTGCAATCCTCACCTCAGAGTCTGTAATTATTTTGAATTCTGAGAGGATTTCTGCATCCTGGTTGATGTCATGCAGCAGAAGGAATCAGTCATAGAGTTGTCCAGCATGAAAACAGACCCTTTGGTCTAGCCCATCCATGTTAACCAGTTAAGCTAAATTAATCTAGTCCCATATGCCAACATTTGGCCCATATTCCTCTAAACTCTTCCTATTCATATATACGTCCAGATGCTGTTTAAATATTGTAATTGTAGCAGCTTCCACCACTTCATCTGACAGCTTATTCCATACACGCACCACCCTCTGCATGAAAAAGTTACCCCTCAGGTTATTTTTTAAATCTTTCCCCTCTCACCTGTTATGACACAGTGTAAACCCCTCTGCTAATTTAAACCAGACACACAGAGAAGCTCACCTCGTGCTGCAATCTGTTAAATTTCAAGTGGCAAAGAACTACCCCAAATATCACTATTTAAAAGAAAATTTAACAACATTATTCTTTAAGACCAAAAAACAACATTAGACAACAACTATATACAACTTTTTTCCCTTAAACCCATCTTTTACCTTCCACTTTACAATATTGGTCCGATTAAAAAATAAACCTATTAAGATTTTCAAAACAACTCACATTTTAAAACCAGCCAGCTGTGTAGACTTGCCTCTGTAGATTTTCCTGGGTTGTCTTTTCTTCGGTCTTCTGCTGTACAACTCTCTTATGGAAAGGTACCTTTCAGAGAGCTATTCTGCTAGCAGTTGGTTGGTGCTTGGCAGCTCTTTGCCATTCTGGCCAACTGTTCAAAATACCCAATTTTATATACCCCAAAACGTCCGACTGTCTCATTGCTTTGATGTCATCAAAGCATTACAATTCAGATTTGATTAGATTTTGGTATCTTCGGGCCTAATTTAAACACATTGGCCAAGTTCGTACTTGCTGTGTACCATGGCAACATAGCTCCAGCTATTTGTTTCCCAACCAGATGTTACATTTTTAATTTGTTCAGAACACTCTGTGCTTTCAGTCAGTCCTTGCCAGCTTTCACTCTCTTAATGGTACAGTGCACACCTACACGTTCATAACACCTTAAGAAAAAAAAATGAACCATCATAATGAAAGGATGGCTTCATTTTTTTTCTCTATTCTTTAACCACATTAGCGTGACATAAATATGACTTTAATCTAAGTTCATATTAACTTCTTCCCATATATATTACATTGAATGGATACCAATTTCTACTATACTTTATCAATTAAATCCGTGATAATGCATCTGTGATTATATTGTTATGACCTGCAACATGTACGATTTGTAAATTAAAAGTCTGTAACATCAGACTCCAATGAAATAGAATCCTATTCTTGTTTTTAAAGCATTCCAAGAATTTAAGAGGATTGTGATCTGTGTCCACATCCGTCTCCGACACATTGTTCATGCCATACACATTAAAATGTTGTAAGGCCAGCACCAAACTCACTAGTTCTTTTCAGTCATGGAGTATTCTCCATGGTGGATGCTGAGTTTCTTTGAAAAGTTACCAACTGGCAGTTCAATCCCATTATCATCTTCCTGTAGCAGTACAGCTCCAACTCCTATGTCACAAGCATCGACAGCAACCTTGATGGGTTTTGAAACGTTTGTTGTAGCGAAAACTGGTATAGTGGTTAATGTTGCTTTTTAAATGATCAAATGCTTCCTGGCATTGTTCTGTCCACTGAAACTTTGTGTTGTTCTTCAGCAAATCTGTTAACGGTGCCATTACACTGTTGAAGTTTGGAACAAACTTCTCATAGAGTCTGCTTCGTCCCAAAAATTGAAGCCCGTCTTCGAGGTTCGTCGTGGAGATTTCTCGATGGCTTTCGTCTTTGCGTTCCGTGGGGTCAACCTTCCATGACCAATGCTATGTCCCAAGAACTACACCTCAGCTTTCACGAATTCAGTTTTGTTTAAGTTTATTGCCAACTGTACCATGTGATCTTTGTAGGACTTACTAAGGATCACCATATCATCCAAATAGACTGCACAGTTTGTTAACTCAGCCACAACTCTGTTCATGAGTCTTTGGAATGTGGTGGGTGCGTTCTTCATTCCAAAGGGCATCACTTTGAATGAATATAGCCCATTTAGGTTAGAAACGCAGAAATTTCTTCAGCTGTCTCTGATAATGTGTGGTTATTGGCAGGTACCTTTAAGTCCAACATGGTGATGTAACTGGCTTCTCCAACTTTTTCTGTACAGTCCTCCAATCTCGGTACTGGATACGAGTCCGATTTTGTAGCGGCACTGACCTTCCAATAATCCACACAAAATCGTTGAGTCCTGTCGGGTTTGGGAACTAAGATGATCGGTGAACTCCACTCACTGTGGCTCAGTTTGACGATATCCTTGTTGAGCATGACCTCCTTCTGGATCTGTCTGGCTTTGAAAGGATTAAGCTGATAGGGGTGTTGTTTTATCAGAACAGTATTCCCTACATCTACTTCATGTACAAAAGCATTAGTCCTCCCATCTTATTCTTACGTATGTCCTCATATGGCAGTAACAAATCTTTCAACTATGTTCTTTGCTCTTGAGACAGATAGTTTACTTCCAGCTCAGCACTGTCCCCATGACTTGTCCTACCTGCCTATCTTCTTTTCCACCTATCCACTCCACCCTCCTCCCTGACCTATCACCTTCATCCCCTCCCCCACTCACCTATTGTACTCTATGCTATTTTCTCCCCACCCCCACCCTCCTATAGCTTATCTCTCCACACTTCAGGCTCTCTGCCTTTATTCCTGATGAAGAACTTTTGCCCGAAACGTCGATTTTACTGTTCCTCGGATGATGCCTGAACTGCTGTGCTCTTCCAGCACCACTAATCCAGAATCTGGTTTCCAGCATCTGCAGTCATTGCTTTTACCTAGTTTACTAATCTATCCCAGTCCTCAAGGACGACTTCAGTTTTTAACATATTTTGAGGCACATCAAAATTCACAACATCTGGATTTGATTCCTCACTTTGCGGGGCAGTAACTAACACCTGTTTCGACCAGTTTCAACATGTTGACATGACATACGCAATACAGGCTTTTTTTAAATCTAGCATCTTTACCAGATAGTTCACCTGACTCAACCTTTTCTCAGCTTGATAGGGACTACTAAACTTGGCTTTGAAGGGATCTCCTAACAGTATTAACACGTCATCCCCACTGGAAAACGTCTGAGTCTCAGAGTTTTTATCTGCCACCTGCTTCATTCTGGACTGTGCCCTCTTTAGGTGCTGTTTACCTAACTCACCTACTTGATTTAATCTCTACCTCACCTCTGATACATAATCTAAGTGTGAGATCCCCAACTTTGTTCATGTCAATTTCTCTTTGATTGATTTCAATGAGCCTCTCACTTCAAGTCTGAATATTAACTCGAAGGGAGTAAACTGAGTAGATTCATTTGAGGCATCTCTAATGGCAAACGATGCGAATGGGATACCTTTATCCCAATCATTCAGGTAATCCTGACAGCATGCTCTCAACATGGTCTTCAAGGTCTGATGCCACCTTTCTAAAGCTCCCTGGGATTCAGCATGATACACACTGGATTTAAAGTGCTGGATACCTGAACTATCTATGACCTCCTTAAAAAGCCGACCAGTAAAATTAGACGTTTAGTCCGACTAAACACTCTGGGTAGCCCATACCACATGAAGAAAGCTACTAACTCCTCCACCACCCTTTTTAACTTAATACTCCGTAATGGAATTGTCTCCAGAAATCTGGTAGACACATCCATTATGGTTAACAAGTACTGGTTCCCACTTATAGTTCTCAGAAAGCGACCTACATAATCAATTATAACCTGCGTGAAAGGTTCTTCGAATGTGGGAATTGGCAACAAAGGTACTGGTTTTACTACCATCTGTGGCTTACCTGCTATTTGGCATGTATGACACGTACAACAAAAGTTAACCACATCCTTGTGCATTCCAGGGCAATAAAAATGTTTTTGTACCTTCGCCTGAGTCTTTCATACACCTAGGTGACCTCCTGCAGGTAGTTCATGTGCTACTTGTAACACCTCCTGTCTGTATGCTATCGGCAACACAATCTAGTGCACTTCAGCCCATTTCTCCTCTGTGCTAACCTGCCATTGTTTCCATTTCCATCTGAGGATTCTATCTTTCAGATAATAGCCGTCAGGAATATTCTCTGCCTCCTTTTCGGAGTATGCATCCACATTATTATCTTTTATCGTCTTGTCTTTTTGTTACAAGTCCATTAGGAGTAAACACTTCTGTCTGACCCTCTGCCTGTTCAGGTTTATCCTGCACCATTACATCAAAGAGGGTGTCTGTGTTAACTGAACCTCAACTCCTTCATCATTCTCTTTAGTTTTTGCTTCATGCTGTGGCTTAAGATAGTGGGATCTTGTTACTTCTGGGAAAATACCAGGATATATTTCTTTTAACTCCTCAGTTTCTTGAAGTTCCTTGGGCTTTTCCACAACAAGGGGTATCACTCCCACCTTGGACCCTGCTAAATCATTCCCAGGAACAAACTGGATTCCTGGAACTGACACTCTGTCAATCAAACCCACTGTTACTTCCCCAGCCTTGAGTTGGCACTCCAACCTGATCTTACATAGGGGAATACTAAATTTCTGTCCATCTATCCCACAAATTCCATACTCTCTGGTAACAGATTAGAAAGAGTGTACATTCGCTCATCTCTTACTATTAGAGACTGGTTAGATCCTGTATCGCTCAAAATTATAAGTTTTGCCCTTCTCCCCATGTTCTTTCTGAGTAAACTTTACCCATAGAGGCAAATTCTTTATAGAGATCAGGCACTAACTCCATACCCAGCCCTTGCCGAGGCATGCACTCTCTTGCAGCTCCTTGCTTTTCTTGGGGTTCCCTTTACTACTTTCACTAATGCCACTGGCTTAGCTTCTTTTACCACATGTTTTCCCACAATGCCCTTCTTTAATGACCAGCACTGTGACTTTGTGTCCCACTTTACCACAGTGGAAACACCTGAGGCCTTTCACCTCCTTTCCACCACCTTGGGCTTCTTTCTAACCTGTGGTAAACACTTACCAGTGCTCTCTACCCTTGGTTTCATAGTGTAGGATCTCCCCTTCTCCCAACTTCTATCTCTCACAGGACGAAATTCTGGCCGGAAGCTTGTCTTATGCACCAACATTTATTCATCTGCTAACTCTGCTGGACTTCCCACTTCCTGAAATTTCTGTTCATTCATGCTAATTCTTACCATTGCTGGAAGTGTGTTTTTAAACTCCTCCAGCAGAATAATCTCTCTCAGAGCCTCATAGGTCTTATCTATTTTTAAGACCTGCACCCGTCTATCAAAATGACTATGTTTAATTCTTTTGAACTCAACATAAGTTTGACCTGGTTCCTTCTTTATGTTTCTGAACCACTGTCTATACGCTTCTGGTACCAATTCATAAGCACTTAAAATAGCCAGTTTGACCCGTCCATAATCTCTTCACCCCTCATCTGACAGCGTGGCAAGTACCTCACTAGCTCTGAACTAGCATTACCCATAAATCCTCGGGCTACCCCAACTGCCCAGCCAATTTTTCAAATGAAGTAAAGAAGGCTTCAACATCTTTCTCGTCAAAATGTGGCAGAGTTTTGACATATTTGTATATATCACTACCTTCTCTTTCAACCTCCATCCTGTTAACTTGACTTTGCTGATGAAGCTGCAACTTCACACTTCTCTCTTTTTGCTCACCTAAGAACCTTCTCTCTCTTTTTCCTCTCCCTCTCTCTCCCTCTCTCCCTTGGTACTCTTACTCTTTCTCTCTCCCTTTCTCTTTCTCGTTCCCTTTCTTCTCTCCTTGCTCAGCTAAGAACCTTCTCTCTCCTTTTCCTCTCCCTCTCTCTCCCTCTCTCCCTTGCTACTCTCTTACTCTTTCTCTTTCCCTTCTCTCCTTGCTCAGCTAAGAACCTTCTCTCTCTTTTTCCTCTCCCTCTCTCCCTTGCTACTCTCTTACTCTTTCTATCTCCCTTTCTCTTTCCTCTATCTCTCTCTGTTTGTTTATCTTCTAATTCCATTTTCCTCAATTGTAATTTACGTTTTTCTAACTCTGCATTTGTATGTTTCTCTGACGTTCCTAAATGTTTGAGTGATTCCCTTACAATTTCGGCTTTACTTTTGTCCTTGGTTAACTCACTTAGGGATGGGCAATAAATGTTGCCTAGCCAGTGGCACCCTCATCACCACATGAATGAAGAAAGAAAGAAAAATCCTGAGAGTGGATATGGAAAAGATGTATCCACTCGTAGGAATGACTAGGATCCAAGGGCATGGCCTCAGAATGTAGGAGCGTCCCTTTAGAACTCAGATGAGGAGGAATTTCTTCAGCTAGGGGGTGGTGAATCTGTGTAACTCTTACCATAGAGGGCTCTGAAGGTCAAGTCATTCTGTGTGTTTAAGATAGAGACAGGTTCTTGATTGATAATGGGAATCAAGGATTATGGGGAGAAGGCAGGAGGATGAGGTTGAGAAACACATCAGCTGTGATCAAATGGCAGAGCGGACTCAGTGGATCAAATGGCTTAATTCTTTAATTCTGCTCCAGTACCTTAAGGTCTTATGATCTAACATATGAAACATTAACCCAATTTGGCAGGATTACATAGTTTGTTATGTGCCCCTCATTTCTTTGAAACTCAATATTTTCAACACAGAAGGAAAGAAGCCATTCAGTTCATTGCATCTGTACCTGCCAAAAAGTAACAAATTATCCAACTTAACTGGCATTCCAGCTCTTGTGGGTATGGGTACAGTGGGATGGCATTCTCCCAGTGGCTACCTTCCCTGGCAATGGGACATGAAGTTTGCTCCATTGGACGGTCTGTCTTTTTCCCATCAGCCACCTCCCGTGATTAGAATTAGAATGTGAAGCGGTAGATACGTGTGATGTTTCAGTGGAAAAGCTTTACAGTGGTAACACCTGGCCCTCCGTCAAACAGGGAGACATCACAGCCACGACGTTTCTGCACTGCCTTTAACATGAGAATTGTCGAGAACACTAATTACATTTGCATTTAAATTTAATTTGTATGTTACATTAAGTCGGTTTCACTTAATTCACATGCGCATCTCCATTATTTATTGAAAATAGCTTAATGAGAGAGCAAGATATACTGGCACACATCTTGGTTGGCACGTGGATGATAACAGGGGAGTAGGGAAAAAAACAACACTTTTGCTTTGTTTTTTATTAAATACAGAGGCACCGCAATTATCCGGAAATCAATTATCCGAAGGAGATCTTGAGGTCCCAATAGAAACATTACATCAAAGATGTGTTTCCAACACTGATCACATCTTTTGTTTACAATGATTAAACAGGCACCGTCTCCAAATGACTGACCTCCCGTCCTCTCTCTCTCCCCAGACGTTCCCTGGAGTTCTACAGAGGGGAGTACCCTAAACACCCCTTTCCTAGATAATCTCTGCAACATTGTCCTGTACAGGGCAGAGTGGGAACTTGTCAAAAAGGTGTATGTGTGTGTGTGTATCGCTCCCACAAAGGCAGCAACAGTCTTGTTGGTGTACAGTCTGGCTGCCCCAGAGAGAGGGCGGCAGGCGGGGGCAATGTTGGACAGGGTTGGGGGGCAGGAGGTGGGGGGAGGGGCGATGTTGGACGGGTTGGGGGGCGGGCGGGGGCTCGTGTGCAGTGTGCTGCTGCCTCATCTCCTGATCGGGGAGGAGACTTAAAAAGCTCTGAGCCCCAGAGGAAAGGCATTTAATCGATTAACCAAATAATCAATTATCCAAACAAAATAGTGCCTGCCCATCTCGTTCAGATAATCAAGGTTCCTCTGTATTCATGTTAGTGCCCAATGTTATACTCACGAGGGGATGTGGCTGAAAATGCAGGCTCGTCTTGTGTGCATGGTAAGAAAGTTTATCTAACAGAGCTTTTCGATTAATATAAGGCCCATTTTTGGTTTTGAAACTGGTGATATCCCCAGTGGGTTACATCCCAAGAATCCACCCCAAATTGTACCTCAGACTTCAGAGGAATAATTCTCATCTGTTGCCAGAAAGTTTTCCAAAGGCCAAAAGACCAGTATCTCCAGCAGTGACTCTTGGATGGTTTGGGAAGTGGTCTGGCAGGGTTAATGTGAAAATCTCTTGAACCTGACATGTCATCTTAATTTCTTTTATAGGACTTTGGTCTGAATGGACCATTGACTGAGTCCATCCTGGTGATCGAAGATGACCATTGGAAGAGAATCCGAAGTGTGCTTTCACCAACTTTCACCAGCGGGAGACTGAAAGAGGTAATGAACCTCCATCCCATTCTCCAATAAATGAATGGCTTGTCTCTGTCTGTACTTGTACTTGACATGCAAGATGAGCTACATAGAAATTATATGCAAAATTGCACAATAATAAAAATTGGATATTTTTAAATGTTAGCTGTAGCTGATACTCTTTGAGGACCTATAATACAAGTGAAAATGCAAAGTAATTGAAATACATTTTATTAATATCCACAAGGTCCCAGGCTCCATCCAACCTTTGTCAGATGTAATGTAATGTTGGAAAATGTCGTTGCCCATTTTGGTATGAAGAATAGAAAAACATTATTTAATTGGAGAGAAACTGTGGTAAGGAGGGATCTGGGTGTCTTGTACATGAATCAACTTTGACATCCACACCTTGTTTGCCCTATTTCTTTTTCCTTCCCAGATGTGTCCAATCATCAGTCACTATGCAGAAAATCTTGTAAAGAATGCAAAAAAGAAAGCAAAGCTGAATGAATCTGCTGACATGAAAGAGTGAGTAACCTGTCTATAAGATTGGGCTTTGGCCCGAAACGTCGATTTTCCTGCTCCTTGGATGCTGCCTGACCTGATGTGCTTTTCCAGCACCACTCTAATCTAGATTCTGATCTCCAGCATGTGCAGCCCTCACTTTTGCCTGTAAGATTACACATCCTGTACCACAAACCCTTCCCAGCCCAAGGACTTTCTGATTCTAACTGGTTTCCAAATGGAATTTCTGTGATATTCGCTAATTGTTCAGCCTGTCATGTTCATGCTGATACTGTACAAGAGCACTTCAGTCTCATTTCGCATTAGCCTTGTACAGTTCTTGCTCAGATATTCATCCAATTTCCTCTTTCAAACCACAATCAAATCTTCCTTCCCCACCCTCTTTGGCAGTGCATTCCAGATCCTAATCATTCACTGCATGAAGAAAGAATTTCCCATTCACTTTAAACCAGTGTCCTCTGTATCCTGACTCTTCACTAACACAAAGTTTCTCCCTATCTGCTCAAGTAGATGAATTCCCACCATCTCTCTGAATTGTTTCTAAATTAATTGTTGTGATGGTTGCAATGAATTATTCTTCCCCACTACAGTCAGATCCTATGCCATGCACAGATGTAGACAATAGTTGTAAAATGCCAATAAGAGGAAGGTGGAGTCAAAGTGGTCATGTCAGTGGGTAAGTCATACAGAACCCCAGATAAACCTGTGTTTGAATCCCACCACAGCAAGCAGTGAGATTTGAATTCAATAAAATCTGAAATAAAAAAGCTGGTCTAATGCAACTCTCAATTATTGTAAAAACCCACTGGTTCAGTAATGTGCTTTGGAGAGAGATCTGCCATCCTTATGAGGTCTAGACTACATGTGACTCCAGACACACACACATCTGGTTGATTCTTCAAAGCCCTCTAGGCAATTGGGGATGAGCAATAAATGCTAGGCTCACCAATTATGCTTCATTCCATGAAGAAATTAAATTTAAAAATTGCACTTCAGGGTGCTGATTTTTTAAAATTTAAATCCTATCAAGAGCTGGCACAGACAGGATAAGCCAAATTGCTTCCTTCTGAGCTGGGACAATTCTGTGAAAAGAACAAGCCAGAGAACAGGGTGTTGGATTATCTCTCCTCCTTCAAGAGGCAGGAGGTGACTTCTCCCTTTTTGAGTTTTGTTGCAGTCCTTGCAGAGAGCCCCTAATAGTGGATGGCTGTTTCCCTCTGTATTTAATTTCAGTCCAGATAATGTCAACGTACAAAAGGTAGAGAAGCTGTGAAATTGGACTCCTCAGTGCCTGAATGCATAAAAAGATGTGGAGCACCTTGCTAGCCCCCACCTGTGTGCTACCCAATCCTGCTCAGTGTGCAGGAAATGCATACGTTAGCACTGATACATGGAGCTGCCGTGTGTACCATTTACAAGATGCACTGCAGAAATTCATCAAGACTCCTGAGACAACAGCTTCCAAACCCACAACTGTTACCATTTAGAAGAACAAGAATAGCAAATACATGGGTACATCACAACCTAAAATATTCCGGTCCGTGCCACCCATTGTCCTGATTTGGAAATATTGCCGTTCCTTCACTGTCAGTGGAAGTCCCTGCCTAACTTTGTTGTGGGTTTACTTACTGCATAGGCATCCCAGTGGTTCAAGGAGGCAGCACACCACCAACTTCTCTCAGGGGGGACCGAGGGGTGGACAATAAATGCCAGATCAGCCAGTAATACCAACATCACATGAATAGTTTTTTTTTTCCAAAACTAAGCCTCTTTCAATATGGATGATGATGGCACTGCCAATGTCATTAAGCATCAGTGTGGCTAGATTCTGGCCATTCTCATCTGAAGGCATGTCCAACATCTCCCATTACACTGACCATAGATTCATCTGGAAGGTGACAGAGGCCCTCTATCTTAAGCAAGGGGATTGCATTGTGTTCACTTCAAGGAAGAAACAGAATGGATTGGCACCTGGATTTGCCATGTCAGCTCGATTCTTAATGGTTCAGAAAGCTATCGGCTGCAATTGGCTATGAAGCTGTGTCAGTCCTCTCTGAGAATTGTGAGGGTTATAGAGTCATAGAGATGTACAGCATGGAAACAGACCCTTTGGTCCAACCCGTCCATGCCGACCAGATATCCCAACCCAATCTAGTCCTACCTGCCAGCACCCGGCCCATATCCCTCCAAACCCTTCCTATTCATATACCCATCCAAATGCCTCTTAAATGTTGCAATTGTATCAGCCTCCAGCACATCCTCTGGCAGCTCATTCCATACACGTACCACCCTCTCACCCTAAACCTATGCCCTCTAGTTCTGGACTCCCCGACGCCTGGGAAAAAACTTTGCCTATTTATCCTATCCATGCCCCTCATAATTTTGTAAACTCTATAAGGTCACCCCTCAGCCTCCGATGCTCCAGGGAAAACAGCCCCAGCCTGTTCAGCCTCTCTCTGTAGCTCAGATCTTCCAACCCTGGCAACATCCTTGTAAATCTTTTCTGAACCCTTTCAAGTTTCACAACATCTTTCCGATAGGAAGGAGACCAGAATTGCAACAGTGGCCTAACCAACGCCCTGTACAGCCGCAACATGACCTCCCAGCTCCTGTACTCAATACTCTGCCCAATACCAAACGCCTTCTTCGCTATCCTATCTACCTGCGACTCCACTTTCAAGGAGCTATAAACCTGCACTCCAAGGTCTCTTTGTTCAGCAACACTCCCTAGGACCTTACCATTAAGTGTATAAGTCCAGCTAGGATTTGCTTTCCCAAAATGCAGCACCTCGCATTTATCTGAATTAAACTGCATCTGCCACTTCTCAGCCCATTGGCCCATCTGGTCCAGATCCTGTTGTAATGTGAGGTAACCCTCTTTGCTGTCCGCTAGACCTCCAATTTTGGTGTCATCTGTAAACCTACTAACTGTACCTCTTTTGGTCACATCCAAATCATTTACGTAAATGACAAAAAGTAAAGAGCCCATCACCGATTTTTGTGGCACTCCACTGGTCACAGGCCTCCAGTCTGAAAAACAACCCTCCACCACCACACTCTGTCTTCTATCTTTGAGCCAGTTTTGTATCCACATGGCTAGTTCTCCCCGTATTCCATGCGATCTAAGCTTGCTAATCAGTCTCCCATGGGGAACCTTGTCGAACGCCTTACTGAAGTCCATATAGCTCACATCTACTGCTCTGCCCTAATCAATCTTCTTTGTTACTTCTTCGAAAAACCTAATCAAGTTTGTGAGACATGATTTCCCACACACAAAACCATGTTGACTATCCCGAATCAGTCCTTGCCTTTCCAAATACATGTACATCCTGTCCCTCAGGATTCCCTCCAACAGCTTGCCCACCACCGAGGTCAGGCTCACTGGTCTATAGTTCCCTGGCTTGTCTTTACCATCCTTCTTAAACAGTGGCACCACGTTTGCCAACCTCCAGTCTTCCGGCACCTCACTTGTGACTATTGATGATACAAATATCTCAGCAAGAAGCCCAGCAATCACTTCTCTAGCTTCCCACAGAGTTCTCGGGTACACCTGATCAGGTCCTGAGGATTTATCCACTTTTAACCGTTTCAAGACATCCAGCACTTCCTCCTCTGT
>NC_057730.1:42831472-42845521 GCF_004010195.1 Chiloscyllium plagiosum
GTGGTGGAGGCTGGTACAATTGCAACATTTAAGAGGCATTTGGATGGGTATATGAATAGGAAGGGTTTGGAGGGATATGGGCCGGGTGCTGGCAGGTGGGACTAGATCAATTTAGGATAACTGGTCGGCATGGAACCGAAGGGTCTGTTTCTGTGCTGTACACGTCTATGACTCTGACTTAAAATAAAGTTCCCACATCTCAGACAGAAGTGACATGCCCTTTTTCTTTAAATTGCAACCCTGATTCTAGACTCCCCAACCAAGGAGAAAAGCTTCTCCACATCTCTCCTCTCTATCTGCTTCAGTGAGATCATCTCCTCTCCATCTAAACCCTTAACACTATGGCAGTCCCAGTCTCTGTTTGGAAAGTTAAAATCCCCTACCACAACCACACTTATTCTTAAATAACTGAAATCTCCTTAAAATTTGTTTCTCAGTTTTCCGCTGACTATTAGGGGGTCTATAATACAACCTCAATAAGGTGATCATCCCTTTTTTACTTCTCAGTTCTATCCAAATAACTTCCCTGGATGTATTTCTGGGAATATCCTCCCTCAGCACAGCTGTAATGCTATCCCTTATCAAAAATGTCACTCCCCTCCTCTCTTGCCTCCCTTTCTATCCTTCCTGTAGCATTTGTATCCTGGAATATTAAGCTGCCAGTCCTGCCCATCCCTGAGCCATGTTTCTGTAATTGCTATGATATCCCAGTCCCATGTTCCTAACCATGCCCTGAGTTCATCTGTCTTCCCTGTTAGGCCCCTTGCATTGAAATAAATGCAGTTTAATTTATTAGTCCTACCTTGACCCTGCCTGTCCTGACTGTTTGACTCACTTCTGTTCTCAGCTGTACCCGTATAGGAACCACAAGATGTACCATTCCGTCAGTTTAAGTTCATGTGTCATTCATAGTACATTATGCAAACATGATTACTGAAACAATGCTGTCACTGTCTGGGCTGTTCAAAGAAACCCTCAGTCAATATGGGAGCAAGTTTGAGTTGATCGGCTATGACCTCCACTGTATCACCATTGTGAGGACACAGCCAATGATACCAGGAATTCAGAGGCTAACTTGAGAGCAGGAGGAGTAAGAAAAGGAAGAATTTAAGAGGAGGAGAAATGGAATTAGAATATGAGTCACTTCATCTCTGGAAAGGCTGAAAAAGTATACTTGCCTTTACCACCAGTGCTCCTTTATACCCAACTTTGGTATCAATCTGAGATACTCCATCCCAGCGTCATTTTGGGACAGGAATCTACAATAAATGCCAGCAGCAAAACCCTTCCCAAAACATTCCAATTTACACAAACTGAGATCAACTAATCTCCCTAATGCATTTTATCAAGTCAAACAGTCCAAAAACAGACTCTTTGGTCCAACTCGATCATGCCAACAAGACATCCCAATCTGACCTGCTCCTATTTGCCAGCATTTAGCCCATGTCCCTCTAAACCTTTCCTATTTATATACCCATTCAGTTGTATTTTAACTGTTGTAATTGTACAAGCTTCCACCACTTCCACTGGTTGTTGGATCCATACAGGCACCATCCTCTACTTGAATAAGTTGCCCCTCAGGTCCCTTTTAAATCGTGCTCCTTTCACCTTAAACCTATGCCCTCTAGTTGTGGACTTCCCCATCCTAGGAAAAAGACCTTGGCTATTCACCCTATCCATGGTCCTCATGATTTTAGAAACTTCTATAAGGTCACACCTCAGGTTACAACACTCCAGGGAAAAATACCCCAGTCTGTTCAGCCTCTTCTTTTCGCTCAAACCCTCCATTCCCACCAACATCCTTGTAAATATTTTCTCCACCCTTCCATGTTTAACAACATCCTTCCTGTAGGAGGGAGGCGAGAAATTCTAAAAGTGGCCAAACCAATGTTCTGTACAGCTGCAACGAAGTGGCAACTCCCATTCTCAATGTTCTGACCAATGAAGGCAAGCATACAGAACGCCTTCTTCACTACCTTGTAACTCCACTTTCAAGAAACTATGCATCTGCACCCCCCAGGGCCATACTATTAACTGTATAAGTCCTGCAAGGTTTGTGAAGGTTTGTAGCTCAGGTTGAGATTTAGGGTGTAGGTTTGATATCCAGACGTTTCATTACCTGGCTAGGTAACATCATCAGTGGCGACCTCCAAGTGAAGCGAAGCTGTTGTCTCCTGCTTTCTATTTATATCTTTCTCCTGGATGGGATTCCTGGGGTTTGTGGTGATGTCATTTCCTTTCGTTTTCTGAGGGGTTGATAGATGGCATCTAGATCTATTCTCAGGCATGCCTTTGCTTAGTCTGTCCTAGAGGCCTGGCTCTAGGAATTCCTAGAGGCCTGGCACTCCAACCACAACGCCATAAACAAACACAGATCTGGATGCCATCTATCAACCCCTCAGAAAATGAACAGGAAATGGCATCACCACAAACCCCAGGAACCCCATCCAGGAGAAAGATATAAATAGAAAGTTGGAGACAACAGCTTCGCTTCACTTGGAGGTTGCCACTGATGATGTTACCTAGCCAGGTAATGAAATGTCTGGATATCAAACCTACACCCTATAAGGCCTGCCCTGGTTTGCCTCACCAAAATGCAACACCTCACATTTATCCCAATCTGACCTCAACCCATTTGCCAACATTTGGCCTATATCCCACTGAACCCTTCCTATTCAGATACCCATCCAGATGCTTTTTAAATGTTGAAATTGTATCCACCTCTACCACTTCCATCTGCCTATTGGTTCATCTGATCAAGGTCCCATTGTACTCTGAGATAGTCTTCTTCACTGTTCACGATGCCATCTATTTTAGTGTCATCTGCAACTAACTATGCCTCCTATATTCAGATCCAAATCATTTATATAATGACGAAAAGAAGGGACCAAGTATCGATCCTTGTGTCACCCTGCTGTTCACAGGCTTTCGGTCCGAAAAGCAACTCTGTACCACTACCCGCTGTCTCCTACCTTCAAACCAATTTTGTATCCAATTGTCTAGCTCCCCCTGGATCACATGTAACCTAACCTTTTTAACCAGTCTACCATGTGGAACCTTCTCAAACATTTTGCTGACATCCATAAAGAAAACATCTACTGCTCTGCCTTCACCTCTTTGTCACCTCTTCAAAACTCAGTCAAGTTTATCTTGTGGGTGCCTTTACTTGTTTACCATTGTGGACAAAATGTATTGTATTGGAAAGCTTTTTTCAAATAATTGTTATCAGTGAGATCACTGCTTCTATTGCTGCTGTCATGATCAGGCAATGGGATGTGAATAAGACACAAAATTAGTCATGGTATGGAGGATTATATAAATGAACTCACCTTGGGGTTGTGAGTTCTTGTGTTGTAGGTTATCTTTATTAACTCACTCACCAGCTCGCTATATTCATTAATACCAGGTTCCTGTTCATTTATTCATAACCCTTTACTAACCTGTTATTTATTATTACATGGTTTCATTCATTCATAAAACCATAATTTGTAGTATATTTACGATTATAATATGGACTAAAATTAAAACATCCCCTTCTCCCCAAACACCTCAAACCATTATCAGGCCTATTTCTACATCAAAAACGATCTCTGAATAGGTGTCAATATCATAAAACAATACCATCCCCATCAAGTCTCCACGAAACATTATAATATCAATCAGCCCTTTCCAACTGTGTCTCAGACCTGAAACACCAAACAGTTTCTCCAATTGGCCTGTACTTGTTGAGTACCTTTTAACTGGGCCACTATCCCCTTAACTAACAAAACAGCGCTTCCATGAAATTGCGTGAATGAATGAAACTCACACCGGCAAATAGTAAACAAACCTCCCAACCCAGCTGCGGTAATCAGTTTAATATCCTTTACTCTTTTATGAAGTACAGGTACAATTTCTAACTTACTTAGAGCATGTAGGCCTAGTATTTTTTATTAACATTTATTAATTTAAAAGACAAAAGGACTAACACCTCTCAATTATACAAGCAGACAGGACAGACACCTTTAATCCTATCAGGAGTAGCAGCCAGCACTTGTTTTAATCCATCTTCTGTCTCCCAGACTAAAACTAGGAGACACATCCTAAGAATAAGAGGTTTCACTTTTAAGCCAAGGATGAGAAGAATATTTTCCCCACAGAGGGTTGTAGTTCTGTGAAACTCCCTTCCCCAAATGTATCGGTGCAGACCGAACGTTAAATTTATTCAAGGCATTAGATTTTTGCTGGACAAGATGATCAAAGGTTATGAGGCAGATAGCAGAATGGAGTTGTGATGGCAAACAGATCAGCCGTGATCTTACTGAATGATGGAGTGGGCTGAATGATCTACTCCTCCTAAGTCCTCTATTCTTCTGCATTAGAGTTACTCCATGATGTCACCCCAATGCCTGTATTACAGCTGGTGGAAGGTTGCTGACTTTCACTGGGGAGACTGCAGACACCCTGCAAATGATGCAGCCAAACAATGCATGGGACACAGTGAGCTGCAAGCTGGAATCATACAAATGAGGAAGCAGTGTGAAGTTGTTATACATCCAGCTTACATAGGAACAAGCGAAGGCAGACTGCCATTTACAACATTGAGATGTGAACAAATCTTTCGTCATAGAGCTACTAGCTAACAGCTTAGAGAAATGATATCAGAAGTAAGATTTTCCATTCCCAGAATCACAGAAGGCCATTCAGCCCATTGTGTCCACACTGGCTCTCTTCAGCATTTTAGTTTGTTGCCGATTTCTAGTCTTTTTCCCATTAATCCTCTACATTGTTTGTATTTAAATAATCATCCATGCCCTTTAGAATTCCTCAACTGAGCCTGCCTCCACCACACTTCCAGGCAGTGCATTAGAGACCCTAACCACCCACCATGTGATAATGTTTTTCTCACCTGACCTTTGCTTCTTTAAAGCTGCCCTCAGGTTCTTGATCCATTTACAGATGGAAACCATTTTTTAATATAGGGAAAAACCTGAAACAGTTTAATTTCAAAAAAAGCAGATGAGGGGTAAACAGGAACCTTTAACATTCTGCAGGCATTTGATGGGGATAAACATGGATATGTTTTCATTTTCAGGGAAGAGCAAGGATAAGGACAATATAGTTAGCAATAACTCCAGTGAGAAACTTGCTTGTCAATTAGTATTCACATTGTGGAATTTGTTATCCCAAACAGTAGAAGCAGCTGGCAGAGAGAGATTTAAGTGAAAGCAAATTGAACATATGAGGGAGAAATGAATCGAAGATGTTTATAGAATTAGGTGAAAATGGGTTGAAAATGGTTTATGTGGTGCTCAGATGACCAACTAGACTGAATGGTTTATTTCTGAACTGTACATTTGATGGAATAGTTTATTGTGCCTCAGTTTCACATGACAATAAAAATGTTTTTTTCAGCTGCTAACCAGTTGTAACAAATGCATTTCTCTTCTGCCAGTTTCTTTGGAGCATACAGTATGGATGTGATTACCAGCACTGCATTCAGTGTGGATGTCGACTCGATCAGCAATCCAAATGACCCATTTGTAAAAAATGTCAAAGAATTAATAAAATTCAGCCTCTTTGATCTCAGCATTATCTTTTCTGGTAAGTCATTACATCTTTTTCCCTCTCCAGTTGGTTGCTGTGTCACTCATGTCATGTTGCTCTCATTGCAAAATTTTAGCAATATTTTGTAAGAAAATCCTATTGAGCAAAAGATGAAGGGATAGGTCCAACAGCAGACCCTATTGAATAGCCTATCAAAACTAAACCTGACCCAATGAGTTTTCTGTGTGCACCCATCTTTATAATTCTACATTTGAGTGCTAGGAGACTTTTTCTCCACAGTTTCTTCAAACAAATTACTGGGAATGTCTTGGGGCCATTGAAGTTCAGAATCAGTCAGTGGGTGCAGTGATTGTAACGAGATCATACAATATGAGTTCCCTGATTGGGGCTGTTAATCTATTCCAATCAGGGAGCACTGGCTGACTGATAATAATAGGAGTGTCAGATATCCTGTTACTCTGAGAGCTGGTTCTGAGGCAGCTGGATCAGTTTCAAGGACTTTCCAATAAAGTGTAAATAAAGGGTGACTTGATGATGAGGTACCTGCCTTTGTGGAGTTATTCAGTGGGTGTCATGTTTACTCCAGCTTTAGAAGATGATGGGTTCAAACCCCACTCCATTGAACACACCATCCAATTAATAATCAGTGCAGAGCTCATTAGCACTGCACTGTCAAGAGGTACAATTGTTGAAGAAATAGCAAATTATTTTTGCTCTCAGATGGGTGTAAAAGATCAATTTTGAACAGGGACAGTTTTCAGTTTCTTGCCAATAATTTATTCCTCAAACAGCATCACCTGAAATCATTTCTGTTCATTATTATTTAATTCTGTGTAAAAGTTGATTGCTAAATTTCCTATTTTGCATTTCCAACATTTGATTTTGCTGTCAAGTAATGTGTAAGGATGTGAAAGTTGACTCGACACAACTTTTTTTCCTTCTTGCTGTATCTCCCCCACCCCCCTACCCCTCCCTCTGTTCCCCATCTGCTCTCCATGCTTTCACTCTTTTCCTCTCCCTCACTTTCTCTTCTTCACCCCCTGCCCCATTTCCCTTTCAATACTCTCTCTTTCTCTCTCTCTCTCTCTGCACTCACCCTCTCTTTCCTCCCTCTCTCTGGTACAGTATCCTCCTTTCTAAACCTGTGCAAATGGTGTTATTGACCATCTATATGACTTAGCTTCTTAAATTCCAGTTATCTTTCCTTCCATTATTCCGATCCTGGAAAAAATGGGTGTCAGCTTCTTCCCAAAAGATGCAAGCGACTTTTTCATGAAAGTCATAACAGATTTGAAGGCAAAGCGACAAAAAGAAGTGCACACTGTGAGTGTTAAAGTAATCATTGAAATGGTTCCAGTTCCTGCATGTGTTTCACCACCCTCAATGCTGACCCTCTCTGAAAGGGATGTAGCAGTAACTAGTGGAGACTGATGCTTAGCAGGCCATTATGGAGTTGGTGTTCAGTCTGATTGCAGACAGCTGTGCCGTCTCACCCAAGGATTCGGTGTAATCCAAGATGTAGGTCAGGAAAAAATTGTGGCTGTAAGAGCTGCTCCTTTTTTTTTGAGGTATTTTCAGTGTTGGAGCTGAATTCCTTGAATTCCAGGAGCAGTAATTACTGTTTTATAAGCTCTTGCATTGTTTTGAAACTTTGGGGAGAAAAGGTCAAAACAACGGCATTTTTTAAAAAAAGCAAAGGAGACAAAGGCAGTGACCATGTGGTGGGAAGTGAATCAATGGTGAAAGAAACCTGCATTGCTGTCTGACCCAGTAGTGAACTTGCATAGCCACTGCCTCTGCTGTTTGATTCTCAAGTATCTCTGGACATCAGAGTTTGTTTAAGAAAAATAAACAAGCAGCGAAATTCACAGCTGACTCTGGAGAAACCTGTGGGAGAGATCGCAGCAGGGGAGCAGCTAAGTGACCAGTTTTTTCTTTGTAAATCCACACTAGTGAGTAGAATGGATTCTTTTTGATTGTACATTTTTATTGAGATCTGTTTCTTGATTAAATTTTAAAAATATAAAACGTAGGTATTAAGTTAGCCTGGAGCAGTGTTTTTTAGAGTAGTAAGACTGTGCTATTTTCAGGGTCTGTAGGTTGTTAAGGTGCAAAGACGGACGGGTGACCTCCAGGAAAGGTAAGAGAGGGAAGCAGGGAGTGCACGAGTCACCTGTGGCATTCCCCATCTCAAACAACTATGTTGTTTTGGAAAATGTAGGAGGTGATAGACTCTCAGGGGAATGTAGCACTGACAGCCAGGTATCTGATACTGAGACTGGCTCTAGTGTTATGAGAGGTACGCCTGGTTCCATGCAATTGATTGTGATAGGAACTCTCTAGTCAGAAACACAGACAGATGTTTCTGTGGCTGGCAGTGAGACTTCAGAATGGTGTGTTGCCTCCCTGGTACCCGGATCAAGGAGATCTCGGAGCGGATGCAGAATATTCTCAAAGGGGAGGGGGACGAGCATGAGGTTGTTGTACACATTGGAACTAACAACATAGAAAGGGATAAGTACGGAATTCCAAGAGAAATAGGAAGTTCAGCAGGAATTTAAAAAGGAGGCCCTCAAGGATAGTAATATCTGGATTACTCCCAGTGTCACAAGCTAGTGATGGCAGGAATAGAAGGATAGAGCAGATGGATGCATGGCTGAGGAGTTGGTGCAGGGGAGAAAGATTCACATTTTTGGATCAGTGAAATCTCTTCTAGGATAGAAGTGACCTATATAAGAAGGATGGATTGCGCCTGAATTGGAAGGGGATTCGTATAGTGGCAGGAAGATTTGCTAGAGCTGCTCAGGAGGATTTAAACTAGTAAGGGGGTGGTGGGGGGAGGAGGAGCGTGGAAACATAACCCAGGGAGATAGTGAGGAAAGAGAGTATCTGAGACTGATACAGTTGGGAAAAGGAATAAGTCAAACAGTCATGGCAGGCAGGAGCATAGTAGAGAATGAGGTAGGACTGATGAATTAAACTGCATTTATTTCAATGCAAGAGGCCTAACAGGTAAGGCAGATGAACTCGGGGCATGGTTTTGAACATGGGACTGGGATATCATAGCAATTACAGAGACATGGCTTGGGGATGGACAGGTCAGGCAGCACAATGTTCCAGGGTATAGATGCTAAGGAAGGATAGAAAGGGGGCAAGAGAATAGGGGGTGGTGTTTTTGATTAAGGATAACATGTGGTGTTTTTGATTAAGGATAACATTATTTAGGGGGGATATTTCTGGGAATAAATCCAGGGAAGTTTTTTGGGTGGAACTGAGAAATAAGAAAGGGATGATCACCTTACTGGAATTGTACTATAGATGTTACCCCCCCCCCCCTCAATAGTCAGTGGGAAGTTGTGAAACACATTTTTGTGGAGATCTCGGTCATCTGTGAGAATAATAGAGTGGTTATGGTAAGGGATTTTAACTTTCCAAACATAGACTGGGACTGCAAAAGTGTTAAGGGCTTGGAGGGAGAGGAATTTATTAAGTGTGCAATACTGATTCAGTATGTGGATGTACCTACAAGAGAATGTGCAAACCTCGATCTATTCTTGAGAAATAAGGGAGGGCAAGTGTCTGAGGTGTCAGTGAGGGGACCGTCTCCATAATTCTATTAGTTTTGGAACAGTGATGGAAAAGGATAGACCAGATCTAAAAGTTAAAGTTCTAAATTGGAGGAAGGCAAATTTTGATGGTGACAGGCAAGAGCTTTCAAAGGTTGATTGGGGTCGGGATGTTTGCAGGTAGAGACGGCGAGAAAGTGGGAAGTGTTCAAAAATGAGATAATGAGAGTCCAGAGACAGTATGTTCCTGTTGGGGTGAATGGCAAGGCTGAGAGGTGGAGGGAATGCTGGGTGACTGGAGAAATTAAGTTTTGGTCAAGAAAAAGAAGGGAACATCTGTCAGGTGTGGACAGCAGAGAATCAAGTGAATCCTTAGAAGAATATAAAGGGAGTAGAAATATACTTAAGTGTGAAATTAGGAGGGTAAAAAAGGGACATGACATAGTTTTGACAAATACGGTTAAGGAAAATCCAAAGGGATTTTACAAATACATTAAGGACAAAAGGGTAACTAGGTAGAGAATAGGGCCCCTCAAAGATCAGCAAGGTCACCTACATCTGGAACTGCAGGAGATGGAGGAGATACTAAACAAGTATTTTGCTTCAGTGTTTACAGTGGAGAAAGATATGGATGAGCTAAAACGTGGTGAAATAAATACTGACAATGAAAAATGTCCATATTACAGAGGAGGTGGTGCTGGATGTCTTTAAAACACATAAGGGTGCATAAATCTCTGGGCTGATCAGGTGTATCCTAGAACTCTGTGGGAAGCTAGGGAAGTGATTGCTGGGCCTCTTGCTGAGATAATTATATCAATGATAGCCACAGGTGAGGTGCCAGAAGACTGGAGGTTGCCTAACATGGTGCTACTATTTCAGAAAGGTGGTAAGGACAAGCCAGGGAACAATAGACCAGTGAGCCTGACATCAGTGGTGGGCAAGTTGTTGGAGGGAATCCTGAGGGACAGGACGCACATGATTTGGAAAGGCAAGGACTGATTAGGGATAGTCAGCATAGCATTGTATGTGGGATTTCGTAACTCACTAACATGATTGAATTAATGAAGTAAAAAAGAGGATTGATGAGGGCAGAGCATTTGATGTGTTCTGTATGGACTTCAGTAAGGCATTCGACAAGGTTCCCCATGGAAGACTTGTTAGCAAGATTAGATCACACAGAATACAGGGAGAACTAACCATTTAGATACAGAACTGGCTCAAAGGTAGAAAGCAGAGGGTGGTGGTGGATGGTTGTTTTTCAGACTGGAGGCCTGTGACCAGTGGTATACCTCAAGGATCAGTGCTGGGTTCACTGCGTTTTGTCATTTCTCCAAATGATTTTGACATGAATACAGGAGGTATGGTTAGTAAGTTTGCAGATGACACCAAAATTGGAGGTGTAGTAAACAGTGAAGAAGGTTATGTCAGAGTACAACAGGACCTTCATCAGATGGGCCAAGGAGTAGCAGATGGAGTTTAATTTAGATAAATGTGAAGTGCTGCATTTTGGAATGGCAAATCAGGGCAGGATTTTTGCAGTTAATGGTAAGGTCCTGGGAAGTGTAGCTGAACAAAGAGACCTTGGAATGCAGGTTCATAGCTCCTTGAATGTAGAGTTGCAGAAGAAGGGGTTTGGTATGCTTGCCTTTATTGGTCAGAGCATTGAGTGTAGGAGTTGGGAGGTCACATTGAGGCTCTACAGGACATTAATTAAGCCACTTTTGGATTTATGAGGAGAGGTTGGATGGGTTGACCTGGACTCAGTAGAGTTTAGAAGAATGAGAGATGACCTAATTGAAATATGCAAGATCATTAGGGAGGTTGACAGGGTAGATGCTGAGAGGTTGTTTCCCCCTTGTGGAGAGTCTGGGACCAGAGGATGTCTTCTTTCAAGTAAGGATTTATCTGCCAGAGAAGTGCAGGAATTTTTTATTTTCAGGGTAGTGTATCTGTGGATTATTTATCCACAGAAGGCTGTTTAAGCTGGGTCATTAAGAACATTTAAGGCTGAGGTAAAGTTTTCCTAAGTCAGGTAATCTAGGGTTAAGGGGAAGAAGGCAGGAAAGAGACATTGAAGATTATCAGATCAGCCATGATCTCCTTGAATGACACAGCAGACTTGCTGAGCCAAGTGGCCCACTTCTGCTCCTGTGTTTTATGGTCTTACATTTGGGTGGGATTTCAGAGACTAGGAAGTTGCTTCTAAGGAACCTGTTCCTGTGCTGAGCCCTTGCATTGTTTCATTCTCAGGATCGAGTCGATTTTCTGCAGCTGATGGTTGATTCTCAGGTGACCAAGAAGCAGAACGCTGACAGCAAGTTGACAGACAAAGGTATTGTCAGTAAAAAGCTGCTCATTCCCTTCATCGTTGTTTCTGTTCCTGAACAAAGAAAATTTACAGCCCAGGAACAGGCCCTTCAGCCCTCCACAACTGTGCTGATCCAAATCCAATGTCTGAATCTATTGCACAATTCCTAAGGATCTGTATCCTTCTGCTCCCTACCTACTCATGCATCTGTCCAGACGCATCTTAACTGAATCTACCGTGCCCGCTTCTACTACCTCTGCTAGCAATGCATTCCAGGCACCTATCACCCTCTGTGTGAAGTACTTTCCGTGTGTATCCCCCTTAAAGTTTTCTCCTCTCATCTTGGACATGTGACCTCTTGTTATTGAATCCCTCACCCTGGGAAAAAGCTTACTTCTTTCCACCCTGTGTATACCCTACATGATTTTGTAGACCTCAATCAGGTCCATCCCAATCTCCTCTTTTCTACTGAAAACAATCCTAACCTACTCAACCTCTCTTCATAGCTAGCACCTTCTATACCAGAGGTTTATCATCCTCATAAACCTTCTCTGCACCCTCTCCAAAGCATCCACATCCCTTTGGTAATGTGGCGATCAGAACTATACGCAGTATTCTAAATGCGGCCGAACCAAAGTGTTGTACAATTTTAACATAACCTGCCAGCTCTTACACTCAATACCCCGTCCGATGTCTTCTTGACCACTGTATCCACCTGTGCAGCCACTTCAAGGTACAATGGACCTGAACTCCCAGATCTCTCTGCTCATCAACTTTTCCCAAGGCTCTTCCATTTACAATATACTTCGCTCTCGAATTAGATCTTCCAAAATGCATCATCTCACATTTGCTCGGATTGAACTTCATCTGCCACTTCTCCGCCCAACTCGCCAGTCTATCTATATTCTCCTGTATTCTTTGACAGTCCCCTATGCTTTCTGCTACTCCACCAATTATCGTGCCATCTGCAACTTACTGATCAGACCACCAATGCCCTCTTCCAGATCATTTATATATATATATCACAAAGAACAGTGGCCCTAGCACTGATCTGTGTAGAACACCACAGGTCACCTTTCTCCATTTCGAGAACTTCCCTTCAACTACTACTCTCTGTCTCCTGTTGCTCAACCAGTTCTGTATCCACCCAGCGAGAACACCCTGCACACCATGTGACTTAACTTTCTCCATTATTTTACAATGGGAAACCTTATCAAACTCCTTACTAAAGTCCATGTATATGACGTCTACAGCCCTTCCTTCATCTGTCAACTTGGTCACTTCCTCAAAGAATTCCATTAAGTTGGTAAGGCACAATCTCCCCCACACAAAACCATGTTGCCGATCACTGATAAGCCCATTCTCTTCCAAATCTAAATAGATCCTATCTCTTTAGTACCTTCTCCAGCAACTTTCCCACCACTGACATCAGGCTCACTGGTCTGTAGTTACCTGGAATATCCCTACTACCCTTCTTGAACAGATTAGATTCCCTACAGTGTGGAAACAGGCCCTTAAGCCCAACAAGTCCACACCGACCCTCCAAAGAGCAACCCACCCAGATCCATTCCCCTACATTTACCCCTGACTAATGCACCTAACACTACGGGCAATTTAGCATGGTCAATTCACCTAAACTGCACATCATTGGACTGTGGGAGGAAACCGGAGCACCCAGAGGAAACCCACGCAGACACAGGGAGAATGTGCAAACTCCTTACAGTCAGTTGCCCGAGGTGGGAATTGAATCCGGGTCCCTGGCACTGTGAGGAGCAATGCTAACCACCGTGCCACCCTGCCGAACAGGGGGACAACATTTGCAACTCTCCAGTCTTCCGGCACTTCACCTGTGTTTAAGGATGCTACAAAGATATCTGTTAGAGCCCCAGCTATTTCCTCTCTCGCCTCCCCCAGCAATCTGGGGTTGATCCAATCCAGTCCTGGGGATTTGTCCACCTTAATATCATTTAGCCCACCCAATACATCCTCCCTCCTTTTCTCAACGTGATCCAGAGTAAACAAACTTCTGTATCTAATCTCAACATTCATCATGTCTGTCTCCTCAGTGAACACTGATGTAAGTGTTTGTAGAGGAATAAGACGGTGTTATTTTCTGAACCTGTAGATTGCGAAGGAGCAAAAATAGTCTTTGCAGTGATATGTACTTTCTGTCAGATGTGGGAGTTTAAAGAGAGTTTAAGGGTTACTGCGGATTATATCTGCCATAAATGCTGTTGGATGCAAATCTTATCAGATCGAGTGGGTCGGTTGGAAAGACAAATAGAAGTGATGAGGAATTTGCAACAGCAACAGTATGTGATGGATGGCAGTTATAGAAAGGGGGGAAAGTCTCAGATACAGTCACATAGATGGGTTAACTCCAGGAAGGGTAAGAGAGGTAGGCAGCTAGAGCAAGAGTCTTGTGTGGATATACCCATTTCAAACAGGTATGCTGGAAAATGTAGGGGGTGATGGATTCTCAGGGGAACGTAGCACAAACAGCCAAGTTTCTGGTATTGAGACTGGCTCTAATGCAACGAGGGGTACGTCGGCTTCCAAGAGATCAATTGTGTTAGGGGACTCTGTAGTCCGAGGTACAGACAGACGTTTCTGTGGCCAGCAGAGAAA
>NC_057730.1:42848473-42863582 GCF_004010195.1 Chiloscyllium plagiosum
ATTTTGGGAAAGCAAATCTTAGCAGAACTTATACACTTAATGGTATGGTCCTAGGGTGTGT
Source organism: Chiloscyllium plagiosum (assembly GCF_004010195.1). NCBI lineage: Eukaryota > Metazoa > Chordata > Chondrichthyes > Orectolobiformes > Hemiscylliidae > Chiloscyllium > Chiloscyllium plagiosum. The sequence continues at coordinate 42,848,535 of NC_057730.1, forward strand.
TGCTGAACAGAGAGACCTTGGAGTGCAGGTTCATAGCTCCTTGAAAGTGGAGTCGCAGGTAGATAGGATAGTGAAGAAGGCGTTTGGTATGCTTTCCTTTATTGGTCAGAGTATTGAGTACAGGAGTTGGGAGGTCATGTTGCGGCTTTACAAGACATTGGTTCTGCCACTGTTGGAATATTGCGTGCAATTCTGGTCTCCTTCCTTTGGAAAGATATTGTGAAACTTGAAAGGGTTCAGAAAAGATTTACAAGGAGGTTGCCAGGGTTGGAGGATCTGAGCTACAGGGAGAGGCTGAACAGGCTGGGGCTGTTTTCCCTGGAGCATCGGAGGCTGAGGGATGACCTTATAGAGGTTTACAAAATTATGAGGGGCATGGATAGGGTAAATAGACAAAGTAATCATTGAGAACCTCACCGATTTTCTCAGGTTCGACACACAACCTTCCTTCCTTATTCTTTAGTGGACCAACCCTTTCTTTAGTTACCCTCTTGCTGCTTATACATGAATATAGAGGATTCATGAACTCTTTTAGCCCACTTTATTCCTCGTTTAAAATTGGTCCTACTCTCTTAATCGTGCCTTACCAACTTAATAGAGTTCTTTGAGGAAGTGACCAAGTTGATAGATGAAGGAAGGGCAGTAGTCAGATGTCACATATACATGGACTTTAGTAAGGCGTTTGAAATGAATGCTTCATGTTTAGTTTGTTTTTTGTTTATCATTTTCTGGTGTCCTTGTTTAACTACCTGGCTGACTGTTCAGTCACCTGTTCCCAGCTCCTTTAAATATTCTGAGGTTCTGAGTCAACCCCTCTGGAAGCCATATGTTTTAAATTTCCTCCTTTACATTTACCCCCTTATTCAAAAAGGGATGGAGACAAGAAAAAAAAAATTATACCAGTCAGGTTTAAATATTTTTCCCCAAATGACAGACATTAGACTGTTATCCCTTGCTGGGATATTTTTGCTTATTACCAAGGTAGGAGTTGCCCACTCAGTGATTCCACACAATCATGAGCCTGAGCTCAGTTGCTCAGTTGTACAGTGCAGGGAAATCTAAACACGCTATTGTTCTTGGAACTTATTCAATACTAAATGGTCTTAAAATATTTGTATTGAAAACGCAACATTTTGAGTTATTGTTCTTGTACCTTATCTAGTAGAAAATGTTCTTTAAATACTTGTCTTGAAAACCCATCATTTGCATTTGCTCAGTTGTAAAGTGGAGTTTTGATCATTTCTGGTTCTGATTCTCTGCAGCTCTGACTGACACAGAGATTTTGGCGCAGGCTTTGACCTTCATCTTTGCTGGGTACGAAACCAGTGGTACTACATTAGCATTTGCTGCATATAATCTGGCGATATACCCCGATGTACAGAAGAAATTGCAGCAGGAAATAGATGAGACTTTCTCTAACAAGGTTAGTACCTGAGAAAAGACAGGAAAGAACTTGAATTTTTGTCGTACCTTTCCTGCTCTCGAGATATCTTCTATCCCATTTTACAGCAAATTTATGAATTCCAGTTACTTTTGCAATGTAAAGAAATTGGCAGCCAGTTTGGACAACAATGTGAATCAACAGTCAGATATTTGTGAGAACTTCCTTGCTGTTCAAAAATCTGATGTGTGCAATTGAATTTTCCCATTCTATCCCAGCGGTCATCAGGTTTTTATGCGACTGGTTGCTTCTAAGGCTCCACTTGGATCTTTCTGGGATCTCTTAATCCTCCAACCACAAATGAATCAAGGTTGTTCCTGAGGAAACCTTGTGCCAGATCATACTGCTTCACATTTCTCCCATGAAAAGCTCAGTGCTGCAACCCAGGCTGTAGGCTTTGCCAACATAGCTGGCTTCCCCCAGATGCAAGATGCTACTTGCATTGTGTTGTGATGAAAATTTAAAATATTTTGTCATAGAGGAAGTTAAATATTTGATCATTTTATGTCAGTGGAAAATGTTACCCACTTGAGGGAGGCCATATATGGGATCACAAGTACAAGATCGTCACGAGCAAATCCAGTTGGGAATTCAGAAAGAACACCTTTCCTCAGTTGTTGTAGCTATGCTCAAACTCAGTCAAGGGCTTGCAGAGGGTAGCCCTCGTCTCCTAGTAACCGTCCTTGTAAAGCATCCAGCTCTTGAAATTAAGACAGGAACATGTGATTTTATGGATATAGGCATAAATTGATGGAAGTTAATTACATTTTGATGTGACCATATGCATGTAGAGATCCCAGAAGAGATCCCAGAAAGATCCAAGTGGATCCTTAGAAGCAACCAGTTGCATAAAAACCTGATGACCGCTGGGATAGAATGGTCACCCTCACTAAGAGGAAATAGTGGCATAATGGTACTAACATTGAACTCATGATCTAGAGACTTAATCATTCAGAGGCATGGATAGAAATCACATGGAAACAACCAGTGCTATTTAGATGCAACTAATACGTCTGGAATATAAATCTAACCTCTGTAATAGCAACTATCATCAATTGTTATTTTAATAAAAAATCTGGTTCACTAATGTCCCTTACAGAAAGAAATTTTGCTATTCCTATTTGGTCTGTCCACTCACCATAATGTGGATGAATCTCTACTCCCCTCTGAAATGGTTTTGTAAGCCATTCGATTCAACAGTAATTGGGGATGTGCAACAAATTCTAGCTTTGCCTTTAAGCACCTATATTTCATAAATGATCAAAACTAAAGCTTCTTGTTAATTGGTAAAAATGTTCTTATCATACAAAGGCTCCTGCCACATACGATGGAGTGATGCAGTTGGAATATATGGACATGGTGATATCTGAAACCCTACGAATGTTCCCCCCTGTCCCCCGACTTGACAGAGTGTGCAAGAAAGATGTCCAGCTCAATGGGATAACTATTCCAAAGGGGACTATCGTCATGGTTCCTTCCTACGTCCTGCACCGTGATCCAGACTACTGGCAGGAGCCTGAAGAGTTTAGACCTGAAAGGTATGGAGTAATGATTTACATTTTCACTTTTCCTGCATAACGCAAGGAATCCCAAAGCTTTTGAATTTGATGATGAAGCAGCTTCTGACGCATTTGAGAATTTGTTTGTCATCTCATTGTGAAACTGCAAGAAAACGCTGGGCTAATTATTGCCCTGTGCCCTGGTCTGTAGAGCTAAGTTTAAGCCCATCAGTGAAGATCTGGTCATTCAGGTGAATATCCATTTTGTCAGTCAGCATATAGTATATGCCTCACCCATCAGAGAGTCACCAGTACTGAGCAGGATAATGTCATGAGACACACACTCATACCGGATTTCCAGCAAGAAAAGTGGTCAGAAGCAGACACCCCCCGATGATGATTTATTAATTATATTCCACTGCAATTTAGCGTTACAACTCTATCATTACTCTGCAACCAACCTAACACTGCACTGAGTGGTCACACATACTGATCTTTGCTGTAAAGTAGATGAGAAGCTGAATTGTCCAGGACGTCTGGATATTGTTTATCTGAATCTGTCGTCTGGTTGCACATTTATCTACACGTGCAAAAGTCCTTTGAATTGTTGGAAATGGTGTATTTCTCCAGCTTAGGAAGAACTACATATAAATCAAAATGGATTTACCACCTCGGGATAACCGGTTGTGATAGCTTGGATATCAGAACAGACCACTGTTGTGTAATGATAGTATGAACACAAACCATGGCTAAAACACATTGAGATGGATGAGCCACTTCTTGAATTGCTGCATCCATCATGTAACATGAAGCTAGACCAGGAAAGAATTGTAGATCTTTTTTCCTTAATGAACATTGTCGTAAAAAAAATTGGTTGACCAATATAATGCTTCCATGATCATCATTATAGAAAATAACCTTTTTACTCTCTATGCATTCATTGATTTAAATTCCCCAGTTGAAATGCTGGGACTTGAACTTGCTTCTCTGGAGTGATATCCTGGTGCTCTAGTGTCAGTGTTACTGTTCACCTTTTGTGATCTAAATGGGAGGTACTTTAGCATCAGTAGGTGTATTGGGATGGGCCAAACAACTGTGTGCTCACCTCCATCTTGTGACCAGTGGTGGTATTTGAATTCCTACAGACCACCTTCCTTTCAAATCATCTTTTCTGAGGGTCCCTTAGATGCTTCTTGATGTCTCAGGGAACCGGATGATGAAGAAAATTGAAGCACTGGATTAGAGATACAGAAATATTTTGACTGAAAATTTGTATCACCTGTAAATCAATGCAATGTTCAAAAGGAGAAGACTTCATTTTAGGCTCATTATTTCAATCCATTATAAATGTTAGGCTACTGCCAGTCTCAGAGACCCAACACTGTGTTTAGCAATTTTGTACCAATCAGTGTTCACTGACATGATAATTACCATTCTGAATAGATCTGTTCACCGCTAGTGTTCAATGTGGAGAGGATCCAGATTGGCTATCATCCACAGTTCTCCACAGTTGATTAGTCTGACTACATCCAATAGTCGTAACTTACACATCAAGACTGACATGCGAAGCCTGTGAAACACCAACTTGAAATATCAGTAAGCGAAGGAGTCATTGAACAAGACCGTAGCTTCTTACAGTCGTCTTCTCTATCTATCCAGTTAGAAAATTTTGCAAAGATGTCATTCACTAGTTTTGTCTCTCAATATAATTAGATTCAGTGAAGAGAATAAGGAGTCTCGGGATCCTTACACCTTCCTACCATTTGGAGTGGGCCCTCGGAATTGCATTGGGATGCGATTTGCTCAACTGGCAATGAAGATGGCACTCACTTCTGTCTTACAACACGTGACCATTGTGCCTTGTGAAGAGACAATGGTGAGAATTATTTTTTATTGAAAAAGACTTTTATTTTTTACAAAATTACAAAAGAGATAGTATAACAATCTTATGGTACAACAACAATAACAATAAACTGACCAGCACTCTATTTTACAAAACAAATCAAAAATACCAAAAAAAAAAACAATCTTCCCATACTGCAATTCAGTAAATAATTAGACATTATATAAGTTAAATTAAATTAGGTGGAATTGAGCTAAACTAACTTAAATTACTCAGCGCCACCCCACCAAAGCTCCCATCATCGGGAGTATCAATTAACATGAAGGGCTTTTGCCCGAAACGTCGATTTTGCTGAAGCTCCTCGGATGCTACCTGAACTGCTGTGTGCTCTTCCAGCACCATTGATCCAGATACCCATATTTATTCGGGATTTTTCCTCTCAGGGTCCCCGGCCTGCCAAATACAATCTTTGTGGCTGTACAAAGGCCCTAATCAGTATGGTTGATAAATCTGCATCTATGTGATTCAAAAAGGGTTGCCAAGTCTTGTTAAAAAGTTCCGTTTTCTGGTGCACCATACCTGTAAGGAAGTCTAGGGGAACATACTCCATCACTAACCTATGCCATTCTGACAGGCCCGGGGGATTTTCCGAGATCCAGCTCATCAGAATGTTCTTCCTCGTGCAATATGTAAGAATGTGAAACAGTTTCTTCCCATCGAGGGAAGGCAGACTCGGCGATTCCAGAGGGAGGGTTACCAGATCTCCCTTAATCTCCATCCCCAAGATCTCTTCCAGCACATTTGCTAAAGCGTCCCAATATCTACAAATCTTATGGCACAACCACAAGCAGTGTGTGAGATTACCAATGTCGGTTTTACATTGGAGATACTTCTTTTTGAAATTTTGCTAGCCACTCTAGGGCTAGATGGTCCTTCAGTTGCATGGCCTGCATTTTATTACAAATCAAAATCTTTTTCACATTCTCCCAGATATCCTCCCTCCCTTCTTGATGAGATTTCTGCTCCCAATTCTTGATTCCAGATTCTGTACGGCCTTTCAATATCTTCCGAGCCATCCCCTCCCTTTAAATGATAGAGGGTACTAATCGAGAGAGTGCCCATGGACATCTCCCCCTCCCATTCCCTTCGGAAGCTGCATCTTAGCAAACCTAGGGTGCCTTTGGTGCCAAATGAAAGATCCAAATCAACCATTAAGTCTCCGTAGCGCTTGCCTAGGTAGCACTAAAGGGAGCATTCATATGGGGTATAATAGGCAAGGAAGAACATTCATTTTGATCAGAGTTGTTCAATCCAACCAGGATATTGGTAGCACCTCCCAACGCTGAAGGTACTGTCTTATATTCTCCAGCAATTGTATAAAATTAACTTCTTACAGTGGTGAAAGGCGGAGGGGTAATGAAAATACCTAAGTATAGCAACCTCCCAGTGACCACCTAAAAGGAAATTGAGTTCCATTTTCAAGGTCAGGTACTCTCACAAGACCCCCCCCAATAGGCATGGCCTCCGATTTCATAAAAATCATTTTATACTCCAAAAAAGAACCAAACAAATTAATATTTTGTATTAAACAGAGCACAGATGTTGTCAGGTTAGCCAAAAAGAGAAGAACATCATCTGCATAGAGAGGGATTTTATGCTCTCCTATTCCCACTCCTGGGGCAACTATTTTGGGGTCTTTCCAAGTAGTCTCTGCCGGTGGTTCAATCACTAAAGTGAACAGCAGCGGCGAAAGGGGGCATCCTTGTCAGCTGCCTCTCCTAATACTAAAACTCTCTGATTTTATGGTATTCGTGAGAACCGCTGCCATAGGATCACTACACAACACTGACACCCACCTGGCAAAGACCTCCCCCACCCACCCTCAGACCAAACCATTCCAAAACATAAACAAAAGATACAGCCACTCCACCTGATCAAAGGCTTTTGCCGTACCTAGGGAGACTACCAAGCCCAGGATCAATCTTTGCTGGCACACCTGGACCATATTCAACACTCTTCTGATGTTGTTTGAGGAGCTGCAGCCCAAAATGAAACTGTATGATCCTCCTTTACAATAGAGGGCAATACCTTCTCCAACCTCAATGCTAACATTTTAGACAGAACTTTAAAATCCACATTTAGCAGCGAGATGGATCTATACGAGGCGCAGTCCTCAGGATCTTGCCCTGTCTTAAGAATAAGAGAAATAATAGCTTCTCTGATAGAGGGTGGGAGGTAGTCCTGACTGTACAAATGGATAAATGGTTATACATGCCTAACATTGGCTCGGCCAACACGTTTATAAACTCCGTATAAGACTTGGGAATCCAAGGTCCAGGTTCTCAAAAAAGGGCTCCATCTTTACCACCCCATCCTCACAGCCCTCCATTCAGTATAACTCTGCATAAAATTTCCTCGGTGATCTTTACGGACTCACGAGTGGGAGTACCAATATCCTCTCTAATGGATGTGATGGATTGAGGAGCACTCTTCTTCCTGACAAGATATGCCAAGTATCTACCTGGCTTATCACCATGCTCAAATAGTCTTTGCTTTGCAAAGGAGAACTCTCTCTTTGTTGTCTGGGTGAGCACGGAGTTCAGAGCAGCCCGGAGATCTGTAATTCACTGTAACTTAGTCACAGACAATCTGTCATAATATGCCGTCTTGGCTGCCTTCAACCGGGCCTCAAGTATACACTGTTGCTGACCCCTCTGTCTCTTCCAGGTCACTGAGTATGAGATAATTATACCCCTTGAATAGGCCTTGGCTGTCTCCCAGAGCACCGATGGGTTACTGGTTGCACCTGAATTAATGTCCCAGAAAGTCTTAAACTCCCTTGTGAAATACTCAATGAACTTACTGTCTTTCAAGAGAAAAGAATCCGTGCGCCAATGCCGCGTATCTATCCCGTTACACCTGATCTCAACCTCCAAATATACTGCCGCATGATCCGAAATGGCTATATTACCAATCTTACAGATTAGTACCGAATCCAGAAAAGTTGGCAGGGCAAAGAACATATCAATCCTTGTGTGGCACTTGTGCAGGTTGGAGAAGAAAGTAAAATCCCTTCCCTCAAGGTGAAGACATTTCCACATATCCACCAACCCCAACTCCCCACATAGGTCCACCAACTGTTTGGATTGCAGGGAGATGCCCGAAAGACCCCTTGGCATCCTATCCACCTTGGGATCCATAAGACGGTTGAAGTCTCCCCCTCTAATCTTGTGGCGCATTCCAAGGGCCATCAGTCTGGAAAATGAATCAGTTAAAAATTTGAGGGGGTGTGCCAAGGAGCAGTAGACGTTTAAAATGCCATACTCCTCCCCATTATTAGGGCTTTGAGGATCACAAATCGCCCATGCTCGTCCTTAATTTGGTCTATCAACTGGACTGGTAGATTCCTCTGTATTAGGATAGTCACTCCTCGAGAAAAACATCCGACCAAACCCTCCTGCTGTAACTTTAGATGCTCCTTATCATCTAAGTGTGTTTCTTGTAGCAGAGCAACATTAACCCTCTCTCTTCTTTCTGAGACTCGAGAGCACTTTCTTTCTTGTAACCGGTGAGTGACCCCCCTTTATGTTCCAGGTGCACCATCTAAATGAACAACTAGCCATTTGTGGGTGGCACGGTGGCTCAGTGGTTAGCACTGCTGCCTCACAGCGCCAGGGACCCGGGTTCAATTCCTATCTCTGGCAACTGTCTGTGTGAAGTTTGCACAATCTCCCCCTGTCTGCGTGGGTTTCCTCTGGGTGCTCTTGTTTCTTCCCACAGTCCAGAGATGTGCAGATTAGGTGAATTGGCCATGCTAAACTGCCCATAGTGTTAGGTGAAGGGGTAAATGTAGGGAAATGGATCTGGGTGGGTTGCTCTTCGGAGGTTTGGTGTGGACATGTTGGGCCGAAGGGCCTGTTTCCACACTGTAAGTTATCTATCTATCTATCCTATCTAACTATTTAACCGGTGAGTGACTCCCATTTATGTTCCAAATGAGCAACTAGCCATAACCATCTAAAGTGGCCTGTGACACCCCTGAGAGGAAGATCCCTACTCATAATGCACCAAGTGGAGACAACAAAAGATGCAAAAAATCTAAAAAATACCACTACAAACATTACCAAAGCAAAAATTCTAATAACTACTCCTAAAATAAACAAAAGACAGGGGGCACTTACCCTACCCACTAACACCTCTGGCTGAAGCCGTGCCCCAAACCCAGGCAAGACAGAAACCAAGAAAACATATATCTTATACACACGGAAATTAAAAGTGGACATCCAACCCATGCCACCCATACATCGACCCCACTTGTAATCAATTACAGAAATGACCACCCTAACCAAAAAAAAAGAGATAAAAGGGACTATCAAAAATAACGAAAGAGAAAGAAGAAATAACCCCACATATTACAGGAACAAAGCCAGGCAAACAAAGTAAACAACAGAAAGAGAACAAAGGAAACACTATTGTCCATAATATTTGACCCAACCAGACTATTTTAAAGTATCTAGGGAGTCCTTTGCCCTCTCTGCTGAATCTCTGCTGAATCAAATTTATGCACGGATCCTCCATGGCTGAAGTGCAACACTGCCGGGTACCTTACAAAGTATTGAATATTCAATTCTCTCAGCCTCTTCTTTACTTCATCATGAGATTTCCTCTTCCAGATCACAGCCCCAGAAAAGTCCTGAAAAAGTATGATTTTCGACCCCTTGTCAATCAGGGCCTGTTGAACTTTCCCAACATTCTAGAAGCTTCCGCAACCTTTTGTTTATCTCTGTAACACTGCAATCGCACTAGGACTGGGCAGGAGTGCTGGTCCGATCCAGGCCTGCGCACCACAATCTGGTGAGACCGGTCATATCCGGCCCTATTCAGCTCCCAGTCCCAGGAGCTGCAGGAGCCATTGCTCCAGGAAGCTGACCAGCTGATCTCCCTCCTCTTGTTCTGGCAACTCGATAATGCGGATATTTTTTCTCCGACCTTGATTCTCGAGGTCATCGATCTGCTCGATCAAGGCCCACACCTGTTTTTCCAGGGCCTGAATCCACCCCAGCGCGGTTCGCTGTTCCACCTCTTCCACACACTGCCCAAGATGTTAGATCTCCTGCTTATGCTTTTATGGCATGGCCAAGGTCGGTTCAAGTCTGGTCCGTGACTCCTCCAGTGCTGATTCAATCTTCTCTCAGAGTTTGTCAGACTCCGAGACCAAACTGTGCTGCTCAGGTAAGTTCAAAGGCGCCTCCGCGAGAGACAGCGTTGCGCTACAGGGGGGTGCCCTGCATGTTGCGATCCATTTGGACCTTTTCCTTTAGTCATCTATCCTAATCATTCAAAATGATATTTAGAGAATCTGGGGACTTTACATTGCCGATTTTTACAAAAATGGCTAGTAAAGGGAGGGTGAAAGCATCTCTTTGCCTGGATTGTGGTGTGGAGCTCAGCAAGGCAGACCTGTTAAATTGCTGCCATCTTGAATCCCCCTCCCCCCAAAGGTGTGAATTTAACCATTTCATTTCAGTGAATATTGAGGAATGGGAATAGTAGGATAAACAGAAGCATCTATTACTGTAATCAACTGTGATGAGTGATTCAAGCACACAGTTGGCACAAAGAGCATGAAGCAGGAACTCAGTCTTCCACTGGCATTGAATTTTTAAAACTTTGAAATTAAGACTAAAGCAAGAAAACAGAATTTACATTGGACTGAACCTGTAGCTCGCATCTTGGTTGCAGAATCATTTTGTCTCTTCCCTCCCTTCTCTTGACAAAGACACCCTTTCATTCTGAGAGAGGACACTGTGTACCTACTTCAAGCCATGTTACATAAATTTTGGTCACGTATTAACTTTGCTTTTTCTATTCCAGATTCCATTAGAACTAGATGTGACTGGAATCATGCAGTCTAAAAAGCCGATAATCCTGAAATTTGTGCCACGGTTGAATGCTGATGCAAAGGATTAAACAACTTGCCTGACGATGCTGACTCTTTTTAAAGGATTATCTTCACCTGTGTTTTTTTAAGAGGTTGTAAAGCAGAGGCACCAAGTAGTCCATCAGAACCACTGGAGTCAGCAGCTTGTGAGGCCTTGGGATTTTTAAACTGTCTGAATGGGTGTGGCTATCTCGTAGGGATCAGGATTTCTGAGTTTTGTTTTCTTCAGCATTCAGAAGCTATTTGGGGTCTCAAAAGATTTGGAAGCTTCACTGAATGTCTTTTGGCTGCTACACTCCCTAAATTTTCTCTTGATGTTTCTTACTCCTGGATTGGAGAACTGCATGTAAGAATCTGTGTCTGAATTGCCTTTTTGCCAAGGGGTTTATTTATGTGATGATAATGTATTGGAACAGTTAGTCCTAGGTACTTAATCTTTTATTTGTTTAAGTTTTCCAATGGTTAACTTTTTCTAAATTCCTCTCCCTTTTGTTTGTACTTTAACTATAGTGTTTTAATAAATGGTGTTTTGCTTAACGTCAAGTAGTTTGACCAGTTACATCACGTCTAGAACATACACTTCACATCTACCTTTTAAATAAGAAAAAGTTAGTGTCTGGGCTACCGTCTTAAAATAGTTTGATGGAGGACTGGTCTGGTCCATAACAAGCTGGGGCTCTTGTTGGATCAAAATCTCTCATTCAAAGTTGGGTTTAGGATTATTGGGTTCAAAGGCAGTGGCTGGTAGGTGTTAGTGTCTTTTGTTCCAGGTGTTGAATTTCGTTGGTTTAAACAGGGTGATCCTTTTATAGTAATGGCTCTTTTGGTCAGTAAGAGTTTTCTGGGGGTGGAAGAAGTGACTTCGGGAATTTTACAACAAGTGAGCAAAGCAAAGCTGTTGGAGTTGGCAGACAAGCTGGAGGAGGGAATGCCTGGGTCTCCTCAACTTCAGAAGTTGGCAATTAGAGAGGAAAGTCGACTTAAAAGGGCGAAGGTGAAGGTAGGAGGTAGGCTTAGTGAGGAGGATAATGATGATGAACTTTGTAGCCAAATACCTGATGGGGATCGATTTAAATATATCCAAGCATTGCCTAAATTCGATGAGAAGGTTTTAGATTAGATTCCTTACAGTGTGGAAATAGGCCCTTCGGCCCAACCAGTCCACACCAATCCTCCAAAGAGTAACCCACCCAGACCCATTTCCCTCCAACTAATGCCTAAATTTGATGAGAAAGTTGATCCAAACAAAGATGGTAGATACAACTAGTGAGGAATTTGCATCACTATGTGGAGGTGAAGAAATCCATCTTAAGTGCACAAGAGCTTTTGCCAGAAGCCTTATAGACAACATTTATCGAATCTAAGGAGGGACCCTGTTCAAATGTACATAGAGTTTGAAAGGATCAAACAAAGTAATTTTGATAAGTAGAAAGGGCATTCAAGTAGAGCAAACAAATGACAGTCTTAGAGGCACGATTATTTTGAATGAGTTCAAAAATTCACTTGCTGAAATAGTGAGAATGCATGTGGAAGAGCAGAGAGTTAAAACTGCAAGATGAGCAGCTGAAATGGCTGATGATTATGAGTTGGTTCATAAATTAAAGTTTGGCTTCTGACATCAATTTCAGTCTTTGAGGGATAGAAGTTCAGGAAGAGAGAAATCCTCAGGTGGTAAAGGGAACATGAGATGTTGGTGAAGATAATAAAGATAGTTTACCACAGGGTAAAAAAGAAACCCATGAGGGGGAAAGACAAGTAAAAAAAATTCAGGTGTTTTCACTGTAATGAAGTGTGTCACCTGAAGTCGCAGTGTTGGTGGTTTAGAAAAAGCATTGGGAAGACAGATGTGGGAAAACAAGATAAGTCAGTGAGTTTTGTATAAATGGTGAAGGAAAGCATAGTGGAAGCTAAGAAGTTGCACCAGAATGTACAACCTGGTCAGCGGTTTGTTGAGAAGAAAGTGCCAGATCTTCTTAAACCATTTACTTGTGATGGTAAGATTTACTTCATTATGCCAGGAGGAGCAGATAAAGAAATTACAATTTAAGAGAAATGGGAGTGTGTCAATCTTTATTGAGAGATGAGGATATATGCAATTCAGAAGGATTTTTGACAGAAAAGGTGGTAATATATGGAATTCATGGTGAGATGAGAAGAGGCGAGAAGTGCTCCATTATGTAAAGTAAGGTTGGAGTGTCCGGTGGAAAGTAGCAAAGTGGTGGTTGGAGTACTGGAGAAACTCTCAGCTCCAGGAAAAGAATTTGTCCTTGGTAACAATATAGCTGGATCATAGGTGGGAGTGCTGCCTACTGTGGTTGAAAAGTCCTGAAGTATTGCAGGAAGTATATCCTGGGATTTTTCCTGACAATGTGATAACAATGTCACAAAGCCTCAAGTTGAAGCAGAAGGAGAAATCAAGGGATAACAATAAGGAAATTGAAGTACAATCATCAGTGACCACGTTTGATCGAATAGTCGAGAAAAATCAACAAGTGAGGACAAAGTGAATATTTTTAGTTCAGAGAAATTAACTGAGTTTCAACAGAAAGATGAAAAACTGAAGCAGTTGTATTAAAAAGCGCACACAGGAGAATCTGAATGTATCCCAGAATGATTGGAGATGCCGGTGTTGGCCTGGGGTGTACAGCACCTTTAATGCCCATTCCTGGATTTGAGGAACCTTTCTCAAGGGTCTTAATTGATTGCATAGGACCCTGACCTAAAACAAAAAGTAGGAATTAGTATTTGTTGACAATAATGGATGTGTTCATTAGATTTCCAGAGGCCTTTCCATTACACACTATCACAGCTAAAAGAATTGTAGAGGAGTTACTCAAATTTTTCAATTAATAAGGACTATCCACAGATCAAGAGTCAAATTTTATATCAAAACTATTCAGGGAAGGTATGCATAGCTTAGGAATAAAACAATTCAATTCCATGGCATACCAACCAGACTTGCAGGTAGGGTTAAAACAATGGCATCAAACTTTAAAGACCATGTTGAGGGCATATAGTCAAGACAATCCTGATGATTGGGATGAATGAATTCCATTTGTACTTCTTGTAATTTGGGATGCATCAAAGGAATCTATCAAATTCAGTCTATTTGAAATAGTTTTTGGGCATGCGGTGAGAGGACCATTGAAATAAATTAAGGAGAAATTGGTGAGTCAGAGTTCAGAGACCACACAATTGGACTGTGTCAAATTTTAGGCAAAGATTAAATTGAGTGGGTGAATTGGCGGGACAGCATTTAAAGATAGCAAAGGATGTGATAAAACAGAAAGCAGACAAGAAATCAAAAATTCACAATTTGGCGAGTGGAGATAAAGTATTAGTGTTACTTCCAGTGATAAGTGACCCTTTTAAAGCATGGTTTAGTGGGACCTTATCAATTCGAATGGAAATTGAGTGAGGTGAATTATTTAATAAGAATGCCAGATAGGAAGAAATTTTACACGGTGTGTCAAAAGGGCAATGAAAGCAAAAGGAGAATGTGTTACTGGTTGCAACACCGAATAAAGAAGCAAGTTCCAAGGAAAATACATGGAAGCTTATAACTCAATATAATTCTATAGGATCAGAAAAAATCTATTAGCATATATTAGATAAATACATGAGTAGGAAAGGTTGGCAGAGATGATGGGCCATGAGTAGGCAAATGGTTGTAGTTTAGTTTGGGATTATGTTTAGCATGGACTGGTTAGACTGAAGGGTCTGTTTCTGTGCTGAATGACTATAAATGCATTTGTACAATGTACATTGATTTGGCATTGTTGTATGCACTTAGGTGTAGTTACTATTAGTATAGAGAGAGAAACCATTGAAGCTTACACATGAAATAGGAACATTCCAGTACAAACAGGCCAGAAAACAAAGAGAATGCTCAACAAACAGGCAGGCAGCAATGGAGAATTATCCCTGAAATAGTATCTGTGTCCTCAATAGGAGCTATTGATCCTAATCCCACTTCAACAGGAGCATGGAGATACCTGGTGGCAAAATATTCAACAAGGAATTACTCTACCTGTTGAGTTCTATTTCAGCTGAAGAGAAGGTTTCACATTAACAAACATTGATGTTCATTATATCAGATATCATTACATTGGTTCATTCAAGACCCTTTACAGGCACACTGATGAACTTTAAATCTAAAAATCTAAAACGCAGGGATTTATTGCAATCACTTAGTTGTCAGTGATTAGTAGCACTTTTGAAAAAGGGTCCTTTAACCAAAAAAGGTTTGAGAATTGTTGCATTACTGAAGTGAATATTGACTAGCTTGTGCAATAGTGTTTGTTCAACACACCAGATATCAAAG
>NC_057730.1:42864082-42870818 GCF_004010195.1 Chiloscyllium plagiosum
CCTTCCCCTTCCTCTCCATCTCCATGAACTGACTCAACATAGACATCTACTGCAAACTCACCAACTCCCACAGTTCCCTGAATTACCCCTCCTCCCACTCTTCTTCCTGTAAAAATGCTATCCCTTATTCCCAATTCCTCCACCTCCACCGCACCTGCTCCCAGGAGGACCAATGCCACCATAGAACATGCCAGATGGCCTCCTCTTTCAAACACCACAATTTCCTCTCCCACATGGTCAACGATGACCTCCAGTGCATCTCCTTCACTTCTGTGCCTCTGCCCTTGAACACCATCCTTCCAATCGTAACAAGAACAGAAACCCTGGTCCTCACTGTCGACCCCATCAACCTTCAGATACACCACATCATCCTCCACAAATTTTGCCACCTACAAACAGACCCCACAAGCAGGGATATATTTCCCTCCCAACGCCTATATACATTCTGGAGAGACCATTCCCTCTGTGACTCCCTTGTTAGGTTCATGTCCCTCACCAACCTACCCTCCACTCCCGGCACCTACCCTTGCCACTGCAAGAAGTGCAAAACCTGTGCCAACACCTTCCCCCTCACCTCCATCCAAGCCCCAAAGGAAGCTTCCACATCTGACAGAAATTTATCTGTACTTCCACACACATCATCAACTATGTCCGTTACTCTCGATGTGGTCTCCTCTAGATTGGGGAGACAGGATGCCAACTTGTGGAACATTTCAGAGAACATCTCTGGGACACATGCACTAAACAACCCCACCACCCTGTGGCCAAACACTTCAACTCCCCCTCCCACTCCACCAAGGACATGCAAGTCCTGGGCCTCCTCCACTGCCAAACCCTAACCACCTGATGCCTGGAGGAAGAATGCATCATTTTCCACCTTGGGACCTTCCAACCACATGGAATCAATGTGGATTTCACCAGGTTCCTCATTTCCCCTCCCCTCACTTTATCCCAGACCCAACCTTCCAACTCAGTACTGCCCTCTTGAACTGCCCTGTCATCTTCCTTCCCACCTATCCACTCCACCCTCCTCTCCAACCTATCATCTTCACACCCACCTATCGTGATCACAGCTACCTTCCCCCCAGCCCCACTCTCCTCCCATTTATCTCTCAGTCCACTTGGGCCACAAGCCTCATTCCTGGTGAAGGGTTTATGCTCGAAATGCTGATTCTCCTGCTCCTTGGATGCTGTCTGACTGGCTGTGCTTTTCTAGCACCATGCTCTTCAACTCTGATCTTCAGCATCTGCAGTCCTCACTTCCTCCGGAAATAGAACCAGTTTGACTGAAGATTGGGATACAGACAGACACTAACCTCATACCTTTTAATGCATTTCCTGAGCTGAGATGTCAACTTTTTTTTATAAAACCTTAAGTTATTTTGAGAATGTGACTTAAAATAAGTTCTGGGATTTAGATATTAATGAACCGAAACCGGCAACTCATTCTAAAAGATGAAAGACTGGAGGGGGTGATGGTGATAGGTCATCCCCCACCTGCATCTCCCTATTGCCTTCCCAGCTATCTTGCTCCCACTCTCCACCCCCACCCTACTGTTTATCTCTCAGCCCCCTTTACATTCCCGATGAAGGCGTTATGCCCAAAACTTGAACTCTCCTGCTCCTCGGATGTTTCCTGACCTGCTGAGCTTTTCCAGTGCCACACTTTTTGATGACGAATGAAAAATAATCATCATGTCCATTCTGGATGGAGCAAGAAACACTGGAATGTTGTGACTTCAACTTATTGTGTTTCCTTTCTTTTGTATGATTTGGATTCATTAGGCCCTGAAGGGGGAAAGTGTGTCTAAATTCGATGTCTCAGAGATACAAAAATCTAGAGTCTGGTCAGATGGTAGTGGGCTATCATTGCTATTTACTTACAAAATGATAGCGTGCTGAGGGCTCCTGTGGTACAGTGGTAGTGTGAGCCAGGAGACTTGCTTTCAAGTCTCCAAACATGTGTCATAATATCTGAGCAGGTTGCTTGAAAAATATCCATCTAAGACACCTTGTTCGCACGCGATGTTTCATCACCTGATTTTGCTAATAGCAGGTAGAGTATTGAACATTGATGGTTTGGTGTGATGAAGCAATCCTGATCCCGCCCTCTGGCTCTCTGCCCCCCCACTCCCTATAAACACAGCCAGCACTAGCTCAGGCTGCTCACAGTTGCTGCCTGCTGTTTGCTCTCGGGATGGCTGTCCTTTTTGCAGAGAGTCTGGGGGCGATCCGGGCCGCTCTGTCCGACCAGACCTGGATCCTTCTCATCACTTTCCTGCTCCTGCTGGCCTGGTAAGTGTCTGCGGGATCTCTTTATCGCCTCGTCCAGCTTCCAACGATGGGACACAACAGTCACAAAGTTCAACTGCAGTCGCTAACGGGGACGGGGAAAGTTTGTCACCAGGTGGTCTGTGTGTTTGAACTCTGTGTGTGAGGCGGAGAGAGGGAGGGGGCTCTCCTCAGCCTCTGACCGCACTCACCCTGCCCGGGCAATCGCTGCTGATTGTGGGGTATTTTCCCTTCCTCCTGCCCCCAGCCCTGAGATCCCAGGCTCTGGCTGAATGAGGCTGGTCCCACTTTGGAATTTAGTTCATCTTTTTGGGTGGAGGGAGGTGACGGAGAGAACCTGACCAGGGATATTAAATGATGGCGGTCTTCAGACATTTCAGGAGGGGTCGTTTTGGTGGTTAAAATGATTTTCAAACGACCTGTTTAGACATGTTCTCATCCATCTCCCCAATATATACCCAGACTCACATTCTGGCGCTTAATGCTTGTGTTACGCTGCTCTGATAACAACACATGCCTGATTTGGGAATAAACCACTAGCAGAGGATTTTGAGTGCTACTTAAAATATGTCACTTTTATTGTTCTGTTGCTATGGGAGATTTTGAAGAGGACTTTCTCGGACACTTTTAGAACAAAGAACGAAACCGCGCAGGAACAGGACCTTTGGCCCCTCCAAGCCTGTGCTGATATATTCTGTCTTCACTTCCAGCATCCATATCCCTTCCTTTTCATGTATTCGTCCAGGGGCTTCTTACGTGTCTGCCTCCACCACTTCCTCGGAAGCTAGTGCTTCCAAATAAACCTGTTGGACTATAACCTGGTGTGTGATTTTTAACTTTGTCCACCACTGCCTGCAGCCCAGAGGACTCAACACTGAGTTCTCCAATTATTATAATCTAGATCTTGTTTTAGAGCTAAACAGTATTTACAATGGTATGGGAACCAGATCTTACATTTCCAGAAGGGCACACAATTGAACGATTTCTTCTCCATCAAATAACCAGTGGGATTTTGTTATCTATTAACCACCACCAGTAAATCATCCATGTTTACCAATTGATTGATGTAGTTGCAAAGTCATACAGACAAACGGGGGGGGGGGGGGGGGCGGAATAATATTCAAAATGGAGTTGGAAGGGGAGATAGGAAGTCAGTTCTTCTACCCAGAAGTGTCTTATCACACACAAGTAAGCGTCTTCCCACTACCAAAAGCTTCATGACTTTGTTGCTTTTAAACTAATAAACATTAAAACACTGTTAAGGGCAGTGCAAACCATGAAAGGTTGGGGGATGAGGTATTTAGGGAGAGTAAGAAGGGACTAAATCAAGATGGAGGGTGAAATAAAGCACTGAGGAAACAACTTTCTCATGTGCACCAATTAGCCTCAGTACCTGTTAATCATACCTGGAACATGCACATATCCACATTCAATTAGTTCAGCATTTGAAATATTAGCCACTTTTAACAATAAACACAATGAATGCTGGAGAAACTCAGAAATGACTGCATTGTGAAAGAGAAACAGAGTCAAACAAGATGATACTGGACTAAAAATGTTAACTCTGGCACTATCCTGTGGAGAGAGAAACAGTTTTGCTGAGTGTTTCCAGTATCTGTTGTACTTTGCTTTTATTGACATGTTCAGGTTTTGTTGTTGATGAGATAGTCATTCACTTTGCAGGTACAGTGTTTTACCATTTGGGTTATTTAAACGCATTGGAGTTCCAGGCCCAAGGCCACTGCCATTCATTGGAACATTTCTACATTATAGAAAGGTATGTTTGGTTGCCATTTTCTTTCCTGACTATGTCAAGAACTCCAATTTGAACCTTAATGAGAGCTGATGGAGATTCCTCGAACATATTTAAGGGTAAAGGTGAATCTGGAGGATGCAGGGTTGGTGCTGGCTGACTGTCATCATGCTCTATTTAGTGAATTAGCCACAATCTGATGGAACTCTCCCACAGGACTGTCTCACTGGATGTCTGCAGAAGTGAGTTTGAACTTGTACTCCTGTGATTGGCAGTGCTAGTGCTTCAGCCTTGGACTGACTGCAGTAGTGTGAGATATTGTATTCTAGTTCCCTTAACTAACCCACTCACAAATGCTTTATATTTTCCACACACAACATTTTATGTTTATTCATTTGTAATCCTTTACTAGCCCACTAAGAAGCTCACACCACTTTCCAGTTTCATTCATTCATTCATACCTCCCTACTATAATACGGTTTCATTCAGTCATTCATAAAACCACAGTTTTGTAGTAATTTTACTACCATGATAGCATTAGCGCATTTTCACATCTTATCAGCACTTGCTACAAGCAGTGTTTAGGTTTATTTACCTCTGAATAAGTGTAGTGTATTCAGATCAATGCCATACCCTCCATTATATCTCCACGAAAGATTATGATATTCATCAGTCCTTACCAATCAACTCTCATACCTGAATAGATTACAGAACATCAAACATTTTCCCCAATTAGTACGTATTTGTTAAATGCCTTTTAACTGAGCTCATAGAGTCATAGAGATGTACAGCATGCAAACAGGTCCAACCCGTCCATGCTGACCAGATATCCCAACACAATCTAGTCCCACCTGCCAGCACCCGGCCCATATTCCTCCAAACCCTTCCTATTCATATACCTATCCAAATGCCTTTTAAATGTAGGAATTGTACCAGCCTCCAACACTTCCTCTGGCAGCTCATTCCATACACATACCACCCTCTGTGTGAAAAAGTTGCCTCTCAGGTCTCTTTTATATTTTTCCCCTCTCACCCTAAACCTATGCCGTCTAGTTCTGGACTCCCTCACCCCAGGGAAAAGACTTTGTCTATTTATCCTATCCATGCTCCTCATAATTTTGTAAACCTAATAAGGTTATCCCGCAGCCTCTGACGCTCCAGGGAGAACAGCCCCAGCATGTACAGCCTCTCCTTATAGCTCAAATCCTCCAACCCTGGCACCATCCTTGTAAATCTTTTCTGAACCCTTTCAAGTTTCACAACATCTTTCCAATAGGAAGGAGACCAGAATTGCACGCAATATTACAACCGTGGCCTAACCAATGTCCTGTACAGCTGCAACATGACCTCCCAACTCCTGTACTCAATACTCTGACCAATAAAGGAAAGCATACCAAACGCCTTCTTCAATATCCTATCTACCTGCGACTCCACGTTCAAGGAGCTATGAACCTGCACTCCAAGGTCTCTTTGTTCAGCAACATTCCCTAGGACCTTACCATTAAGTGTATAAATTCTGCTAAGATTTGCTTTCCCAAAATGCAGCACCTCACATTTATCTGAATTAAACTCCATCTGCCACTTCTCAGCTCATTGGCCCATCTGATCAAGATCCCATTGTAATCTGAGGTAACCTTCTTCACTGTCCACTGCACCTCCAATTTTGTTGTCATCTGCAAACTTACTAACTATACCTCTTATGCTCACATCCAAATAACTTATTTAAATGGCAAAAAGTAGATGACCCAGCGCCGATCCTTGTGGCGCTCCACTGGTCATAGGCCTCCAGTCTGAAAAATAACACTCCACCACCACCCTCTATCTTCTACCTTTGAGCCAATTCTGTATCCAACTAGCTAGTTCTCCCTGTATTCCGTGAGATCAAACCTTGCTAACCAGTCTCCTTGGGGAACCTTGTCGAATAACTTACTTGAAGTCCATATAGATCACATCTACTGCTCTGCCTTCATCAATCCTCTTTGTTACTTCTTCAAAAAACTCAATCAAGTTTGTGAGACATGATTTCCTATACACAAAACCATGTTGACTATCCCTAATCAGTCCTTGCCTTTCCAAATACATGTACATCCTGTCCCTCAGGATTCCTTCCAACAACTTGCCCACCACCGATGTCAGGCTCACTGGTCTATAGTTTTCTGGCTTGTCCTTACCATCTTTATGTGTTTCAAGACATCCAGCACTTCCTGCTCTGTAATATGGACATTTTCCAAGGAGTCACCATCTATTTCCCGACATTTTATATCTTCCATATCCTTTCCCACAGTAAATATTGATGCAAAATACTCGTTTAGTATCTCCCCCATTTTCTGCGGCTCCACATAAAGGCCGCCTTGCTGATATTTGAGGCTAATGTAAGAACTGTGTATAAACAGGCTAATGTAAGAACTATGTTTAAACAGGCTAATGTAAGAACTGTGTATAAACAGGCGAGTGTAAGAACTGTGTATAAACAGGCGAGTGTAAGAATTGTGTATAAACAGGCGAGTGTAAGAACTGTGTATAAACAGGCGAGTGTAAGAACTATGTATAAACAGGCGAGTGTAAGAACTGAATATAAACAGGCGAGTGTAAGAACTGTGTATAAACAGACGAGTGTAAGAACTGTATATAAACAGGCGAGTGTAAGAACTGTGTATAAACAGGCTAATGTAAGAACTGTGTATAAACAGG